>NC_069693.1:53773347-54085535 GCF_023699985.2 Odocoileus virginianus
TGTCCTGTGGACCCTCTCGCCCTCTGCACGTCCTGAGCCTTCTGCCTGGACTTCCCCTGCAACCCCAGCACCCCCGCCCCACCATTCATTCCCATCGTCAGTGACTGAGCGCAGCCAGCTCTCGGCCTGGAGCTGCACGGCCCAGCACAGTGATCACTGGTCCCCGTGGCTCTTGAAATTGATCACAGTGAGACACGCTTAAAATGCAGAGGCTCAGTCGCGCCGGCCCCAAGCCAAGTCCCCTGGAGCAGTGCGCGGCGGCCGCGTTGGATGGAGCAGGGAAGGAAGACGCCCACCCCTGCAGAAGGCCCCCTGCACCCTGCCGGCTGAGGGGACTGCCGAGGTCCCCGACCGGACCTCCCTGCTGCCTGCCTTGGCCGTGATGGTGAACCTCAACGTGGTAGCCAGAGGGTCCCCTGGACGATTCAGAAACGCCAAGGTCACGAGGACAAATGGCAGCAAAGAGGCAGGTCCAGGTGAAGGGAAACTGAAGTGTCATGAGAACCAAATGCAAGGTGATTCTCAACTGGGCTCTGGATCAAACAGCAACCGAAGCGCGAAAAGGACAACTGGGGAAATCTGAATACAGGCTGACAATTATTGCAACCGTGTTCATTTTCTTGGGTGTGGTAAAGAAGAGAGGAACTGTAGGAGAGATCTAAAGACAGAAACAAGAATGGAGGGCTAGGCTGGCCCTTGGAGGTCCACGGGGTTGCAGAAGAGTCGGAGAGCACTTAGAGACCAGACGAGAGCAAGAGTCTCGGCTGGTCCTCTCCTGGGCGGCACGGACTCGGGCTGCAGCACATTTCTTTGTATGAGGGTCTGACTGAGGTCTGCAGCAGAAGTTCCCCAAAGCCCCGTCTGGGGTTTCCTCTGTACTCAACCACTCTCTCCCGCCCTGACCCAGTTCTTAGCCCCCAGTTAGAGGCCAGTGCATATTTAATGCCTGAGAGGAACAACCACAGCCAGCTTCGAGCAGCAGCCCCAGCCACCCAGATTCCACAAGCCCCCCATTCATCTACAAAGAACAGGATGATCTTGGTGGCTAGACACCTCAAACCATTCACAGTGCTCCAGTGCGTGGCATTTGCATCGTATCCCTGGTTTCATGAAACAGCTCCAAGGAGCCCACAGAGTGAGCAGGTCTCTTTAGCAGCCACCGTGATCACGTCCTAAGTTTGCAAGAGTGAGATGGCCACTGTGTCACCTCCCCCAGCCGGCTCCGTCAATTCCTCTAAATAATACAAGACTTGTTGGCAATCAGGTTAAAACGGGCTTCATGGTGAATAAATCTGACCCTGAACCAGGATAACTGCATTAATGTCACGGAGCTGGCTCAATACCTGGCCAAGCCGTACCTTTTTTTGTTTTGTTTTTTAGAAGGTCGGGACATTTTTAGCTTGCCCCTCTGTGCACGTGCTGCTCATTACACCAGCGTGGCTCCATTTAAAGGCCCTGGCGCTCGTTCAGTTCCCTTCTGGTCTCCGGATGCAGGTGGAAGCTCTAGAGGCGGGAGGACAAAGCCTGGGACAGGTGCGATGACCTGCACTCCTCCAGAGGTGGCGAACAGCAAGGTCACTGCCTTCAAGTGGAGGACGAGGGAGTGGGGAGGGGGAGAGGGGAGGGGGAAGAGGAAGGGCAGGGGGAGGGGAGGTTCAGCCTGATGCTGCGAGCATCATGGCCCTGGACCCGAAGCCAGCTGTCCTTCAGTGGCCTTGGGCAAGTTGCATTAAGCTTCTGAGTCTCAGTTTCAACATCTGTGACGTGGGAATATCACAGACTGTGGGAGACAGGATTCTAAAAGGCTCCCCTAGATTCCCACCTCCTACAACACACACCCTTACAATTCTCCCAAGTGTGGAGTGGATAAGGCCCAGAAATAGGGGACAGCTAGCTTCCAAGACTGCAATTATGCTGTCAAATGGAGGTGGATGGATTCCACACATGGAATTAAGGTCCTGAAGCAGTAAGCTTGGTGTTCACCCAAAGGGAGATGATCTTGGGCAGGCTGGGCCTAATCAGGTGACCCCTGAAAAGCGACTGAGCCCTCCCTGAAGACAGAGATTAAGACGCCCCTGTGGCCTTGAAGGAGCAAACAGTCATGTTGTGATAGTGTCTATGGACGGAGCCACATGGCAAGGACCTGAGAACAGGCTGGAGGGGCTGAGAGCAGTGCCCAGCTACTAGCCAGCAAAGAAACGGGGACCTCAGTCCAAGGAATTCACTCATTCATTCATTCAGTGCTTACAGTGTTACAGGCCCCCAGCCTGATGCTGGATCTTTAGCCCAAATTTGCTAACCTCCAGAACCACATCTCAGGTGCCTGCTGGGCATCAGCCCTCGGTTCAATCTCCACATACCCCAAACTCACCTCTCCTTCCTCCCTCCGCTCCTCTTTCCTATCTCAGTCAGCAACACTGTCCTCCTTTCAGGCACGCAAGGTCGGGGCCTCAGATTCACCCTGAGTCCTCTGCCCCTCTCCTCGCCCCTCCCCACTGGGATCAAGCCCTGCCAATACTGAATCCCAAAGATCTCCCGAACTGGGTCCCTCCTCTCCATCTGACAGCACACTCGTGGCAAGACGCACGAGCTCCCTACTGCTGCCGTCACGGAGAATACAAACTCAGTGGTTTGAAAAACCACAAAGTTATCCTCTTCAGCTTCTGGAGGCCAGGAGGCCAAAATCAGGAGTGGCAGGCTAACGTCAAGGTGTGGGCAGGGCTGGGTCCTTCTGGACGTTCTCAGGGAGAATCAATTCCCTTGCCTTTCCTGGTTTCCAGAGGCCACCTCTACTCCGGGGCTCACGACTCCTTCCCTCTGTCACTCCAGCCTTTCGGCTCCATCATCACATGTCCTAATTCCGTAGTCAGATCTTCCTCTGCCTCTGTTGTAAGGACCCTTGTGGTTACATTCATCCCACTCTCAACCACCCATCACTCCTCATCTCAAGATCCTTAACTGACTCACATTAACGAATCCCCTTCTGCAGTATAAGGTGACATTCATGCAACTCGGGGATCAGTGGATACCCACGGGGGGCTATGATTCAGCCCGCCCTTGTCATCTCTTCCCCGGATCACTGCAACAGCCACTGACCACCATCCTGGCTCGCCTTCTCCAAGAGAGACGGTGGAAAGCAGCCAGTGGTTATTCTGAAGGCCTCAGGGCCACCGTTTTCTGTTCCTTTTGTGTGGAACACCCTTCCCCAGCTGACATGACGGCCCTTTATCATGCTTTCGGGTTCCTCGGGATGCTCGCCTTGATTATTCTGGTTATGTGAGTCCTCCCCATTATTATTCGCCCTCACATCGCCTTGCTAGTTTCACCCATATCGCTGACACTTCCTGGGATGTGCCAGCTGACTTCTCCTTTGCCCTTCATGCTCACCAGCGTGTAACTTCTGTGAGCATAGGGCCTTGTCTGAGTCATTTACTGCTGTGTCCTCTTTGCTCAGCACAGAGCCTGATGGGTGACAAGTGGACTGTGGGAGGCAGAATAATGGCCCCAAAGACGTCTACATCCTAATGCCAAGGGCCTGTGGATACATTATGTCTCACAGCAAAGGGAAATCAAGGAAGCAGATGAAGCTATGGTTTCTAATCAGCTGACGTTAAAATAGGAAGACTATCCTGGGTTATCCAGTGGATCTGATGAAATCATAAAGGTCCTTAAGAGTGGAAGAAGGAGTCTGAACAGAGAGTCAGAAGGATGTCAGGCTGTGCAGGGCTCGGCCTGATGTCACTGGCTTTGAAGGTGGAGAAAGGGGGAGTCAGCGGGAGGCCTCTAGGAGGTAAAAAGAACAGGGGACCAGGTGCTTACCAAGAGCCTCCGGGGGGACACAGCCCTGACCGCACCCCAACCTCAGCCCACAGAGGCGGCGTGTCAGGATTCTGCCTTATACAGAGCTGTAAGGTCACAAACCCGGCTTGTCGGAGGTCCTAGGTCTGTGACAGTTCTTATGGCAGCCACAGAAGACGAACACAGAGCCCCACGAATATGTAGGGTGAACTGACCGTGCACCAAAAAAGGCCAAAGGTTGCCAGGAAACACCAGAAGCTAGAGGGGAGGGGGTAGAATGTCCCCCAGGACTGTCAGAGAGAGTGAGGGCCTGTGGAGAGAGCGAGCTGACGTGTGTCCGCGGTTCTCAGCCCGTGACTCCGCGGCACCCCGCCACAACCTGCCGGGACACTGCCCGTGGCCACAGGCGAGCGCGGGCCTTGTGCCTCTGCGCTGAGGAGGGTAGGAGCGGATGCTGGGGAATCGTGTGTCCCTTCACCTCCCATGGCTCAGCAAAGCAGCCGGGAACTTGGGCCAGAGACAGGCTCCTGGGAACCTGAGCTGGGGGAAGGGGTGAGGGGTGCTGGGAAGCCTCAGGTCCACAGGCAGAGAGCAAGGTGATGCTGTGAGCAAAGAGTGAGCCTCAGAGGAAGGCAGGGAGCTTCCCAGCCTGGCCAAGACTCAGTTCCCCTCTTCCAAGGGGCTGCTGAAGGTTAGGCATGCCCACGTGTCCAGCACAGGGTCCAGCACCAAAATGTCCACGTTTATGCTGCTTCCTCCTTCTCACCCACCCACCTCCGTTTCCTTCTTTTTTGATTTTTGTTTTCTTTTTCTTTTCTTTAAATATTTTTTTCCACCTCCCTTTCCTTTTACTACATTCAAGCAAAAACAACAGCAATTATTTCCTTCTGAAACACACGAGGAGACCTCTAAAAGCATGAAGGCCAGAAGTAAACTGTGGAATTAAACAATGAAGAAAAAAATAATAATTACAAGGACTCAAATCTCACCTAGGTGCGTGGCCCCAGTGAACTGGAAGAGGACGTAAGCCCCTGCAGTGCCTTTTTATGACTTGAGGTGTACGGAGTCTCTAATTTAAGGCTAAATATAAAACTAAAACACACACAGCTGGACTTTCAAGTATTTTCCAAACACATTTAATGCCTTCCCATGAAACTCCCAGAATCCGAGCGGCCCTCACTCTGCACCGGTATAAACAGAAGTCAGGGCGGACAGAACATATGGGCTCCAAAAGGCCACTGAAGAGGGATGAGGAACGTTCGAGGGGCTCCGGAGCGCTGCTGTGCGCCCAGTCACGTGGCGGCCTCGCCCACCAAGGCTATACCGGGATCCGGCAGGCCCCGGCTGGCGGGGCCAACGCTAACAGGGTCTGCCTCTGACCGCAGCTTTTTCTGTCTCCCACCTACTCTTCAGCTCTGCTCCTTACTCCTGGGCCAAGGGAAAACGTGAATGATTCAAGTCTGCCCGGGAGACATAAATGGATTCTCTGTCATCCCAGGAACTCTCCCTGGAGGAGGTGGCATCCACCAATACTGGGCCGCTGTCCGGTCCTGCCAGGAATTCTTACTCATGTGACAGTTCTACATGGAGAGACACCTGTGTGCTTGATGTGGCTCTGTGTGTGCACTGGGAAACAGCCGTGAGCAAGCTGAACAAAATCAGGGCCCACACCCCTAGGGGCTGCCTGCTGTGGGCAGATGGACTATAAAGATTACGGCAGAGTGTGGTCGGTGATGTGCAAACAGTCAGACAGGAGGAGGATGGATGGTGCTGTAGAATGGGCAGCTCTCTGAAGAGCTGACACATGAAAGGGACCTAGAGGGTGAGGCGGACTTGGCCACACAGAGGTCCGGGGGAATAACTTGCTTGACCAACAGAGAAGCGAGACTTCCCTGGTGGTCCAGTGATTAAGCATCTACCTGACAGGGCAGGAGACACAGGTTCGATCCCTGGTTCGGGAAGATCCCATACACTGCAGGGCAGCTAAGCCTGTGTGCCACGCGCCTAGGGCCTGTGTCTGCAAGGACAGGAGCCGCCACAGTGCAAAGGCCACGCACCACAATGCAACCAGAGTAGCCTTGCTTGCCCTAACTAGAGCAAAGCCAGCCCAGCAACGAAGACCCAGCATGCCAACAATAAACAAATAAATAATATTTCCAAAAGGGGGGAGGGAGAAAAGAGCAAAGGCCCATGACAGCTCTAGTATCTGTTCCAGATTCTCCCATACTCCTTTCATCCAGAGGCAGAGTCTACGCCCTCCCCTGTGAATCTGGTGGTTGGGGGACTGCTCCCCCCGTGTAAGCGGATGTGATGCCCTATGAAATTGGGGTTGGCTCAGAAAAGCCAAGGAACTTCTGCCTTGTTGCTGAAGAGCTGCCTTATGAGAGTGCAGCCGCGCTGAGACTACCATGCCAGAGCCCGGCTGAGCCCTACAAGGCTCTGGGCATGTGGGAAAAGCCACCTTAGACCCCCCAGAACAGCCCCCTCCCCGACAGAACACCACCATGGGAACCCCAGCCACAGCCGCGTGGAACAGGAGAGCCAGCCAGCCAAAGCCCTTTGCAGTCCCGACTCAGAAAATCAGGAGATCTCGTGAAAGAGTCATGGTTTCCCCAGCAGACTGTGGGGGTATTCTGTGTCTTAGGAAGAGGCACATGAGCGAGGCCGCACCGCTGACAACTGGGAGGATGGAGTGAAACATGCACGTGAGGCTCCAGGCATGGAGCTGGCTGACAGCAAATGGTAGATCACGTCCCTCTTGCCTCTCGCTCCATGTGACAATAGAGTTTGATTGCCTTTCGGTTTCATTGCCTATTTTTACACAATGCTGCCTTAAATCATAAATCACGAGCAGCTTATCCACGTCTGATTCTTACTGAGTTTTACTGGGCTCTCAAAGTGAGAAGATGACAAACATGTTGTGCGGGGTGGCTGTTCTTTGCTCTCCAGTGAGGAGGGCTCTTGGAGGAGGCTCTTCAGTGGGGAAACAGTGGGGTCCGGGTTGTCTTGTTCCTGACGTGGGCGTCAAGGCCCTGTGGCACAGACCCCGTGGCGAGCCAGGCGTGCGTGCCAGGAAGTTTCTAAATGACTTTCTGAGCACTGTCATTTTTCCTTCCTAAACAGCCTGGATTTCTGAGCTCGAGGATGTATCTGCGTTGAGGAGAATGGACAGCCTCCTTTGGCATGTTTCATCTTGGAGTTCTTTCTCCAAATCAGCAACCAGAAGAGGTTGGAGAAGTTAGTGAGCGTGAGCATGAATTTTTGGAGTCAGACAGGCTTTGGTGTGAAGCCTGGCTCCTCCCGTTACAGATGGAGAGAGAGACCAGGCATGTAGTTGAACCTTTATAAACCTCAGTTTACTCCTCCACGAAATGGGAATAAACAGAGTGCCTCCCTCCTAGTCTGCTTGTGCAGGTTAAAGGAGACAACGTCCTCGAAGCCCTTGACAAAATGAGCGTGCAAAGTAATGGATCTGATAAAATTGGTCATTGTTAATTCTGCTGTGGCAAGAGTTTTCAGATCTAGCAAGTAAAAATACAAGACGCTTCCCTGGTGGCTCAGTGGTAAAGAATCAGCCTGCCAAGGCAGGAGATGCAGGAGACCCAGGTTTGATCCCTGGTCTGGGAAGATCCGGCATGCAGGGGAGCAACTAAGCCCGTTCACCACAACTACTGAGGCTGTGCTCCGGAACCTGCGCTCTGCAACAAGAGAAGCCTTTGCAATGAGAGGCCCATGCACCGCAACGTGAGAGCAGCCCCCAACTGCAGCAGCTAGAGGAAAGTACATGCAGCAACGAAGACCCAGCACAGCCAAAAAGAAATACATTTTAAAAATTAAAAAGAAAAAATTACAAGATGTCCAATGACACTTGAATTCCAGGCGAACAGAGAATGATGTCTTAGTATGGTACATCCCAAATATTCCGGAGGATAGACTCACACCAAAAGTCGCTGTTCGTCTGAGATTCAAATTGTGCTGGGCATTCTGTATTTGTTTCTGGATTATTACGCCTGCTATTTATCATGACTACCCATCTCTATCGCCTGAGTAGGTGGTTCCCCAAGAGCCCTGCGCACACCTGCGCCCCCCCATTTTCTCATCTTTAATAAAATCTTACATCACTTTTGTTTCCCGCCTCCAGCCTCACTGTAGACTGCTGGTAATTAACACAGGCCAGGAGGCTGTTCTACGAGGCAACCCTGTAACTCTTTCTGCAGTTATTACATAAGCAACTCTCTGCAGCCGCATCCCGCGCTCCGCGGTGGAGCGGCTGCTGTTTGTACTGGTTCCAACCGCCCGCTGCATGGTCACCCCCTCCCGCCACATTGCCTCCCCTCTCCCCTCCCTCCGCGGGCCTGAGGTCTGGCTCCCTCTGAAGTCTCCATACACTCCGCCCTCGGCTCTTTTTTTCTCCCCACGTAATATAGTGCAGTTTATTACATAAGTGATTTATTGCATGCACCTTAATGTATAAGGAGCAAAACTTGTTTAAAATAAATCCAACTGAGAGGATAATCTCTATGGGCAAAATGTACTTGGACTTAATTTCTCTACTGGGTATTACACACTATATAATTGCCTTAAACAGAAGCTGCGCACACAAATTTAGCTTGGCACCAGTATCTGGCTTCGCAGAACACTCAAGTTACATGCTGGGTTTTGCTACAAATCCTTCACTCCACCAGAAGAAACTCAACAGCATGCCTTAAAGAAACGTTCAGTTGGTTCCCCCTGCTGAGATGGGGGATGGGTGGGTGGGGGCGGCGCTGGATTTGTGTGTGGTGGGGAAAGGTCTCTGTCCTGGGAGAGGAGGCAGTGCTGCCAGCCTGGATCAAACCAGACTGGGATGGGGACCTCACCTTAACTCCTTGTTCAGAGGCTCATCACCCAAATGAAATTGCTGTTCCCTGGCTGGCACTGGACGGGGGATATAAGCTTAATTAAAGCTGATCGAGGCTAGTCCTTCTTTCTCCTGTGGGTGAATTAGTCACCATATTCACGGAGTCACTGACTCTGTCACTCATTCATTCATTCATTGCTCAGACACTGAGTTCCTCCCAGGGCAGTTGGGTCCGGAGCTGTCGCAGCAACAACAGTGATCCACAAACGACGCCTGCCCTTCCTGGGGTGACAGGCAGATGGGGAGGTGGGCATCAATGAAATAATCACCCAAGTAAGCGCACAGTGACAAAAGGTGGCAGTGCCGTGGAGGAGTGATGCTGGGTGCTCTGAGGGCCCCTGGCGGGGCTGGAGAAGACCTCTCCAAGAAAGAGGTTTGCGGAAGGTGTTTGAGTTCCTGACAGCTGCTGGAACAAATTACCCCAAACTGAATGGCTTAAAACTACACAACTTTACTTTGTTGTAGTTCTGGAGTTCAGAGGTCTAAAGTGGGTCTCACTGGGCTAAAATCAAGGTGTCAACAGGACTGTGCTCCTTTCTGGAAGCCCTGGGGAATGATTTCTTTCATTGTCTTTCTGTTTCCAGAGGCCACCTGCATCCCTTGGCTTGTGGCCCCCTCCTCCATTTTCAAAGATGCCAAAGGAGCCTTTTTCCCTCTGCAATTTCTCTCTGGTCGTGACTCTTCGGCCTCCCTTTCCCCCTTTTAAGGAAACTTGTGATGATAGCAGGCCCACTGGGATAATGCAAGATATTCTCTCAATTTTAAGGTGTGCTGATTTTAATTCCCTCTGTAACCTTAATGATCCATTTGCTCTGTGACCTAACACATCCACAGGCTGTAGTGATTTGGAGGTGGACGTCTTTGGAGTAATTGTTCGATCGGATCTAAAGAGCGACAGGGAGGAAGAAGAATATTCCAGACAATGGCAGGATCTTGTGAGGTAGGTGTTGATGTTGTGCTGGCATGCATGCAACCTGGAAACAGTGGAGGGTGGGGGGTGCAGGGAACTGGGATGGAGCTGGAGGGGTGGGCAGGGTCAAACTCTGGGGGTGTGGTGGGGAGTCACAGGAAGGATTCTGATCTTCAGCCCCAAAGTACAAAGAATTCCTTTAAGTATCTCTATCAGGGGATAAGATACTGTTTTGTACTGAATCTAAGATTATT
The DNA here is from genome assembly GCF_023699985.2 of Odocoileus virginianus. NCBI lineage: Eukaryota > Metazoa > Chordata > Mammalia > Artiodactyla > Cervidae > Odocoileus > Odocoileus virginianus. The sequence continues at coordinate 53,783,210 of NC_069693.1, forward strand.
TTGCACTAATAAAAAAAAAGAATCTCAGTTAAAATATGGCACAATACTTTCCTATTGCTTAGACTTCCTTATTTTACAGTTATTTTATTTTTAAAGAACTCTTTGAGGTTTAATTAGATATTTTTGTCATAGATAACCCTTGTGCATACAGTAAAAAATAAAAGCGAGGAAAACGTTGGGCATTCCTCAAACTTCTTCACAGTAATAAGAATCTCTCTCCCCTGAATAACATTTTAACTCTTAATCACTGATGCCCACGTTTCTCCATTCACTGTCATCTGTGCCATCAAAAGCAAGGGTGACGTGGGCTTCCTTAGAAGAATCCGTTATAAAAACAACCCACTGGTGCTGGGCTATCGAGCTGGCACTACAACTGTGCTGAGCAAACGTACTTCTGCTCCCTACTTCTGGAATGTCGCTATACCCGCTTGGCCTTCCACCCAGCAACCATTTGGTCCCTAGAAGTTGCTGGCATCAGATCTCTGGGATTTCCCTTCAAGCTGTTGATAACTGCCCCCGTAGATTTTGTTCACTGGCACTTCGGGTGTTTCTTTACGCAGAGACAATGACAAAGCATTACTGCTTCCTGCCTCAGGGGGTCCTCGAGATGTGCACAGACTTCACTGACTCTAAGAGGGGAGAATTTCAGAGGCACACCCTAAGGTCAGTGGTCAGACTAGTGCCTTCAAGGGGGCCTTCAATGGAAGCGAGACTTGTCCCTACATTTCAAGGTAGAGGTTGACAAGCTTTATGGATAACAAAGAGCCCTTCACTGATGCCAAGCACTGCTCTAGGCACTTTCCTGTCCCAACAGGTTATCTAAATCTTATCACAAATTCTGGAGGGAGGAGTTTTATTCATATACCCATTGTACATACTGAGAAACTAAGGCTTAACTAAATTAACTCATCTTAACAGCACCTAGGTTTTTGTAGTAGAGTCAAGATTTGAACTCAAAATGACTCCAGGGATTAGCCACCATGCTTAACCACCACCTCTATTTCTATATATTTGTCTCAGTCTTTCATCAGAAGTCTTTAACGTCACAACATTGTCCAACTCCACCAACACATGTGCAGCACCTTCCGTGCAGGCAGTGGACTCTGCTTTGGACCTAAGGACAAAGCATGAACATCCGTGGATCCTTCACAGGAGAAGCTCAGACTTCAAGGCAGAAGGCAGAGGGGTGGCCAGCGCTGGGAATGAGAGGGGAGAGCGGACGTGCACGTCCACACGTCGTGTGACACACGCACAAGAGGGAAGTGTCCCCATTTGACTTGCATCGTGCCAATTCTTCCTAAAGAATTTTGGACGCTTATAAACATTCGGCTGCAAAATATTCAGAAATTTTCAGGAAGGCAGCATGAAATCTGCATAGAAAATCTATTCCGGTTTCTACCCCGTGCCCGGTTGACCTTACGATTGTTATCTTCCCACAAACCAGACTGAGTATTTCCTTCGAGGGGAATAACAGATAGAAAAGGGTCTAAGAGGGATGGGGGTGGGGGAGGGATGGAACGACATAAATCTGGTGCAAATACACCATCCGTTAGGCTGAGTGTGTGATCAGTAGCATGAGTCCATTGTACAGAAACCACACTATTCTTCAGCCGAAATCTAGAAAGAACAGAGGGCTGTGAAAGTCTAAAAACAAAACAAAAACCTGGAACAGGGAGGTGGGGCCCATGTGATATACAGAGACAACAGTGAACCCATTTTTTTTTTTTTTTAATTCTGTTGGAGGTGACCAAGATCAGAAAGGAAACAAAAGTTAGTCACATACCTCATATATTATCTATAGACACAAAAGCTACATTTTTTCCCCAAACTGATACTGGGATACTGGGATGATTTTCAGGGGATGACAACCACGCCGCCCCCCCCCCCCCCCCGCCCCGAAAATTTCCTGCTAAGAGTACTCACTTTGTAATCATTTAAAATTTCATTTCAGGTGGGGTTGGGGTCTCTGGGAAGGCAGGCAGGGATGGGTGACCCCCTCCTTCTCCTCCCCCAGAAGAAAGCGCCCCGCCCGACACACACACACACAAACCCCAGGAACATATGCCTGTGCTGAAGAGAGGAGGATGGGAGAAGCAGATGGCGTAATGACTACGGATCCGACAGCCCGCTCCGTGGCCACGCTGTCGGCAGGCAGGCCCTGCCAGGGACGCAGGCGGGAATGGGGGGCTGCCAAGAAGAGATCCACGCCTGGCCCCCCCACCCATGTGAGAGGCTGGTGTTTGAAAACAAGCAAAATGCTTCTTTTTTTTTTTTTTAACGGGAGCAGCGAGTGAGGACGTGGCTCTGTGGTGTATGCTGCAAACTGGGGGAGTGTTCTGCAAACAGTGGCTCTATAAACACGGCCTACTTTGGGCGTTTTTCCACACGAGGCAGGTGGGCAACGGGAAGGGAACTGTAGGCAGAATGCAGAGCAACCTGTTTTCATGGGTTGTTTTCTTTCTTTCACTGTACCTGTCCCTGCTGGCCTGATTCACATGGTGGGGGTGGGAGGGGGCGGGGAGGGGGCGGGCGGTGTGATACACATTAGCATCTCCCTGCATCAATGCAATCTTAATTCTCATCCATACAGCCATGTAAACTGACTACAGTCTCTGAATCCTCTCTTCTACCCCCAAGTTCATTAGGGAAGACAGGCAGGTGTGGGGAGCAGCAGAAAGGGAAGATGGAGCTGATAATTACGGATCCTGACCCGTGGGATCCTCCTGTCCCATGCTAAGCACTTGGCATATGCATCAGCACCTTGCAGACTCAGCGAACAGTTTTACAGGTGGGGAAGCCAGGGGTCAAATGTAACCAAAAATCAGGAACAACGTAACGGGACTCAGAAGATGCCAGCCTGGATTAGAGCTCTGTCACAGTCTTTCTGTTTCATTTTTCTGCCCGCTTCTGCCCGGCACTTGCTAAGTAAGAAGGCAGAGAAACCATCCATGTGGTACCCAAACCATAAAGTGAGCTCTGCCTTCTAGGGAGCCCTTGGCTATAAATGGGTCTATCATATCACCACAGGATGGCTCAAGTCCACCCTCTTCAAGTTTCCCTCCTCTGACCACAAGTCTTCAACATTTTCAAATGGAGATTTTATTTAAGGATGATGAGAGTTTTCTTAAAAAAACAAAAAACAAAACAAAAAACAAAAACAAGCTAAGCAGGAGTGGATTTCCCCTAAAAGGGCCATGTTCTCATCTGACTTTGTCCAAACAACTTTTGGGATCTGGTTTTATATCACCAGTTCCCTCTTCCTTCGGTAAAATGAAAAATGTCATTTGCTCAAAGCCCCTGTTTAAGGGAGCCAGCCTCCACCCTCCCTGCAAATCCACAGCAAGCTCGTTAATAAATTAACCCGACTGTCAGAGAGGTATAAATGCAAAATCACTTGGAAATGTTCCCGTTTAAGATCACAATCCTCCAAACCCACTGCAACATCTTATAATTCCTGCAGGCCACCTCGGATCTCCTTTACACTTGCAATGGTGCCCCTTTCAATTTGCATTTAAAAGACAGTAAATTGCAGGGTTCATAAACATTTTTATAGTGATTTATTGAAGACTGGGATGTCAGTGCTGTTCTTCACACTTTAGCAGTCCTGAGAAGCAAATGCTGGCTCCGTATGCAATCTTGCTGTCCCCATAAACCACACAAGAACAAGCCAGGTTGGAACTTTATCATTTTCTATTCTTTTTTTTTCTTTAGGACAGCAGCAATCATATTTATGTCTCAGTTGCGGGGTGGGGAAGGAAACTCATTTTAATCAGCCTCTAAGTCCTAACTTGGGTTCTGTAGTTTATAAAGAGCTTGGATGGCCATCCAGCAGTGTTCAGGAGTCATTCTCTATTACGGCTGAAGACCACAAAAAATAAAAAAAATAAATACGTAAAATAAAGGAAGCCTTTCTTTTCATCTTCTCATTCCGTGCCCTGCCCACATGCACCCTTCTGCAGGGTGGGTTACAGAGAGGAAGTCAGGCAGAGCCGAGGCTGGCCATGTGCTCCCGGATACCTCTGTCCCTCTTTCTTCCTAAGAACTCAGAGCCAGGGCTGGGCATGGGCTTCCTCCTAGTCAGAAATAAAGTGAGCAGGGAGACGCTGAGATCAGGACATACTAGTGCTCCTCTCTAGCCAGCTAAGTCACAAAAGGGGCTGTTCGGGGGGGCCAAGACAAACTGTTTATCTAAGGGCAGAGCAAGTTCTTTGGCACCCTTTCCAGGGGGTGTGGGGAGGTGGGGTGGGGGACTTGAACCTTGTCTGTGCATAAAGGAAAAGGAGAGAGACTAAGAGAAAAAGAGAAAGGAAGAAAGAAAAAAAGGCTTGCACCTCATTTGCCCTTCCAGTGTCCAGAAGGAGTATTTCTTTCCACCTTTTTCACATTATAATAATGGCTTCTGAGCACCTGAAAAGGGCCCTGGTGCATCGGCAAATGGTGCATGACACTGCGGAACCCCGGGCTTTGTCGCACCAGCTCCGCTCCAGACAAAGTCCTCCTCTGCCTTCCTTTCCCTGCCATTAACTGAGATGAAATGAGTTTTTTCCCCCCTTTTGATTCCACCTCCCCCCGCCCCCACCCCAACCACTGTCTATTACAGTGTGACGCGGTCGTGTTTCCGGGCCCATTATTTCACAGACGATTCTTTTATTCTGGTTTGGGAGTTCGTGCCTGCAAGGTTATCTGTGCGCAGAGCCGACGCCGCCATCCTCGTGTTCATTTCTGAAATCTGATCTCATTGATAAGAACAAGCCCGTTCACACTGCATTTGTCAGATAAGGAGCTCGGGTGCCCAAGTCGTAATTTTTGTGACTTCAGTCAGGGCTCCCTGTGAAAACACGTCAACTGATAAAAATGCAAGTATTATAAAAATAACCTTTGTATCAAAAGTGTCGTTCTATCTCTATTTTTTCTTTCTTTTTGTTTTTTTAAAAAAAGCACATTATGCCCTTTTTCACATCAAGCACCTACTTGTACTCAGCTGCCTGTTTCCCCATGTACATTTTTTACAATGATATTTTAAATGGTCTTGCTCCCCGGAGGCCAGCCTTTGGTGTGCTGGGAGAAAAAAAAAATTAAAAAACCAACAAGAGAGCTAATAAGGAAAGCCTCAGTGTTGCGCAGTTTGTCTGAAAGGGGTTCTGATGAATTTCCACACACGCCTCTCCCCCGCCCCCACCCCCGCCCCCGCCACGGTCCATCGCACGTGGAGAGGGGACGGTCCGATCCTGAGAAGTTAACTGCATCAGGTTCACGGGCGCTCGGTCCCCTCAGCAGAGCCAGAGAACACGGAAGGACCGGGATCCACTGTCACTCCCCGGGGGCAGCACCCCGCCGTCAGCCTGCCCCGGAACCACTCGGCATTGTTCCCGCGAGGGGAAGGGGCCAAAGATGCTACGCATAGCATCCACCCCTGCCCATGGGGCCTGAGCGGGAGAAAGAGAGGGCGCCGGCTCCATCCGGGAAAACCGGCTTCTCCTGGCGTCTGATGCCATCTGAACCGCCCTCCTGCCAAAGGCACCCCCGGGGCTGGAGGTGGCCCCGCAGCCCGGCGGGCGGGTTATAGAAACGTTAGCGCCGGGCAGGTCGCCGGAGCCCCTGTGTGTTCCCATCCCCCCCGGAGGCAGCCACACAAAGCGGAGAGACAGCCGCGGGGCTGCGGGCGGCGGCCGAGCCGCGTGCGCGGCGCAAGGCCCTTCCCCGCCCCTGTTCGGCCCCGCACAGCACACCCGGGCCTGCAGCTGATAACACTGTAATAGTCCTCCTTTGAGGACGGCGGCTCCCGCGCGCTGATTAGTCATTTATCACACCTGGCAGCCTTGCTGAACTATAATTACTCTTCTCTTATCCTGCCTGGCTGCCATGTCCGAGAGGAGAGGCGAGGCAGAGTCCCCCGTTAATGACACATTACCCTCTTGACAAGCACTTAAAGGTTTTATTGTAAATATGCAAGATATAAAACATCCGAGATTCCCTTTTTAATTATAAAAAGCAATTTCAGGGCCTCCCTTCCCCAGCCTTCCCTCCCTACCTGGCCCCCACCATGGCCGCCTCCCCGACCCCCAAATAGTAAAGTTTTCCGCGCCTTATCCTCTCTGCTTACCGCAAACAAACTGATTTTTCCCTTTGTCACGTAAACTCATTGCTACAAGTTAACTCAGTATCTCTCTGCAATTATCAGACATATTGCCTATGAAATTGGTAATTTAAACACACATCGCATTGCCACAAAAGTTAAATTTCCGCCCCGAAAGAAGGGGAAAATGTGCATTTATATGAAAAATTATATATGAAAAAAAGCTGAAAATGCAGCATAAATAGTCCAGTTTTCCTCATCGGAAAGAGGGAGGAAGTCATTGAATAATTTTTTTTTTTTTTAAAGATGAGTCTCTAACTGTGGTTAAAAAAAAAAAATAGATGGACATTTTTTTTCCCCCACAAACTAAAAAATTGGAAATTTGTGGGTCGTTAAATCCTGATTGCCTACTTACAAGGTTTGGGGAGAAAGCCGACTTAGCATTCAGTGACTCCGAGAGCTATTTTTATCCCTCAAGGCGGGTTCAGAGGACACTTCCCTGTGGCCAAGGGCGCCCCACTCCCACCCCCGGCAAGCCCGCTTCATCTTGCCACCTTCCAGCTGAATTTAGGTTCTGTGTAACCTTGTTGGTCGGGCCTGAGGCTGCTGGGCAAACTTTGATAAGACTCATTAGGATCGAATGAAGGGAAGGGGTGGGGAGCAGACATTAATAAAACCTTTCACTCTGGGGGAAAGAAAGCCAGCTCTATGCAGACGCAGAGAAGGACTCAACACCAAGGCACATCTGATGGGAAATGGGCTCATCAGCACCCTGTCGGTTTTAACTACCCTCCTTTGCTTCATACAAGTGTTCAACACATGTGGAAGTTCAAGTGCGCTGGGTTCTATGCGTCTGAGATCATCATCTTCCAGTGGGTTGAACAGCATGGCCAACAACAGCTTCACAGCGTGGGGTTTGGGATCCAGGAACCAGAGGTGAAGCTGCAGGGGAAGGACTCTAGTTCTGATTTCCTTTGTTCCAGGATCACTAGGGTTGAGCTCTCTGATCAGGTCGGCTAAGTGGGCGTTCCCTTCTCCCAGCACCCCGTTTTTTGGCTGGACTTCCACAGGCTTTCATTTAAGAGCATCGCCTTCCCAGAGAAAGAAAAGTCTTTCTTTGGTCAAAGGGCCATGAGAAGTTAACGTACAGGCAAGGATTAAGAAAAGCAGCTGATGTGGCATTTGGATATTGTGAATATCAAGACCCAGGAAGGTATATGGTGGCCAAACCAAAGAAGTGGACATATAAACATCTGACCACTTCTGACAGTCGGTCAGGGCTGGTGATGACTCTCCACTTGGTTCCTGAAGAGGAGACTCGGGGTCTTGGTGCAGAGAAGGGGAGTAACAGGGAGAGGAGGAATAGGCCAGAAGGTGAAAAGGCAGGAGTATCTCCCAAAAGGGAAGCACCTTGAACATCTGCGGTTGGTGACTGCCACTGCCCAGAACCCTGTCCAGGAAGACACAGGAGCTGGCTGGGCAGAAAAGGGAGACAAAGCCAAGAAGAAAACGGACACCCTTGATTTCACGGTCCAGACCCCCCAGCATGCTTCCTGAATGAATGGTAGGCACTTCAAGAATAGGACTACCTTTCATTCACTGTCTCTTTAGAAATGAGCACATTGTAGGCACAAAGGTTTTATCAATGAATAAATGAAAGAAAGGAAACCCCTGGAACACAGGCAGTGGAAGGAGATACATGAAGGTGTGCTTTCCCAGTCACTGATTTTCATTTTTCCCCCTGCATCCAGTAATGAATACGTACTGGGGATTATTTTGTGGCAGGTATTGTGGGAATAAAGGAGACTTAACTGAGATGATTTCAAGACTCTGGGGTCCCGCATGCGCAAGAGCCCAAAGCGGGTGATGATGGCCGTGAAGACAGAGGTGGAGATTAAAGGTAAGATCTGAAAGCTAACATGGGCAGGGTGATATGTCAAGCTCTTCAGGACACTTCCTCTTCACCTTTTTGTTGCGGCTTCATGTCAGTGCTTGAAGGGGTAGATCTTGGGGCTTACATTTTACAGAAGGGAAAACTGAGGTCCTGAGGGCTGAAAGAACTTGCCCAAGGCCCTGATGCTGCTCAGCAGAGGGACATGGATTTAGCGGGGACTCTACGATCCCCACACTTAATCCAGGTCTTGCTGCCTCTGATCACCAGATGCAAGCGGGTGGGGAACCATAGCTGGGAAACAGCTCAGAATGACTCCCAAGCACGCTGGCAAGAATTTCTCTCAGTCTCTTCTCTGACTTTGATCTCAAGGGCTGAGTCTGCAGTCACTGACTTGGAGAGTCCCTTCCGTTCCTTTTCCATCTCAACGTCTCCTCCTCGGGAAGCTGAAGGCTGCCATGTTTGGGCTCATCCCCAGAGCCCCTTGCTCTTCTCAAAGGCAGTGTATAAACCTAAGGAAATCACCGAGACCCAAATAAGCTGTCTTCTCCAAGGTTGGTGGTCTCGAGACAAGCTCCCCTTGAGATCCGTTCCCTTTTCTTAGCCTGATGCCTCCCTCTCTTCAGGGAAAATCACATGCCCTGCACGCATCACCTGTTTTGTCTCCTATTTAAAAAATGCCAAGTGAATCTGGAGACAAAGGATCAGGAAGACTACAACAGAGGGTCCATTAAGAGCCAACAGGTCCCCGCAGGTCTGAAGCCAAGACGGTGCCCATCCTTCCTGCTTGCCTACCTACCTTCCTCCTTTCTCTCGTTTTTCTTTCCTTCTTTCTTTTTGTTCCCTCCTCTGTTTTTCTCTCTCTCCTTTCTTCCTTCCTTCATTTTCTTTCTTTAAAAATTGCACTCTGGACTGTTCACTAAGCCATTCCACCACTTGGGCGGTGAGGGAATGACCCGGGGCCCTGGGGGCTCCCCCAGTGCTCACAAAGAGCTGTTGTCAGTGTAATGTGCATCCTGGCGCTGATAAAACACAGTCTACAGCCTTTGCAATAACACAGCTGCTGACCTTGGGCAGCTCGGGGTTTTGAAAATCCTCAGAACCTGGATGGTCACCTCCTCCAGCAAGAGGTCGGCCAGATTAGCTGAAGCTCCTTTCGTGTGGGCAGGATGCCTCCCAGTTAGACCTCATGGAAACAGAGTTGGGAGCTAGAAATCTGGGCAGGAATGGAGCCCACGGTATGAGAAACAGGTAGGTTGGTCTCAGAATCTCTCTTTCACACACACACACACACACACACAGAATCCTACTTTGCTCCCTCCCTCTCAGCATCCCGACGTCCTCTGCACACTTGCTCCATTGTCCTCTCTGCCTGCTTTCTGCTTCCTCGTGTGTCCTGCTTTCCCCTCTCTCCTCCTTGCAGAGGGTCCCCGCTGGAGGCCCAGTCCCCGAATCCACAGGACAGCCTGGTTTCTGTATTTACCCTCACCTGACTGTCTTCTTCCATGCTGACTAATCGAATCTCGGAGGACTGACAGTCATGCTGTGCACTGCTGGTCCCACTGCACTGGGTAAGTGGGGGAGCCGTCCATGTTGCAGGGGTGTCCAGTCTGAGCGCTGCCTGGAGCGATGAAAAACCTACGGCACCACGAAGGCTGTGCAGTGAGGCCTGACTGTACACGCAGGCCTTCCTGCCTCAGGAGTGTGAGCACAGAGTTCATCACACACATGTCTAAGTTACGGCATTCAGCTCATGATATTGAACTAACTGAATGAAAAAGAAGGTCTTCAAAATTAGGTTAGAATTCTTAAAATCATTTGAAAAGGTGGTTAGTTGATGAGGCTGCCCCAAATGGGACACTTTCCCAGTTAGTTATAAACTCAAAAAGTGCACAGGGAGGGTCTAGTATCCACATAACCCAATATCTGATAATTTTGAAAAGGGAATGTAAAAAAAAAAGAAATTAAATCATACCTCCAAAAATAAAATGCTTAGGAGTTAGGGCTTCCCTGCTGGCTCAGACAGTAAACAATCCACCTGCAATGTGGGAGACGTGGATTCGATTCCTGGGAAGATGTCCTGGAGAAGGAAACGGCAACCCACTCCAGTATTCTTGCCTGGAGAGTCCCACGGATAGAGGAGCCTGGCAGGCTACAGTCCATGGAGTCACAGGAGTTGCACATAACGTATCCACTAAACCACCACCAAACCTGAAGGACGTGAAAGACTTATATGCTGAGGACTATATAAAACATCAAGAAAGGAAACTGAAGATGAGTGAAAGAAATGAAAAGTTATCTTATGTTCTTGGATTGGAAGAATTAGTATCATTAAAATGGCCATAGCACACAAAGCAACTACAGATTAAATAGGATCCCTATCAAATTAGCTATGATATTTTTCATAGAACTAGAACAAATAATTCTGAAATTCGTATGGAACCATAAAAAGAGCCAGAATCACCAAAGCAATCCTGAAGAAAAGATCAAAGCAGGAGGCATAACCCTCTCAGACTTCAGACAATACTACAAAGCTACAGTAATAAAAATGGCATGGTGTTGTCACAAAATCAGAGCTGTGGATCAATGGAACAGAAGAGAGAGCTCAGAAATAAACCCATAAACCTGCAGTCAATTTATTTTAGACAAAGGAGGCAGGAATATACAATGGGAAAAAGTCTACAGCAAGCGGCACTGGGAAAGCTGGAGAGCCACATGTAAATCAATGCAGTTAGAACACATTGTCACAACATACACAAAAATAAACTCAGAACAGCCTAAAGACTTAGACGTAAGACATGACACCATAAAACTCCTAGCGGAGAGCATAGGCAAAGCATTCTCTGACACAAATCGTACTGATGTTTTCCTAGGTTGGTCTCCCAAGGTAACAGAAATAAAAACAAACAAATGAGATCTACTTATTATGTGATAATTTTGCTTTAAATCACCAAGAAAGAGAAAGTCACTATTAGTCCCAAAGCTCTATTGATAAAGTGGCTTATTTTGTGAGTCATCCAACTCAGTACTGATAACTTTCTGCTTGTTTTTACAGAGAACTTGGGCAATCCTCTTGGCTAGTTTCTGACAGAAAATAAAACCCGTCACACAAAGCTGAACCACATGCATCCTTTGCCTAATAGTCTGTCGGGCTTCCTTTTCCAGCTCGGGGCAGTGATACACCGGTACCCGTGTAACAACATGTTGGCCGTGTGATGGACAGAGGACACAGCTGAAAGGGCAGACTGAGAGGCAGGGTACAGACCATGACCAGGAACCTTTTGTTTTTCTTTTCTGAGAAGAAGGTAATTTGACAGCTATGCTAGAATCTTCTAATTTCCTGCCCAGGTTTATCCTCCACTCTCTTGTCCTTGGCTCCATGCTCAGGAAAGTTGACCAATACAAGCCCCATCAGTGAGTTCCTTTCACCATCTGGTTTCCGGGTGGGCTTGAATAAAGGGAAGTGAAAGTCAAACTCACTCAGTCGTGTCCGACTCTTTGCGACCCCATGGACTCTACAGTCCATGGAATTCTCCAGGCCAGAATACTGGAGTGGGTAGCCTTTCCCTTCTCCAGGGGATCTTCCCAACACAGGGATCAAACCCAGGCCTCCCACATTGCAGGCAGATTCTTTACCAGCTGAGCCTCCAGGGAAGCCTCGAGTAAAGGGAGAGACTGTTTATTACCCTGGGGTCTTTCCTTGGGAGAAAGGAGTGTCACCACAGGTAGGCAGAATTCCCCAACCAAAGATCGGGGCCTCTGCTAAGGGTCCATCCAGAGACCCTCCCCTGGTGCTTCCTCCTTCCTCTCCTTGCTCCTTCCAGTCGAGGATGGCAAGAACCACCCATCACTACCCCTGGGAAACTCCCCACCTCTTACGGCTGCACTAATACCCTGTCCCCACCTTTATAACGTCTTTTTAAACTATTTAAACTCTCCTCGAATTACTCGATTTGAGTGGGTCATCTCTTTTCTGCCAGGACTGCGTCTAAGCCAGAAGGGATGGGATGAGGCCTCTGGCTTCATTTGGACCAAATGTTCTAAGGAGCAGGGCTCACTGTCCTGGACTCACTATTTACATATTGGGGAAAGTCCTGCAGGAAATTTCTGGAGAGTACATTTTTAGAGAATTGCCAAGTTCAGCAGCCCAAGAAGAAAAGGACACAGAGCTTGGGCTGACACACGGCTGCTCTCTCATCGGCACACAATGAATTCTCTTTGCTTTGCTTCTGAATATGGAGGGACCCGTGCAAAAATCAAGACATATGCGCCGTCATACCAAAAGCATCTTGAAACATGAGGGACCATACGGGAAAGTCCTTGAAGAGGTCTTTTTCCAATTTTTCTCAACCTCCATGTGTTATGGGGAAAGCTCTAAACGCTCACAAAAACAATGGATTAAAAAATGAGATACCCTCCAGTTTTGCCATCCATTTGTTTCAAGCTTTCAAGATTTGCTTGAGAAAGGGATAAAATAAGTTGCAAGGGTCCCAGTATGAACTAACTTGAAAAATCTTGCCTTTGCTGGGAAATTATTATTTTTTTAAATTTTCAAATGCATTCTGACCTGCTGCTGCTGCTGCTACAAGGTAGGAAAATAACACTGCCCAAAGAAAAAAGGAAGAAGAGGAGGAAAAAGAAATCACTCATATGCTAAAGATCATGGGATTTAAAACAATAAAGCCAGCACTGGATTAAGAAGCACAGCCCACTTCTAAACATATTCTTCTTCTGGTCTGTGGTGCAAGGAGACATCAAATCTTAAAGACCTTCTGTGTGCTTTAGAAAAAGATTATAAATCTTGGAGCCCTACAATGCTATCCAACTGCAGGGCTGGTTTCTTTTTGAAAGCTGTCCTTGAATTACCATGGTGAGTGTGTCCTTGAAGAAAGTCCCTGAGTTATTTCCCAAGAAGCTTTCTCTGACCCCTTTTCTACTTAGGTTGGGATAAATGTTTCTTTGCTGAGTTCCCTTGCCACCCCTTTTGCACAACCTGGTACCATGACCTTGAAATACTGAGTTTTCCTGAGTCCCTAAGGTCAGAGGGAACTTCTTGTTTATCCTGGAATTATCACGCCTCACACAATGCCTGTTATCCAAGAGATGTCCAAACATTCCTGTGCAATTAATCTTTAATTCAAGAGAATGACAACATCAAAATAGCAGGACTTTAGAATCTCTACTGGAGATATCAAGAAATGGCAAATGAGCTTTAGCACATGTGCTAACCCTGGTCAATGGATAACGATTTCCTGGAGGGCTCTGCCTGAACCCAGACTTGGGAGAGTCACCTCCATGCTTGGAAGGAAAGGCAAGTGCTGATGAATGAATGATGTCAGCCATGGACCCAGAACTGGGGAATGATGCCAAGTGGACTGTGGGTTTGCCACTCTTGTCCTTAGATCCTCAAATCTCTGCAGATCACTTATGTGAAACCATTGCAAGAAAAGCCACGGAAATGCCAAGGATAGTAAAATCAGCACTGCCCCAACCTACTTAGGGTACTGTGGGCCTGGAGTCTAAAAACAGAAACCAGATCAGGTCCAACCCAACTGTTCTCTGAGGAGCACAGAGCGCCCATTAGGACTGGGTCTTCCTAAAGCTCCGAGTCAGCCTGGTATCCTCCTGGCGGCTTTCAAAACTGTGGGTCTGGAAGCGCATCTACCTCTGGTTTCTTTGTAAAAATTGATTAAGTATTTTTAATAAGTCTTTCTATCATCCCTGGTTGAAAGTTGCAAGTGTGTTGGTTGCATATGTAAAAATATAAATGTCTGACTCATCTCGCCTGGGGAAATGCTGACGAAGCCAGGGGTGTACGTGCTCCTGTTTCGGTAAATGTCTTCCTAAGCCTCAGTTCATCTTGACATTTCCCCTGCCTTTTCCATGCCCTCTCAGACAAGCTGGCGTTGGATATCCTTCTGACCCTGGGATGCCCCTTGAAAACCACGTCAAGGAGAATGGGAGGTTGTTGCGGTGCATTTCTGGCTCTGAGCCATGACCTCTGACACAGCATCCGCATTCCTGGGCCAGTCAAGGTCTTTGTATCAGATGGATCCTGGCTGATGGAACTGGGGGAGGCAGCCGGTTGGAACTCGCGTGTCAGCTGGAGCTTCTGTGCTCCCACTGGAGTGGTCAGCACTCCCGGCCAGGGCCGCGATGAATGACCCCCGCCTGCCCCGAGCGTGGTCTGGGTGAGATGGGAAGTGATTCGTGCCACTGGGACCCTGACGCGGCTGTGAAGCCCGTGCTGGTGACAAGCCACACGCGAGACCACACGACCGCCCGTGTGCCGGTGACACAGATTCACAGGCTGCACTGTTTCCTCTTTGCTGACACAATGCGCTGTGACCGAGGGACACAAGAGGGGGTTTGTGCGTGTCAGCCCCTCCAGGACCGACAGGAAACGGAGATATCCCCCAAGGCTGTCTTCCTTCCTGGAAGGAGGCAGGGCTGGGTGTCGCAGAAGCCCCTGCTCCTGGGGCCGAGGCCACGGGGAATTCAACAGTTTTAAAGTGAAGTCCCAGAAGTGGGTGTTCCAGGAGTGGCTCCTGACGGAGAGATGGTGGAGAGGAGGCAGGCAGTCAGACACCTGGGTCTGGGCTCAGGTTCTGAGTTCTTCCATTTTCCCAAATAATAGCCCATATTCTCTCAGAATGACAGAATCAGACCTTGATGAGCCAACTGTAAAAAAAACAAGTATTGATTCCCCCTCTCTGTGTGGTCCCTTCTCCCTTGTTTCTTTCCTTTCTGTTACATCCCTTGCACACCCTTGTTACCCAAAACACCAGGGGTCATTTGATGGATACCGCAGAGGGCATCATGAAAATGGACAAGGAGAATATGACCACTTCTAACAGTGCTGCTCCGGAAACATGAGAATTTGTACAGTATTTTCGGTGGAAGGAGCCCAAGGGTCAGCTTGTGGGCTGGGAAATAAGCTAGGTGACTTACTTGAGAAGTATGTTGACATCACTCTGAAAAAAGTTGGCGCAAGGACCCTCCCGTCAGTCTGGGAGATCATATAGCACAGACGCTGGCCAACTACAGACCAGGGGTCAATTCCAGGCTTCAGCCTGGTTCTTATCAATAAAGTTTTATTGGCACACAGCCGCACCCACTCATTCCTATACCTTTGGCAGCTGTTTTCACACTGCAGTGGCAGAGCTGAGTAGTCAAAAACAGAGACTACGTGGCCTGTGAAACATAAGGTGTTAACTATTTGGCTCTTTATAGAAGTGTTTGCTGACTCCTGAGCTAGAGAGTGGGGACTTCCGGTTTACCTGTTACAACTCCTAAGAGGGCCAAGCTCTGCTGAAGGCACACGGGATAGAAGGACATGCGCCATGTGGTCACCCTGGACTCATGGGAAAAACGGACAAGGGATAGCTCTCAAAAAAGAGGGAATGCTTCACCAGTCCCGCCTTCCCATATTCACTGAAATAATGTAGGTGTCTGCTGTAATCAGATAAACTTCAAAGTTCCTGAGGCCTAACACAATATAAGTTTATCTTGTGTTCCTATAAAGCCTTACTGACTATAGAAAGGTTGGCTCCATGCAGTCATTGAGATATCCAAGCTAGTTCCATCCTGGGGCTCATTCCATCAGTTAGAACTCAGTTACGTGACCAAATCTAACAGTTAGGGAGTCCAGTGAGGTGGCCAGGAGGAAAGGGAAAGAGGCTGGTGAACATGCAGCTGGAGGACCCATCCCAAGGTCCTAACCTGTCCCATCCTCCACGCCTTCCTCCTCCTTTCAGAGCACCCTGGTCCTTGCTAACAGAAAACAAGACACAGGCCTAATCCTCAGTCAGTCTTCACTGATGGACACATCATGTGCTATCCTTCCTAGGAGGAGATCCACCCACACAGAATGTTCTGTGATGCTCAACTCAAGAAAGAATGCCATGTACCAAACATACTAATTTTCATTCTACTTTGTTACATGTCAGAGTTAAGGATCTGTTTTGGGCAAATCAACTATTTAGTACATTGCCCACTTCATAATACATAGAGGCAGTTTTCTTATAACAATAAAGTCATTATAGGTATTTAGTCGGGGCTCGCTTGTAAAGTATTGTTCATAGTTGGTGCACTTTGCATGGAATCTTGGATTAGAAAATAAATTCAATTTTAGTAACTTGTTAATTGTTTGCCAGGAAGACTTTGAGGCCAAGTGTATACGCTACTTAGATCAGGTTGGCTTAAAGCAGCCTCCTCCTCTAACAGCACTGTTCCAGGCAGTGTCTCCCAGTACCCCTAGATATCTTTCAGGCAGTGTTACCTCTAACTCTTCACGTCTGCAACCCCCCTCTACGAGCCTGGATCTCAGTCCATCCACATGCGGGTGGACAACAGATCTCACTCGGAAAGAATGAGCACGATCAATTACAAACACTAAAATCTTTGACAACATACACACTAGAACAGCTAGGCAATATTAAAAAATAAAAATAAAAAAGAGTTCAAGCCCAGGACTGAGGAGCCCACGGCTCCAGACCCTGCTTCTGTACCATCTTCGCTAAGCCCTTCCCTTCCTCAGCCTAGGTTTTCCCATTAAGTGTAAACACTTTGGGCATCCATGGTCTACCTGTCACAAATTCTATGAATCTGGGAAGAAACTCCTACTGGTGGAGTTTGATGTCTCAGTGGGAAAGATACATTTTAGAATGCCATTCTCAGCTTCAGCCCACAACCACAAAAGACCAGTCCACTTCCAGATTAGATTCAGGCTAAAGGAGAACCCATGATAAACATTTTGCAAAGGAAAACAAAGGAATATATTATCTGGCTGCCAAAGGGAATGCAAGCCCCAATCACTGCTTCTCCAGTTGCAAATGGCTTTATAGGCAATCAGGGCAATTTTATTATTTTGAGTACTGTTCACGACATAGCCACGGAGAAATCAAAATTTGATGAAATTAATTTAGCCATCACAGGAAGGATAAAGAGGAGCTCAGAAGGGTGTTCACTTGATAAATAAAATATATTTTAGAGCAGAGTATTATGGTAATCACTATTTATTAATGCAAACTTCTTTAGGGTTTGCAGGATTCAAATGCACATTTTCTCCCAACTAAATAAACATGCGTATTTGAGGAGCCTGGTCTAAAATATTAACAGTCTTTCTGCACCAGAAATATTAGTCCTTTCCTCCTTTTCTGCCTGCTTCTGTCAGGAAGCCACGGAGCATACAACGGCAGCGCCTCGCTAACCATGTAATTGATAACTCCCTACTCGATTCACCGTGGGGATCTGTCAGTTAAGGTCTAAAGATACATACACGCCACTATGAAAATGAACTTGCACAAGCCTGTCTGTGGCCCAGGAAGGGCCTGAATGCAGTCGACATCCTGCTACTTAATTGGTTGGGGCTGGTTAACCAGCACACACGTGTATTCTGGCAATGGTGTGCTGTACTATGACTCTCTTTGACAGACCTATTTAGCGAGGAAGAGGTATATTTTTTCCCCCCAGATAATTGCTCAAAATCATGCTTTCAAAGTCAAAGTGATTCAAACTCGCCTGTCTGTGTGCTGCAAACACACAAGTTGGAAGGAATGCAAATGCACAGTCCTATTTCTCGGGCAGATGCATGACGGAGGCTGTTTTTGCTTTTTGTTTCTCCTCCTGGGAGCAATGAAGGAGAAGGAATTCAAATCCTACAGGGTATAGCTCAAGCCCGTGTGGCTTGTCTGGGGCCAGATCACTCCACTTGGGCCCAGGACCCATCAGTGAAGAGATGGTGAATCTGACACCCTGCCAGTCAAAACCCAGGGCTCTCAATGCTCTTTAAGGGTTTCCCCAGCAGAACAGAGGCCTGCAGCATTCAAACCTACCAGATGTTTGGAGGAGCCATTTAACTTTCCGGGTGGCACCTGGCATAGTGAACAGAGCCAAACACCCTGAAAATAAACCACCTTCGGGGGAGCGCAGGGAAATGACGTCACTCCTTCACTCTGCCCCTCATCACACAGACAGAGCTGTTTGTGCCTGCCTCTGGGGGCTGCTGTGGACTTAGGTGACACTCATCAGGAACATCATCCTGAACCTGGATGTACAGACATCTCCTGGCTTTGTCCCTGCCCCCTCCACTCAGCTCTGAAGGCATCTGTGGGCATGTTTCCCTCTCCCCTGGCATTTCCGAATATTCACAGAGATCATGAAAGGGTTCAGGCAGTAACAAGCGCTGGAGATATTCTAACAAGGGAGGGAGGGAGCAGGGCTGGGAGGTGTGGGTGAAGCTGTTTTCATGGTGAAAACACCAGTGACGACATGCAGACCAAGTGTGGATTTCGGGAAAGTCTGACAGCGCAGTGTCCTCCCCATCAGGACAGGGCCCCACGCCCCTGGGTCCACAGGAGGAGCTTCAATAAGGCTTTGCAGGCTCTGGAGAGTACTGTTACATACATCACGTACACACATACCCCGTGAGCGTGGAGTGAAGAGCCCCCTAGCACAGATCTTTAGGCTCTCTGCACAAATCAAGAACCAAAATGTTCCTGAGGCCAGTCCTGGGTCCTTATAGAACTCTCCCCTGACATTTCTGAAGGCAAAAAAAAACTAAGAACTGTGACCTTTTACCCCCACTGTCGAGGGAACTCAATCCTACAGAATTATAGAACCCTACTCTTTAAAACTCACACAGGACTTTCAAGGTGATACGCTTCCCCTCTGCCTTTTCAGAAGATGGTGCAAATAAGCTCTTCCACAAAAATACTTATTTGAGAGTCAGTGTGTTTAGAAGCAACACTGGGACTTCTGTCTCCTTGGGAGAACTGAGCTGAATAAGGAGATCTGGTTCCACCTTCAAGGTCAAAATGTGGATTCTGCCTCAAAACGCCACACATGGTTAACACGACTCTAACAGGAGACAACTGGACACGCTATACTTCCCCACGGCCGGGCTAGCCAAGGTGAATCCTGTGAGATGGCGGTAGGCGAAAATGCTTTGTAGCCCACTAAATAAATACATAAATAAACAATTTGTATTTTAATGGAGGCTGGACGGCTGGCCAGTCAATTCCGTTAACTGCCGCACAATGAATAGTGAAAGTTGAGGTTTGGCTCTGAGGTTGTCAATTCAAGGGGCATCACGCAGGTTCATGTACTGAAAGGGACCCCAGTGAGAGGGGAAAATGAGCAGAGAAAGCGCGTGTGAGCAGGGAAGGCGCGCGTGAGCAGGAGAAGCGTGTGTGAGCAGGGAAGGCGTGTGAGCAGAAGCGTGTGTGAGCAGGGAAGGCGCGTGTGAGCAGGGATGGCGCGTGTGAGCAGGAGAAGCGTGTGAGCAGGGAAGGCGCGTGTGAGCAGGGAAGGCGTGTGTGAGCAGGAGAAGCGTGTGTGAGCAGGGAAGGTGTGTGTGAGCAGGAGAAGTGTGCGTGAGCAGGGAAGGCGCGTGTGAGCAGGGATGGCGTGTGTAAGCAGGAGAAGCGTGTGAGCAGGGAAGGCGCGTGTGAGCAGGGAGGGCGTGTGTGAGCAGGGAAGGCGCGCGTGAGCAGGAGAAGTGTGCATGAGCAGGGAAGGTGTGTGTGAGCAGGAGAAGCGTGTGTGAGCAGGGAAGGTGTGTGTGAGCAGGAGAAGCGTGTGTGAGCAGGGAAGGCGTGTGTGAGCAGGGAAGGCGTGTGTGAGCAGGAGAAGCGTGTGTGAGCAGGGAAGGCGTGTGTGAGCAGGAGAAGTGTGCGTGAGCAGGGAAGGCGCGTGTGAGCAGGGATGGCGTGTGTAAGCAGGAGAAGCGTGTGAGCAGGGAAGGCGCGTGTGAGCAGGGAAGGTGTGTGTGAGCAGGGAAGGTGTGTGTGAGCAGGAGAAGTGTGCGTGAGCAGGGAAGGCGCGTGTGAGCAGGGATGGCGCGTGTAAGCAGGAGAAGCGTGTGAGCAGGGAAGGCGCGTGTGAGCAGGGAAGGCGTGTGTGAGCAGGGAAGGTGCGTGTGAGCAGGAGAAGTGTGCGTGAGCAGGGAAGGCGCGTGTGAGCAGGGATGGCGCGTGTAAGCAGGAGAAGCGTGTGAGCAGGGAAGGCGCGTGTGAGCAGGGAAGGTGCGTGTGAGCAGGGAAGGCGCACGTGAGCAGGGAAGGCGCGTGTGAGCAGGGAAGGCGTGTGTGAGCAGGAGAAGTGTGCGTGAGCAGGAGAAGCGTGTGTGAGCAGGGAAGGCGTGTGTGAGCAGGAGAAGTGTGTGTGAGCAGGGAAGGCGCATGTGAGCAGGGAAGGCATGTGTGAGCAGGAGAAGTGTGCGTAAGCAGGGAAGGTGTGTGTGAGCAGGAGAAGCGTGTGTGAGCAGGGAAGGCGTGTGTGAGCAGGGAAGGTGCGTGTGAGCAGGGAAGGCGCACGTGAGCAGGGAAGGTGTGTGTGAGCAGGAGAAGCGTGTGTGAGCAGGGAAGGCGTGTGTGAGCAGGAGAAGCGTGTGTGAGCAGGGAAGGCGTGTGTGAGCAGAAGCGTGCATGAGCAGGGAAGGCGCGTGTGAGCAGGGAAGGCGCGTGTGAGCAGGGAATGCGTGTGTCCGAAATTTTCTTAAAAATGAAAACGCTGATGAAAATGAGTCACGTGTGGCAAACTCTGCCTCAGTTTCTCCATCACAGTGAAGATGGAAAAACGCGGTGTTTGTAGGGCTGAAGGGTAATGTCGGTTCACCATGGGTTTGGGGTGGGAGTCTGGGGCCCGGGTGACCACATGCTGACTGAGTCCGCCTGATACCTCCGGTTACCAGTCTCGGCGCTTGCTTTGTCTGTTTTTCTTTTGTTTTTTAGCCGCGCCACACGCATGAGTCCTGACCAGGGATCGAACCTGTGTCCCTCCTGCAGCGGAAGCGCAGCGTCTTAACTGCTGGACTGCCAGGGAAGTCCCAGTCATGCCTCCCGGATGGGGCGCAAAATCACCAATGTAGCTGTCCCGTGGCGATGCTGACTGCCACCCTCCTCGGCTGAGAAGGAAAGGTAGAAGCTGCGGGCTGCCAGGGACCCTCCCAGGCCGCTTAGCATCTCCTGCCCCAGACGTGGTACAGGTGCCGAGAACTGGATGCTGCTTGCTATCTTAGGGATGGCTGAGGAGCAGGACCCCGCCACCCAGTTAGTAAAGGCTTCCATGCAACACATCTCTGCTTGCCAGACTGGCTGGAACTTTTGTGAAACCCTTCCAGGCGTCACAGGCAGGTTCTACTGATTCTGGGCGTGGAAGGCCTTTAACCTGACCCTGATCCCGTTCTGAGCACAAGCTGGCTGGAGGGAGAAGGCCCCTCTCCCACACAGTGACGATGGCATCAAAGTGCCTCCGTGGAGAAGCCCATCACCCACGTACCCTGAAATAGACACGCAAAGGGAAATTCTACAGAAACGTTTTGCTGCTCATTTTATTCTCACCATGTCCCTGGAATCATCTTGGTTCTCTTGGCTGTAACCAAGTCTACACAATGCCATGGAAACTGGCAACATACTACAACGCTGTTGATGCTTTTAATAGCAGTAGATTTCACTTGGAGCCAAAACAGTTCCTAACCAACGGTAAGGGAAAAAGGACTGGAAGGAAATCAACTAAAATACAGAGGTTAATGCCCATTGCAGTACTATTTACAATAGTTAAAGATATGGAAACAAAATAAAGGTCCTCCGACAGAGGCCTTATATAAAGAAGATATGGTCAGTCAGTTCAGTTGCTCAGTCATGTCTGACTCTTTGTGACCCCATGGACTGCAGCATGCCAGGCCTCCCTGTCCATCACCAACTCCCCAGAGTTTACTCAAACCCAAGTCCATTGAGTCGGTGATGCCATCCAACCATCTCATCCTCTGTCGTCCCCTTCTCCTCCTGCCCTCAATCTTCCCAGCATCAGGGTCTTTTCTAATGAGTCAATTCTTTGCAACAGGTGGCCAAAGTATTGGAGCTTCACCTTCAACATCAGTCCTTCGAATGAACATTCAGGACTGATTTCCTTTAGGATGAACTGGTTGGATCTCCTTGCAGTCCAAGGGACTCTCAAGAAGAAGATATGGTACACATATACACATTGTATTGTATACATATATATACACAATACAGCCATAAAAAAGAATGAAATAATGCTATTTTTAGCAACGTGGATGGACCCAGAAATTATCATACTAAGTGAAGTAAGTTAGAGAAAGACAAATACCAGATGATATAGCTTATATGTGGAATCTAAAATATGAGACAAATGAACTATCTGTGAAACAGGAACAGACTCACATACATAGAGAACATGCTTGTGGCTGCCAAGGGGGAGGGGTTTGGGGGAGGGATGGAGAGGGAGGTTGGGACAAGCAGATGCAAACTATTATACAGAGAAGAGATCAACCAAAGGTCCTACTTGCATAGCACAGGGAACTATATTCAAAACCTTATGATAAACCTTATTGGAAAAGAATATGAAAAAGAATGTGCATATAAGTGAATCACTATGCTATACACAACACTGTAGATCAAGTATACCTCAATAAAATAAAACAAAACACGGGTTACTTCTGGGTGCTGGGTCTGCAGATGGCTGGTTTTACCTCTCTATGTGCTTCCAGCTGTGCTTTCAAATGCTCTGAAAGGACATGGGTTCTTTTTGTAAGTACCACAGGACAACCCACAGTGCTTGCACCGTAAAATAAAATGAGCCGTGCACGGTCATCTGAAGCAAAATTAATGTTCAAGAACGTTCACAGCAGCACCATTCACAATATCCAAAAGGTGAAAGTGAAGTCGCCCAGTCGTGTCTGACTCTTTGTGACCCCATGGGCTGTAGCCTAACATGCTCCTCCATCCATGGGATTTTCCAGGCAAGAATGCTGGAGTGGGTTGCCATTTCCAAAAGGTGGGAACAATCCAAATGCCCACCGATGGATGAACAGAGAAACCCAACGTGGTGTAAACACATGGCAGAGTATTACTAAGCCAGGAAAAGGAACGGGGTGCTAACACAGGCTATGACATGGACGAACCTTGAAAACTTTACACCAAGTGGAAGAAGACAGATGCAGAAGGTCACATACTGCATGACTCCCATCACAGGAAATGTCTAGAACAGGCGAGTCCATAGAGACAGAGAGCAGAGAGGGGCTGCCAAGGGCTGGGAGGAAGGACGGACAGGGAGGGACTGCTCAACAGACACAGGGTTTGACTGGAGGTGATGAAATATTTTGGAACTACATAGACAGGGTGTTTGCACAAAATGATGATGACACTAAATGCCATTGAACTGTTGACTTTTGAGTGGTTTATTTATGTTACATCAGTTTTATCTCAATTGAAAAAATATATATAAACAGAAAAAAAAAATAGTATACCTGAAGTTTGCCTGCTTGTGCATGCAAACAACTCTTGTGCTCTTTCCCAGAAAGAACCCTTTCGAGAGGGCTGGTGGGGGCTGAAGGTCGGCTGGGAGTTGAACCTCAGCAGGGAGACAGGACTCACAGAAAAGCATTTAAAATGGAAACTGTAGTCAAGAGACCAAGTGTGGGGAAGACGGAAGGAGTAAGTGTTGAGCCCTCAGTATGTCTGGAATCCTCTCTTTATGCTATTTATTTTGGCATCATGCTTATCTGGGGCCATCTTAACACAGTTGTTAATGCCTGCAGGTGCCCAAGGCCATGGTGCTCACAGCGTGAGGCTTGCTGACCTTGACCCATGACCCGGCTGCATCCCTGAGGCTGGCACTGAGCTGCCCTGGCCAAGTGTGATGGCTCCTTCCATGGCATCAGGCTTCCATCTGCTACGGTCCCTTCTTCAGAAATGACTTGCTCGATTGGCGCCCTGGGACGCCCCCGTCGCGTGCCCCATAGCTCCATGAGTCACAGGCCCACACACATCACGTGCTCCGGATCTGAGATTCTGACCACACGGCCTTGGGTGTGCTGGTGGGTAGGGGGTGAGGGACCCAGCAGACCGAGAGCAAAAGCAGCTTTACTGGTTCTCATTTCAAAACTGCCTGAATGTGAAGATCAGAAAGAAGTAGGTGTGTTTCACAAGATGCTGGCGAGATTAAGGCATGCAAGGAGCTCTTCAAGGAGGAAAACCCTTATTCATTCATTTGTTCAGCCAGAAAACAATGATCCAGTTCCTTCTCTCGTGCCAGGAACTGTGCAGGGGCATCCAGGGATGGATGAAGAAGATCCAGTCTTGAAATCTGTATTTGCATACCAGAGCATCCTAGAGCCGGGGATCATTGGACAGGAAGCAGGACGTTTGAGGGAGCGTTCACCTGGGTTCCCGGGCAGTGGACGCTCACAGGGGAGGAGGGTGTCCCGTGGACCAGGGGCTTATGGCGGGGAGCAGGTGGCTGACACTGGAAGGTGGCTCACAGTGGAAGGAGACACTGTGGGAAGCGGAGGTTTGCTCCTGATGGGGTGGGGTCTTCGCCTCCCAGAGCCGGGGATCTTGCCTGATCCCTCCCACTCTCCACAAAGCTGCCAGGATTGTTCTAAAAAAAAAAACACCGAATCCCATCACTATATAGATTTCCTTGCTCAAAAGTCTCCACTGGCTCCATGTTACTTATGGATAAAGTCCTTCTTTACACTTCGAATTCTGATGGTGGCCGTAACACCTCCAGGGAGGGGGTAAAAATTGGGTTTTGGGAGAGGGAGGGAAGGAGAAGAGGAAAAAAAAAGTTTACCGTTTGCATGTTTAAAGCACAGCTGTGCATTCAGTACAGAAACAGATATGCAGTATGTCTGTGGTATAAAAATTTCACGGGCGGGGGCGACTAGGAAAATGGTGTCTGCAAAGGCTCCGGGGGGTGGGAGGCGATAATGAAAGAAAATGCTGAGAAAGGCTCCAGGCTGGGGTATCTCACCCTCGTGATCGCCGCTGGGGCCTGGACAATTCTCTGCTGCCAGGGGGGGGTCCCGTTCACTGCAGGACTTTTAGCGCCGTCCCAGCACCTGCTCCTTAGATGCAGGGGTCCTTCCTCCTGAGAGGCGACGACCAAAAGTGTCTCTGGCATTGCCGGATGTCCCCTGGGAGCGGGAATTCAGCCCCGGGGTTGGGGGGTACTCCCGGATTAGAGGAGGTCATTTCTGTAAGCACTCACGCCACAGTAACTGTATGCCAAAGTTAACAGTGTGGGATGGGGTGGGGGAGTGGTTGTGGGTGTCATTTATGGGCAGCAGCACCTTCTGAAGCAGCCAGGCAGGTCTGGAGTTGCAACGTGGCATGACCAACCAAGAGGACGCTGACGGCCATGCCAGCGTGAGAGGCCTTTCCAGGACGGTCTCTCCAGGGGGGCGGCGGGGCTGACGGAGTGAGGCCAGCAAGCCCAGAAGCGTCCATCTCTCTCCGTGTCCAGAGAGGCCTCATTAAATTCCGTGGCTGCGCTGGTGGAGCCTGACTCGCAGCTGCGAATTTCAAGGCCTCCCTGGGCCTCCTGCGGACGGGAAGCTGGGGTAATAAATTACCTCTGCTTCCTGGCCTGGGCTGTGGACCTTGGGAGGTTACACCCTAAACATCCCAACCGAAGGGCGGAGGAGAGCTGGGGGGCCCCACACCAGGGGCCGAGCACGGGTCTCCGTTTTGGGCAAGTGTAACTGCCAAGAGTGCTGGCCATTTAGATTTCCATCGGGTAAGGTTTCCTATGAGGGTGACATTAGGCTTTTGCTAAATCAAAAAAACAAAACAAAAAAGTGGCAGTAATTAATTGTACATCACATGATGCTTTTAAAAAGAACAGACAGCTTATTTTGGTGGATGATCATAACGCAGGGGCTGGTTCTGGAAAATGAAGCCTCGTCTCGCTGCGGAACTTGAGCCTGAGTGATTTCTTCCTTTCTGGAGACTCTTTGAAGAGCGGGTGCAGCGCGAGGCGTGCGTTGGGGGAGAACCCACGCCTCGCTCAACTAAGATGTTTATTGATGTGACACATAAAACTCTCCTGTTTTATTATCAGGGCTGGAAGGAGGTCATTTCTTTAACTGCCTGACTTCTGCGCATCCCTGGGTTCCTTGGGGATGGTTCTTCTCTTGCCCAGATTCAAAAGAACTGGTCCTCAGACGAGTGTGTTTCCTTTCCCTTCACACGTCCCTTCCTTCCGTCTCTACCTCTCTCATCCTTCGCCTTCCTTCCTTATTTGTGTATTGACCAGGCTGAGTTTTCTTGCGAGTGCTTAATTTGTGAAATCACACTGCACTTTCAGCAGCGTAAGTGAGGAGAGGAGACTTTTTAAATGCAAGGTGTCTTGAGAAAGGTGAGACATTTTAGAAGGTCACCCTAAACATTCAGCTCTGTGAGCTGTGTCTCGTGGCGGGGTGGGGGAGGCGAAAGCAAACTAATAATTATCTTGAAATAATCCTAGGACTTCGTCATATTCAATGAAATAAATAAGCCGATGGGGTGAGGGACCACAATTCTGCACATGCCTGTTTCTCCCCAGCTGGAGGAAGAAATCTGATTCTGGGGCCCTTAGCTCAGAAGCCTTGGGGCTACTGCTCCCCACTTCTTGCCCCTGCCTTTCTATCTGCAGAGCAACCTGTGCTGCCGAAGACACCCAGAAATACTTTCATTTACTTTTTCCCGGGGACAGGTGTCTCATTCAAACTCAGGATTCAAACTTTCATTTGCTAAGACGGTGCTTGGGAAAACCAACCGCAGCCAAGCCAGACAAACAGGAACCAAACCCTGAAGTTTATTCTCCTAAGATGTGAGAGACTTAGCCAGAAAGAAAAATTCTTAAATAGAGAGGGGTGCCTTTCTGTCCATCTGATATACTGTTACAGGTGCTTGAAGAAACTGAAGGAAACTTAAACACACAAACTCCTTTCTGCTTAATTACTTAGTAACTCTGTTTTGTGTTATTTAAAAAAAAAAAAGTGGAGATCCTTCTAGAAGATTCTGGGTTTTCTTCCCTTTATCACCTTCCCAGTCTTCCCAGCTGCTTCCACCAGGGAACTGAAGTACCCAAATGCCAACATGACAGCCTGACTTTTGCAAAGAGGCTTAATTACTCATTATGAGATTCCATCAACACGAGCTCCGGTCTGTGGTTTTGTAATAAGGGATGTTATCTTTCTT
The DNA here is from genome assembly GCF_023699985.2 of Odocoileus virginianus. Taxonomy (NCBI): domain Eukaryota; kingdom Metazoa; phylum Chordata; class Mammalia; order Artiodactyla; family Cervidae; genus Odocoileus; species Odocoileus virginianus. Next base: position 53,810,166 of record NC_069693.1, read on the forward strand.
TGGATTCTTCACTCCTTCATAAAGGAGGATGTGACGGAGGTTTCCACAACTCCGCTTTCTATGGGAAGGGGATGAGGGGATCTTAATGCATGAATTTGATGTCATTAACAATGCTGACAGCTGTTTAATCCCAGTGGAAACAGCAGCTGAGTCCCGACGGCGGGGGGGAGAAATAATTAACTCTTCAGTGTGTTCGGCGGAAGGGATCGTGTGAATCAATTACGTGTCTCGTGCCTTTACCTGCAGTTTTTGTCAATTACTCAGCCATTGGGTTGGGAGGCTCGGGGGCTAATAAAATGACAGGAGGCCCTCACAGGCGAAGGGACCCGTTAGGTTCAGGGGCCAGATTTATTAAACGGGTCTGTGCTAAGTTTGCCATTAATTAAAATTAAGAACGATTTTTTTGTTTTAAACGTTTCCACTGAATCATGGAGCATGATGGACTGAAGTAAAAGGAAATCATCGAGAAGGGGCTCTGGGTGGCCCAGTGTCAGGGAGGGGAAGGCGGCTGAGCTGAAAGGGAGAGAAAAATAGACTCTGAAGCCGAAACAGAAACACGGGGTGGGGTGCGCGGGCGCCCCTACTCCTCTATGACACGTGCCGCTTAATGTAAACGGAACAGTTAGACACCTGCCAGTGATGGTAAATTTGCTACTTTTTCACTCATCCTCCCCCAGAGATGATCAGTCCCTGTCTTCTAGGCTTCAGGTTCTTTTTTATTTTTTCTTTCTTCTTCACCTCTGCGTGCAGACTGACATCCTTCCTGGGACTATTTCTACTGCTTGTAATTTGTAAAATATTACAGGTATAACTAATGTTCTGATTGAGATCCTGCTTTGAAATAGGCGGCCTTCACTCAGCACCACCCTCCCCCCATCTAATAAAGCACTCCTGGATCCTTTCCATTCATTTATAATGTGAGACTCTGAGCAGATGTCTTAAGTATTCAATGTTACAAACAGCAACATTACATGAATTTAAATCTGGCTCTTTGTCTGAACGCCCCTCCGAGCACGGCAGCTGATGTCTGGGGAGCCCGGCCTCATCTGGAAACAACGTGGTTTCTGCCACCTGCCCCAAGCTGCCTCTCTGCGGTACCCGGGGAACAACCTGCTCTCTCCCGAGAGGTCAGAGGCTGCTGGGGGCTCGGTGAGACCTTCTGGGGATCAGAGTTTGCTGAAGTGACAGGTGGACAGACACGGTCCTGTACAGGTGGACGCACTCCGACCTTGCCTGGGAAGAACGGGAAGGCTCCCTCTCTGAGTGTGTGCTGGACATTCCAACGGAGCTTCAGGAAGGACCAGCAATGTCTGTGCTGTTGTCCCCATTTTACAGATGAGGCAACTGAGGTCTGGGGGAGAGCAGTGAGTTAGACTTCTCTCGTGTTAATATTCTACCCAAATGGAACCAGACAGATGTGTGTGTGTGTGTGTGTGTGTATGTGAAATTCTCAGCTAAGGTTTGAAATCCAGTATCATAAGAACAAGATACCAGAGATGTCATTTAACATCTAAACTGGAAGTAAAAATATCCTCAGGGATACAGTAGGGGGTTAACTGTAGGTTTTTGCTCACTCAGCATACTCTCCTACTTTTTTGCTTCTGGGAAGCACACTGTCCTCCATCTGATCCTACCGGTCAAGGTGGGTGTTCTGTTCCCTTTCCATGACGGCAGATACACGACCTTGGTGGCTAATTAAACAGCCTGTCCTTGACCACAGTGATTAGCCCACGGATAATGCATGTAATCTAAACTGGGCTGGACTCTTCCCTGAGATATAGATATTTGAGAGGGAATATTGGAGAGGTCTCCTTCTGCTGTCATTAGTATCACAAGAGAATGGGAGACTGGTCCTGGCAGCCACCTCTCCCACCAGTAGACCACACCTGCTGCAGAAGTCAGCCAGACAGAGACCCTCGCAGACAAAGGATGGAGAAAGACAAATAATCACCTAACTAGACATTTGAGTTCCTGGATCCAGCTCTGCCTGAAGCCATAACTCCAAGATTACCTAGTGCATGAACCAGTCTTCTTCCTTTGGTCATAGACTCTGTTCAACTGCCGCCAAGAGTTTGACTAAAATGGGATGAGAGAGGAGTCAATACCGCACCATAGAAGTCTGCATATGGTGTATCACTGACTATTTTTCTAAGTTGTGGTCTCAGTCCTCAGCAAATTTCTCAAAACTCTGGAGTCAGACCATGTTCTTTTTTTAGCTCCATGCCCTTCCCCGTCCTGTTCTTTCTACTTCTAATGGCTTACTGTTCTGTTTCCCTATTTGGTGAGTTTCCATGTAACTTTTCAGACCTAGCTCAAACATAAGCTCTTGGTTGCAGTCGTCCTGGGTCTCACTAGACAGTATCAGTTTTCCCAAAAGAAACTGCAAGCTGTCTTAGAGCAAGACTCAAGTCCTACTCATTGTATGTTCTCCACAACAAGTGCCTTGCTGGGTAGGAGCTTGCTGTAACTGATAATTATTCAAAAATAGCTCACAGTGAACTGTAAACTCTGCCTTCAGGGAGGCTTACTGTATTGGGGGGGGTGATGTGGGGGAGACAGAGAATCCAAATTGTAAGAGGGCAGGGATTAAATTCAATTCTATAATGGATAGTCGACACAATGATGCTGCTCTGAAAAGCGCTCATGGCTTCAAAGATCATATTAACAGAAGTGGGATGCTTGGGGTGGAGGTGAAAAGCCGATCTTGCCATGTGCTGCTCGGGCCCACCTGGATCTCTGTCCCAGCCCCAGGGGACACTGGAGGGACTTGAGTATCAGATTCATTGAGTTACACCGTGGCTTTCATACTGTTGTTATCAGCTTTATTGAGATACAGCTCACCTACTATACAATTCACGCACCTAAAATGCACAACTCAATAGCTGTTTTTTTACGACAGCCGCAGAGTTCTGGGATGATCACTCAGTTTGGAACCTTTTCTCGATCCCAGAAGGAATCCTGCTCCCTTAACTGTCATCTCCCCAATCCGCCCACGCCTCCTCGGCCCAAAGCATCCACTCACCTACTTTCTGCCTCTATTTCTGCCTCTTCTGGACATTTCCTCTACATGGACCCGTATGGCCCACTACGCGGGGTCGTTCACCTAGCCCAATGCTCTCAATATACTATTTTGCTGTTGTTAAAGCAGCAGGAACCTCCCTTTTTCATGAACGGTAACTTGGGGGAATCTAACACTGTGAGATAAACAAGTGTGCACGGTGGGGGTGGGTGGGCAGGGAACAGCACTGCTTGGAAAAGAAGGAAGGAAGTCGTGAGTTTTACTTTTCTGACCTGATCCAGGGCCACTGGGCCCAGGGAGCCGGACCACTCCCCAGACCCCAGGCAGACCGTCTGGACACAGAGAGTTCTACGCTGCTGTGCTTCTGAGAACAGAAGAAAGCCATGCTATTTCAAGACTTGTTTTTTCTTCTTAATTTTAAGACACTGCCTTCTCCACGAAGGGGCCTGATGTGACAAACATGCTAAGTCCCTTCTTATGGTAATGCTGCACTTTGCAAGTGGCTCGGATCCAATCCAACTGAACACAATAAAGTGAAGCAGTCTGTGCTGTTTCCAATAGCTTTAATCTTTACCACGCTAACGATTCCTAAAACCAATGAACACAGTTTAAGGAAAAAAAAGAAGAAAGGAAGGACACGCTCTGCTCTGCTGTTATCGGCCTTCTTGGCAGCTGGGGCTTGTGCTCATTGTCACCATCAACAGGGTCCTTGGGAAAAAGCCCGCCCCGCTGCTTGGAGGTCAAAGTTTACACGTGAAGCGAACTGGCTACGGTCATTGTCCTCCCCCCCCCCCGCCCCCGCCCCCGATGGCTAATGAGGAAACACAATGGCATCCACAATTAAGAAGGCTGCCTCATTTCCCGAGGTTGGCGAGAACTCCCCGGGAGCCTTGTGGTCCTCACCAGGACGGGGCCTCTCTGGCAATTAGCAATGACATTGTCTGTCCATCCGGGCAGAGTGTCCAGGGCTCGTGGCTCCTGCCTAGGGCTGGCGGTCATGGTCCTCCTCCAGAGCCTCTGCGGGCAGGGTGCAAGGCTAGAGTTTCTGGACAGTGTGGAAACCCTTCCTTCACTCACTCACATCTCCTACAGATCACGCACGAGGCTAAGGTCAGAAACGAGCGCAAGTCAGATCCATTTCTTGCTGTTAGAGAACCCAGAGGAAAGGGAGATAAAGAACAGAGAGGCAGACACATTTTTTCATATATTGGGGTAAGTGCTAAATTAAGAAGTGGGAGCCCAGGACTATATGGTCTTGACTCAGCCATTTTACTTCTGGAAATCTAGTAGTAGGAAATTTTTGAATATTACGTATTATATTTATTAGTCTACAACACAAGTTACCCTTTTGCTTTATTTATAATGAGCAAAATCTGGAAGCAATGTAAATTTTTAGTATTGGGGGCCTCATTAAGTAAACTATAGTATTAGCTACTAAATGGGCACAATCTCCCCCGTGGTGTAGCAGTAAAGAATACACCTGCCAAGGCGGAAGATGTGGGCTCGATTCCGGGATCGGGAAGATCCCCTGGAGTAGAAACGGCAACCCACTCCAGTATTCTTGTCTGGGAAATCCCATGGACAGAGGAGCCTGGCGGACTATAGCTTATGGGGTCGAAAAAGAGTTGGACACGACTGAGGCCACGTGCATTAGCCAATAAATGTTCACAGCCATCACTACAAATGCTGTTCCTGGGGAGTCAATAATACAATGGGTTATAATGTCAAGGTAAAATGCAAAGTGAAACGTCTATAGGTGGTATGGTGAAAATGTTCTTAAATATCAGGGTTGGGGGTGCACTGGAAAGAAAAGAGAACATTTTCCACTTGATTCCATCCCAAGCAGCCATCAGGGAGTGATTTGTTTCTGGGGAAATCTGTTATCTACTTTTAACCCACAGTCTCCTAAACCAGCACCTCAAACACATTCAGCCTGGTACTTCTTTTTTTTTTTTTTCCTGAGATTTTTTCACGTGGAAAAATAAATGATATCAGTCGGTTTAATATTTCAGTTGGATAGGTAAAGCGAGGCTCTTCATCTCAGAGAAAAGAGAAGAAACCAAGCAAAAAAAGCCCTGAATTCTCTGTCCTGCTCACGCAGTGTATCTGGAACTGATGAGCCACACAGATATCACCTGGAGATCACTTTTTTCCCCCCAGTTGCTCTCAAGCTCAGAACCAGATCACTGCACCCCCTTTCCTCCAACTCTACTTTAGAGCAAATTGAGACCAAATTACATCACCCGTTTCATCCAAATGTATAAACCACGGCAATGCCGTTTGGGAAAATCTAATAGTCTTAATCTAAGAGCTGCTCCTGTGCCCACAATAGAATCAAACAAACAATCAATAAGCCTCTAGATATTATAGCGTCACCGAGGGAAGACAGAGGGAAGGGCAGAGTTGACGTGTGCAGAGGGAGCTGCTGAGATGAAATCAAATCACAGCTCAGCAGGGACAAAACGGACAACAGCAGCGACAGCAAAACTGGGCTGGTGAGTAACTAGTCAGTTCCGCAGACGAGCAGTTCCAGAACCTTCTAGTGGCAAGTGTCAGATCCTGACTCTGAACGAGGCAGGCATTTACAGAATCTCATTCAGTCATCAACAGTGACTCTGTGGCACTGTGACTATCGCCCCCATTTGACTGTTAGATAAACCTGAGGTTCGGAGAGTTTAGTTCACTTGCCCAAAGTCACACAGCTCGTTACGTGGTGGAGACAGGCGACAAAACCAAGCGTGCCTGTTTGTTGCTGTTGTTGTTCTGTTTTTTCAGACTCAAATGAAAGTGAATTGCTGGCTAGTAAACTGACTTTGGAGACAGCCACAATCCAAACCCACATTTTCTGTAAACTTAGGCAAGTGAATTATATCTTCAAGGCTTGGTTTCTATACCTAGAAATATAACAATACATGTATACACGTCAAGTGCTTAGTGCAATCCATACTCGATAAATGTTGGTTTGTAATAGCTTTATCTTTACATTACTCTATTTTTTAAAAAGCACATTCTCAGCAAAATCATAAGCAAATATAAAACTCAAGTTCGACAATGTGGTAATGATACGCCTGCTTAAGTGTTTAGGTGTGAAGTGCTCAAAGTCTTCAATTTATCTTGCAATAAATCAGAAAATAAGACAGCCTGATGGATGGATAGAGGGATGGATAAATGGGTAAAGTGTAAGTAGAGACAAATATGAATTGTCAAAGCTAGACAGTGCATGTATGAGAATTCCAACAGAATTCTCTCAATTGGTAAGTGATATATTTGACACTTTCCATAATAATAAAATGTCAGAGGGAACGGCCTGCTAACACAGGAATAGGACAGAAGGTACCTGAATCCTACAACAAAATGATGAGCAAAAGTGACCAGACAACAGTGTGCAGAGAATGATTCTATTCTTAGAAAACTCAGGAGCAGAAAGCTATGGTGGCAGAAATCAGAACAGAGGTTGGCTCCTGAAGAGGACGGATCTGTTGACTGGACATGGGTACAGGTGAGCCTCAGGAGTGTTGGAAATGTTCTCTGTCGTGACCTGGCTGGTGTTGGCACGTGTGTGTGAGCCCACGAGCTCTCTCTAATATATGTGCACTGTACACCGAAAAGGATGCTCCACCTCGAGTCAGATTCCGGTTCAAGCAGCCCACATTTTCTGAATGCCTTCCCCTCCCCGTGGCAGGCGGTCTTTCTAGGCACTTTCTGATGCATTCACTTGGAAAACCGTTTCAAGGAATTGTCTGACAGAATACATTATTTAAGCCTTTAAATGCGATGTGAAGCCATCCCACTTTCTTAGAAAATGACTGTCGTCCCCAAGAGTAAACTTGGCCGACAAGGAAACCATGGAGGTGTGAAACTCCTAGCTTTCTAGAAGCCCCTGGTCCAGCACCCTGGGGCTTTTCCCTCTCTCCTTCACTATCAGATGACCTCCAGAAAACAGTGGACACCCCACTGATGCCAAGTTTCTGCCCTCTGCAGTGAGATTCAGCCATCAAGAAGGAGAGCGGAGAGGCCACCCTGAAGCCCCAGTGCCTACGGGGGCAGGGATGTGCTGGTCAAACGCTCAGCTTGCCCTCTCTCCTCTGGGAGATGCTCACATTCAGAGACAAACATCTCCCTCCTGTTCACCCCAAGAGCATCCCAAGAGCATCCCTCTCCCAGGCTTCTCTACAGCCTGGCCCACTGGCTCCCAGGTGGAAGGTGCATCCAGGCCTGTCCAGGGGCATCCTGGAAGAGGGTCCTGATGAGAGACGAGAGAGCTGCCTCAGGCCGCAGAGACCTGAAGTACACTGGTTCCTTTCAAAGAGCCTTTGAGGTGAATTTGAAAGCAGCACCTCCTGAGTGATGGAACTATGCAATGGTGTCTGCACAGGCAATAAAAAGAGAAGATGTAGAAATAGAGATGAATGAGGATCTGGGGGAACAAGTCCACCCGAGCCCATAACAACCTGGGGCACTTGTTTAAAAAAATACAGATCCCTAAGTTTCTCTCTAGATCTACTCAATTAGAATCTCTAGGGTAGACACCCCAGAATGTTTTTATTTTAACAAGCTCACACTGGGGGTTCTCTTGCACGTGAAAGTTTGAGGATCAAGTTCTCTTTGTAAAGAGTTTCTCAAGGGGAACAGCTGTTTCATTCACCCTTCTACCCACCCATCCATACACACACTGATCCATCCAACCACCTATCCACGCATTCACAAATCCACATATGCAGCCATCCATCCATCCAGTCACCCATCCATCCATGCATCCATCTATCCACCCACCCAGCCAGCCATCCATACATTCACAAATCCATGTATCCATCCATCTATCCACCCAGCCAGCCAGCCCCCCAGCCATACATACATTCACAAATCCATGTATCCATCCATCTATCCACCCAGCCAGCCAGCCATCCATACATTCACAAATCCATGCATCCATCTGTCCATCCGTCCACCCATGCGTGCATGCATCCATCCCGTATCTCTTCTGCACTTTCTCTGTGTCACGCCACAGAGACTGCATCTTCTTCAATAGTCAAAGACAAAATTTTTCTACACCAATGAGTTTTACAGAGAACCATACCAACTTAGATATTTTTAATTATAAAATCTGCCCAGTCATAGAATAGTGATTTTTTTAAAAAAAATCCTCACTTGTGGTAATCTCCCCCTTTTTCCTCACTAACCTACATAAACCTATTTTCAGCTATCACTATTTTCAGCTATTCACAGCTATCTGTGAAGCACTGCCTGGATTTTAGGAAGAGTAAGACCTGGAACATAACCACTGAGTGCTCGGCTTGAGTCTCTTTCCCAAGGGAACCTGTACCTTTAGAGGAAAACACCCGAGTCTCATGGGTCTGCAGGTTGGAGAACACAGACGTATGGAGCTGATTACTTTTTGGGACATCCAATTACAAGTGAGTGATTTCTTTCTCGCAAAGATATTTTGTGGAGAACGCACTATAGAGTCTCCCAGGAAACTATGGGGATTTGGTACCTAAGCAAACCCAGAGGTTCTGAAATTATCTACCTTTAACATAAACTCTCCTGAACATCAGTGTGTGTGTGTGTGTATACATGTGTGTATATGTGTGTAATAAACACAACTGAGACAGAGATTCAATAAAAGATGATGCTAATTTAACAAGAAAAAAAAATGAAGCCATTAAATTGAAAAGCTAAATCGTTCCTTTGGGATTAACTGCTGGATACCTCAATCCCAGATTCACACAACACAGTGCCTGATGACACAGGAGATGATGATGACTGTTTTGCTGGACTGTGCTTGCTTATTTAGCACTCTGTCCCCTCCAGGCTGTAAGATGCTAGACTAAGGCAGAGGCCATTTTTCTCTTTCTTACCCCTGGATCTTTTCTACGCCTGACAGCACTTGACTCAATAAATATCTGTTAAATCACGGATGCATGTCCTTCCCTGGTAAGAATCTGACAAAATGAGGCAGTGGTTGCAATCTCTGACGGCGTTAACCTAAAGCAAGTGGATGGTTCCCATGGGGTAATGGTCTCCTTTCATGTTAAGCATTGACATTGTCAGAGAACAATTCTAGAGAGCTGAAGAAGGGCAAGACAGCGGCTCCTCAGCAGCAGACACCGACTGCTTCCAGAATGCACCAGCCCCGAGGGCTCCACTCGCAGACAGGAAGCCTTGGTCCTATCACCGCGTGTTATTCGGGGGGGGCAGCCCTGTCTCTGATCTGTGACCCTAATCGTGGCCAATTTGGGAGCCAAACATTACGAGTCAGATATAAGCAACTCGAAACATCAAACAAGGTGGCTGGAATTAGTCTTGGCTTCCCCATATAGTCCCTGCCTTATGATCAATAGTGTAGACACCTGTCCCGCACCCCTGTGACACATGACCTAACAGTCTGGCCCAACCATGCAACATGTACCCACTAACCAATGGACCTGAGGCACAGACACCGCTCATGCTTAAGTATCTGGAAATCTCTCTCTTCACGCACACTCTTTTATTCTCAACCTTAGCTGCAAATCAGGGTTACCTCAGGAGCTTTCAGAAATCCTGATGTCCAGGATTTCTAACCCAGTTAAGTCCCCCTTTTATTTTTTACCATCCCCCAGATGAGTCCAGTAGGCGGAGGACCACTGATGGAACAGCACATCTTTTGCCCACTTTTCTCAGATTCATTCATCTCTGCATTTGGCCTTAGCAAGGTTTCCAGTTCTTTTGATGTTGTATTTATATGGGGTATAAATATCATCAGTATCTGGGCCTCTGTTACTCTACAGACCTGGACATGCTCTTTGATCTTCAAGCAAGGCATGTGCCTTCATGTCACTCTGAGATTCAGTGCTGATGAGTCTGTCACCCTACAGGTGAGTGAGTGAGTGGATGGATGGATGGATGGATAGATGTAGGTATGGAAGCATGGATGGATGGGTAAATCCATGGATGAATGGGTGATTGAATGGAAGCAGGAACAGACAGATGAAAGAGTGGATCAATGGATGAATGGACAGGTGGGTGGATGGATGGATGGTTAACTGTTTGAAGACTTCTATTAAACCTGACTTTGTCAACAATTCTCTTCAAACATTTGTTCCCACGACTAGACTTTAAGTTCCATGAGACACAGGGCTTGATCTTATCTGTCTGCTTTCTCGGGGCCTCACGCTGCACTTGACTGGTGGCAGGTCCAGCAACAGGTGAAAAATACATGTCTTTTGAAAATAAATGACTCTAGTGTAAAGCTCTTATTTCTAAGTCTCTCCAATATCATTCTAAGAAGAGAATTTCTTGACAGGGAGAAGAATGGAAATCTTGAGATAGAAATGCTCTGCTGATATTTTTTTAGTTTCAAACTATACAAAGAAACAGCTTGTGGCAAGTTCTGATAACAAAAATTCTAATTGGAAGATGGTATTATTGATCTCAAGGGAAACTGGGCAGATAAGCATTTTAAAAACACTGGATTATTTTGATAGTATGTGTCTAGCTATCACAGAATTCTCTCTTTTCACTGATCAGAAAACTAAGGCCTAGCAAATAATTTATTCAGCATCTAGAACCCAGTCCATATTTCTCTTTGGAATCAAATGAAGGATTTTTAAATTATATAACACTCTTACCCTTTGCTTCTGTCCCATTTGCCCTGTTTTCTGATTAAAGTATTCAAAGTGACACTGATGAGTTGGTATCTGTTTTTTTCTTTCTAATTTTCTTAATCATCTTTACCTATTTTTATTTTTTAAGCTTCTTATTTTGTATTGGGGTATAGCCAATTAACACTGTTGTGATAGTTTCAGGTGAACTGTAAAGGGACTCAGCCAGATACATGCATATATCCATTCTCCCCCAAACTCCCCTCCCATTCAGGCAGCTATAGAACATTTCGTAGAGTTCTATGTGCTACACGGTAGCTTGTTGGCTCCTTGTTGGCTATCTATTTTAAATACAGCAGTGTGTACATGCCTGTCCCAAACCCCCTAATTATCCCTTCCCGTCATCCATTCCCCGCTAGCACCCATGAGTTCATTCTCTAAGGCTGTGAGTCTCTTTTTGTTTTGTAAGTTCATTTGTAACACTTTTTTTTTTTAGATTTCCATGTATAAGGGGTGTCATAGGATACTTCTCCTTCTCTGTCTGACTTACTTCGATGACTTGGTATCTTTCATCAAGCTACGTGGACCCCAGTGACACAGGCGAACACTGTGGTCTATATGTGTGGGCTGTTTGAGGACATCAGAGGAAAGCTGGTGAGTCTGTGGCTGCACTGCCTCTGGTGGGGGAGTGACCCCCACTCCTAACGGAGGAGAGGCACCCCACTGTCAGAAACTACAGTCTGGGTTCCTCTGTTACGTACAAGGCACCACAACTTCCCAAATTGGCAAAAACGACCTGCTATGAGTTGGAGTAAAGTGTGTTTTTAAATTATTTCAGAACCATAAAACCTCTCCATAGAGAGTGCTTTGAAACTGCAAATTAAATATAGAACATCTATGAACTGTATCCATTTTTACAGTAAGTATATATTTCCATGGGGGTTTGTACCATCTTTTTTGTCTAGTTACACTAGTTAATAATGCAGTGAATTTGCAGTAATAGAGTAAATGTTATTTTGATGACACTATTTGATTAAATTAAAGATGACATTAAAAGGACCATTTCAATAAAGGACCGAAATCTCTAGAAGTAGCTGGGGCTGAGTGTTGAAGTCAGCGAGTCTGGCGGTCTTAAAAGGACCAAATGGAATTTCCTTCACCGCGTGAATGATGAGCGAGTTAAGGAACAATAGGACGAAATAATAGATGGGAGAATATGAAGGCTTAGATTCCAAGACGCAGGCAATTTTCGTTATTTGAGGCCAGCATGCCATGCGCAGGGAAACAGCTCAGGTGGCCTTGGGAAAATGGAGAAGCGCATTAAGTAAAACGAAAGTGAGAGGGCGCTGAAATGCGCGGCGAAATGTGCTGATGCGGTGACAGCGAATTGAGTTGTTGAACAAACAAAAGAAGTGGGACACCTGGGATCAGCCACGCAGCCCCCCGCAGACCCTGCTCCGCTAGCTCACACACGCACACGCGGGCCCCCACGCCTGTGCACGGGAGTCTGTGAGATTCAAAAGGGAGGAGGGTCCTAATTATTTCTTCCGGGCCTCCGTTCGGGTGATGCTTGCCAAATAAGTTCTTTCCCTGAGCGAGAGGTTCACGTACATAAATCAAGCGAGTGTTTGAAGATCCCTTGACTTAAGTTCTTAGAGAAAGAATCTATCTGAAGAGACAGTCCCCGGCAACGTGACTGAGTTACGAATCACGGACACCTCGGCAGAAAGAAATTCCGAGATTAAAGGTGTGCAGTGGTGGAGGCTCCTGGTTCCCAGAGAAACACTTGCTCTGGTGTCTCGGCCCTGGAGACAGGTGACATCTCTATTTCTGCTGCGGGCCACTGGCTGCTGACAGGTCCAGGCCTGCAGCACCCATGCTGGTGACTGATTTTTTTACAGCTAAGGAAGAAGACAGGAACCTCAGCTCCAGCAAACAGAAATCTTCCTAGGGACCTCCGAAGAATGCCAGGAGACGCTAAGTTTTGCTTAGCAGGGAATTCATCTGGTCGTCATGTGTGTGGGGATCGCAACATGATTATTTCCTCACAAAAAGGGAGGGAGGTGTGGTCAGTTGGAAAAGTCACGTGCCGCATCTCAGAAAATATCGCCTCTTCAAGTGCAAACCCCTCAGAGCACCAGATTCGTGGTGTGTCTGATGTTCTGAGTATGAACATGGAATGTTTATCATCTCCCCAGCAGTAAATCACCTAGAGACAAAGGATGATAGTAAATATCACGTCGGGCAAGTCCGCTCAATAAAGCACATGGCTAGCAAACATGACCATGTTGAGATCTTGAAGGCTGAACAGAACCCCCAAGCGACCAGCAAATTTGTTCTTGTTGAACACACCTCTGTATTTGGAAGAATGGCATTTGTAAGCGAAGGCAGACTTTCTTTAGGAAATATCTTCTTTCTCAGAATTTTGAATGACTCAAACCCATGTTTGAGTTTTGCCCTTTGATAGTTGCTGAAAGCGGCTGCAGGCCCTCACGTGCATTCCGTGCTGACTCTTCTCTTTCTATGGATCTGGGGCAGCGCTGGGAAGAATCCAAATGTCTTGTTTGTGGCACACCTTCAAAACTCAATATCTCGAAAGTAATTTTTAATACATACTCCCCCCCCAAAAAAAAATGAAAGCAGAAGATTTTTAGGGCAGTGACACTGCTCTACTCATTATGACACCGTAATGACGGACCCACATCATGATACAACTGTCCAAGCCCAGAGCCTGAGCATCGGCAGGAGTGACGCCTGACATGAAGGATGGACTCTGGGTGGTCAAGACGTGGGGGCGCTGGGAGCCGGGGAGCTGGCGCACCTGTAGGGGCTGAACCGGGATGGGACCTGGGCATAACTTGACTCTCAATTTTGCTGTGAACCTACAACTGCTCTACAACGTAAAGTCTGTTTTCAAATGTGGAAATAGATGGATTTAATACAAAGCATATTTGAAAAACAGGGTGATTAAAACAGCCAGTTATCCTACTTTCAGCGTGGCAGCCATAGTCGTAGGGCCTTTTAACTGTCCTGTCGGTAACCCATGCTCACGTGCTCTAGTGAAAACAGAATCTCTTTTGGTCCAAGTTCTCTGGGCCTCTAGGACCCCTACCTTGCAACTGCCTTTGGCCCGGGGGTCACCCCAGCGCTCCTCCCGGCCAGTTTCAGGGACACCGTGCAGCTGACCCTGTATGGTGCAGGAGTCGGGGCGCTGGCCCTCCACGCGATGGAAAATCCATGAATTACTTATCACTGGCCTTCCGTATCCACGATTCCTCCACATCCGAGATTGTGCATCTGGTGGATTCAACCAACCTCAGATCGTGTAGCACTGCATGAAAAACCCATGTATGAGCGGACCAGCGCAGGTCAAAGCCCTGTTGTTCAAGGGTCAACTGTGAACAATACGCATGGAAAACATCCATTTTAGACTATGAGGACGCTTTGGCGGCTCAGTCGTGAAGACACACAGAACATCCCTAGAGATCCAGCTCCCCGGCTCTATCAGAACCAGCCCCTGACACCTAGAGCTGATCCTTCTGACCCTGACTGCCAAAGCTCCTTTCCATGGGGAAGAATCCTAACCAGCCTTTGACTGTCATCCCTCAGTAGAGCTCCCTGTCCAAGAAAGAACAAATGGATGAAGTATCTGTGCTTCCTGTAGCACTGTCATTTCTATCATCCTTCCCATCATCACCTTCAACTCCCATATCATAGGGCTTTGTTCATGAGCCTCTGCTCCTACACCAAGCGGTCCTTGAGGCCAGGTCTGTATCTTAACTGTTTCTACTTCTGTGTATTTCCAGTTTCTGGCATGGGCTTGTCATATCACCAATGCTCCACAAGTGTATAAGAGAAATGGGACATTTGGGTGACTACATTATTTCTAACAAGCCACTAGGGTGTCAATACTGATTTTCAGTAAAACACAAGAACTTCACCATTCATCTATCTATGCATCATTTATCCAGTCAGCCAGCCACTCATCTGTCCAAGCATCCACTCATTCATCCATTCATCCATCCATCCATCCATCCATCCATCCAAACATCCAACCATCCATCCATCCAACCATCCATTCACTGAAAAAAAAAGTGCAATAAGACCTACTCTGCCATGCCTTTTTATGGATGATAAAAAAAAGAAAAAAGATGACTAGAAAATGAATAAGATATGGTCCTTGCCTTGATGTATGTTGTCACTGAATAGGAGAAATAATATATGAAAAGCGAGGACCATGTCTCGTCTTTTTGTCCCCTGCAGCACCTTCCACAGGGACTTTGATTCAGCAGCAAATGACGGTTGAATCAATGAATAAAAACAAATATAATATAAAGCAGTAAGTGAAAAGTGTCAGATAAACGCTGCAGACAAAATGCTATGGAAGAGACTTCCCTGGTGGTCCAGTGGTTACAGCTCAGTGCTTCCACTGCCCGGACCATGAGTTCGATCCCTGGCCAGGGAATTACGATCCCGCATGCCGCATGGCCAATAAAAGAAAACAGGTTTAAAGACAAGCAAAAATGCTATGGAAGAGTGGAAGGGAAGCTGATCACGTACAGCTGGACACCTCACAGAAGGCGGAATTTGAGCTGGGATAGAATGGCAGGCTGGCTCAAATCTGGAAAAAAAAAAATTAAAAAAAAAAAGAGGCGTTCCTGAAAAGTCGACCACTACCATTGCCTGTCCCGAGGCCTGGCACAGACAGGGACCTCGAGAAGGGCTTTTGTTTTGTTGTGAGGCACCTGCTGGGCTGAGCGGGACGTCAGTGAGGACAGTCTCTGCCCTCAATGAGTCTTGAGGGCCTCGCTAACGTCTGGAGAAAGCCAAAGGCAAATGGCACACAGGGGTTAGAAAGACGGTAATAAGAGCCAGAAAGCAGCGATTTAAACCGCAGAGCAGAGCAGGGGTCCTGAAGGGACTGTTGATGAATAGGCTTCTAATTTGACTAGGTTGGAATCCTGTATTTGCAATTAGCAGCATCTATTTGCATACAATTAGTGTATAAAGCCTTTGAGAAGAGTCTGTTCCCTAAAGTAGGTTAAATAAGTGCCCCTACAATTGTGCCTGCAGTACGGATTCATTCCACAAATCCATGATCCTACAGAGGCCAGGGATGGACTTCAGTCCAGTCTAGGTCCAGTGGAGAACACACGGATAGCACTCGTCCTGTCTGATTGGGACAAGGGCTGACCTTCCCAAAGGCTCTACTTAGGAGGTTTGAGTGTCAACTGTCGTTGGTCATCTTGGGTTGAACTGAAAGGTCAACTCAGTTGACTTTTAAGTCTGTTTCACTGCCAGCACCTCTATTCCCCACCCTCCACCAACAACTACTTGCGGGGGTGGTGGGGGAAAGAGGCAGAATTTTCAAGAAAACAAAACAACATGAGGAAAACGAGGGACATGTCACGACAGATGTGGGTCTTTGCTGGGTCAAACATCTCGGGATGCAGGTTCAGGCTTCCCTCTGGTTCCTGCAATTACAGAATTATTCTGGAAGCCCAGGCAAGTAACTCTGAAGCACAGCCTTATCCTCTCACTCACTGACTGACTTATTCAACAGATGTTTGCTGACTGCTGAGCCTTCTGTTTGGGAACTAGGGCCACACTGCTGCCCAAGTGTTTGTTTGCAACTGAAACAAACACAGAGCCTGTGGAGCTTATTGTCGGTGGGGGAAACAGGAACTTGCAAATAAAGACAAAAATCAATGGAACAATTGCAGCCTGGTGCATTGGTATCAAGAGGACAAGGAGGAAACGATTTGTTTCCTACAGCCAGGAGGACTGGATGCAACCAGGGGAGGCTTCCTGGAGGGAGTGGCAATTAAGTTAAAATATAAGGCATGAGAAGCGGCAAAGAAAGGGAGAGGCTAACCTGAGTCAGGACCCTGCGGCAGGAGGCAGCTCGGAAAGTTCTGGAAGCTGAAGGAAAGTCAATGTGGTAAGAGGAGGAGATTTAAGGCGAGAGCAGTGAGTAATGAGACCAGAGGGGTCTCATCTAGGCAGGGGCTAGATCACTGGAGAGGGGTGACTCAGGGGTCCATCTTTATCCTAAGAGTAACAAGATCATTGGTGTGGTTTACCTAGGGGTGGGGGGCATGGGAAAGACACACCCGGATTTGAGTTTCAAGAAGACCTCCTTGTGTTTGAAAATGGTATGGAGGGGGAACCACTCCCGGCCAGCTTCGCCTGTCGGCCCACCCTCACCACACCCTTCCAGGGCCAGCAGGCGGCCACCGGCCCTTGGCGAGCTGGTGCCGGGAACTGCCCCTCAGCCCGGTCTGCCCTGCCCCGGCCCCTCACCCCTGGCTGGCCCCCTTCATGGCTGCAAGGATGTCGCTTTCTCTGCTCCCTTCCACGGGCCCCCGTCTGCGGCTCCCATCACTGGCTCCCAGGTACAGGGGACAATCCTCTCCCAGGTAGAATGACGCCCAGTTCCACCGGGGACGACTCTGGAACAAGACGGATGTCAGGTAAGCCTGCCACTGCCTCCTGGAATGGGTATGGCTGTTGCGGTCTAGCTGCTGTAATGGAGTTCTGCTGTCTTTGTCTTACCATCCACCCTGCTTTCTCCAGCAATAACACGCCTTCTTTACGCCATCCCTGTCAGTCATACGGTTTAACCTCAGCCGATCCCCTCCTGCAGGGATAAGGTGACATTCCCTCCAGGTCCAGACAGATCACGATGGCTGGCTCACAGATCTACTAAGGGCCAAAGAGATTTACCAGATCCACTAAGGGCCACAGAGTCAGACGCAGGACTTGCTGGAACCGTCGAGAAGGAGATGCTCCTTCCCTGCAGCTCCTTGCACAGGAAGGATGTGGGCTCACGGTGGCCGTCTCCACCCTCCTGGAAGGACCCTGTCTGCCCATGAAGAGCCAAGCACAGCTGAGAGAGGGAGTGAAACAGAATGACGGGCAGGTCCTCTGATCCCCGGGGTCAAACCGCATCAGACCCCTCAGCTTCCCAGTGCTGGGAAACAGCAAATTCCCCCTTTTTTGGCCTCAGCTTGTTGGATGCATTTGCTGTCACTCACAAGTGGAAAAAAAAAAAAGGGCCAGTCTCATCTTCCCCTTCTCCTCATTGCCCTGCTGTGATGGGTGCCACCCCGAGCACTTCTTGCTGGTGAGGAAGCCGACTGGGCTGAAATCAAGGGAGGAATTTGAGGAGGGCAGGACAGCATTCTCTGCAGTGCAGTTCTCAGGCCTCAGCCACCACACCCCGAGCCAACACCTTGCTCGCACCATAATAAGATAATAAGAGGAGAGAGGCAGAGCTGGCACCACAAGAGGCTGGTTTTTCCCAAAGGTGTCAAGCTTCTTCAAGTTTCCCAAAGTCCTGGGCACAATGCCAGTAGGTCATTTTAGATGTCTTTTGAAAACTCCCAATTTTATCACGGCAAGGGTCTAAGAAAAGCCATTATGAAAACGCTGGCAGTAAGTAGGACCCAAGCAAAAAGGATCCCAGCTCGGAATTTCTATGCCACATAATTGAAGTCATTTGAAGTCAAATCACTTATGGGTTAAAAAAAAAAACAAAATAACCCCCCAAAACGGTGTGCTCAGCTGTGTCCGACATTTTGCAATCTCATAGACTGTAGGCAGCTGGGCTCCTCTGTCCATGGGATTCTCTAGGCAAGAATACTGGAGTGGGTTGCTGTTTCCTTCTGCATGGGATCTTCCTGGCCCAGAGATCGAACCCATCTCCTGCATTGGCAGGCAGATTCTTTACTAACTGTGCCACTTTAGAAGTTCATAGATTTTATTACCAAAACCTGTATCTGTATATATGTGTATGTGACTGTGCATGTGGTGTATCTGAATAGAATTAAAAAAAAAAATAGACCTGGAACAAGCCAGGGTTCTGCTTCGTCTCTTCCCAAATTCAAGTGCACCTGCTGTGACTCTGCTTTCCAGTCCAACACCCAATTTCATCAGCAGGTGATGACAAACAAGCTCCTTCCTCTCAGAACAATGGCAGGCCCTGAACATCTTCAGGAGCGAATATTGAAAAGTGGTCCACTTTTCTTTTCCTTTTTCCTCAAGGAAATGACCATTGATTAGCCAACTCCCCTCCTGCCCTACTCTCTGCTGTACTCACCACACACACACTATGTAATGCATTAGGGCTGGACACAAGAGATCCTAAACAAAGGATGGACGGGACAGGCTGGCTAGAATCTATCAGTTATATCTCTTTTTTAAACCAGAACAAAACAAAAACCACATGCAGTGTTCATAGCTAACAACATGCTTTCTGTTGTCCTGGCCTGGCTTTCCATGCTGCACTATGCTGAGGGCTGCTAGGAATGCCACGAGCCTCAGTCTTCCCATCTGCCGAATGGGAGTATGATGCTTCAGTTAAATAATGCATGAAAAGCCCTTTGCAGGTCCCTTGTCTGGCCTATGATAAACAATTGATTTTGCTCTCACTCTTAAGACAGTAAGTCCAAGATCCAAAAAGGGACATAGATGGGGAGTGACATGCAGCCGAGATTCCTGAGGCCAGCACAACAAACTCAAACACAGTCTTTCATCACTTTCATCACTTTCAAGGCTTTCATCATTCAAGAGGGAAACCTCCTCAGATTTGTGCCCCTCGGGGAGAATCTGCGGTGGCTGTGGCGAGCAGCTTGGAGGAAGCCAGCCCTACACCTCGAAGCTTTGTCCAGATGGAGTTAACACGAGACGTGGAGAGGGGGATTCAAAGAATAGGAATGTGTTCATCTGTGAAATTAAAAGTAGTACAGCATGACATACAACATTATGTGGTGGGGTTCGTCAAAAGCAATAATTAGGCTGAATATGACTCTGAACGCGCTCATAATCAAACAAAAGCAATTCTACTGAATGAGGAGAGCTGATTCTCTTGGGAGGAGAAAAGAGGCCAGATGCTGAGAAATACTGGGACGTGAGCTCAACAGACTGAGGGCTGGTGGAGATCCAGCCTGGGGAAGGGCGAGGGCAGGGTATTCATTTCGTATCATTGCCACAGAAATTATTGCTGTTCAGTCGCTCAGTCGTCTCTGGCTCTGCGACCCCATGGACGGCCCCACGCCAGGCTTCCTGTCCTTTACCATCCCCGGGAGCTTGCTCAAGCTCATGTCCACCAAGTCGGTGATGCCATTCAACCATCTCGTCCTCTGTTCCCCCCCTCTCCTCTTGCCTTCAATCTTTCCCAGCATCAGGGTCTTTTCCAGAGTTGGCTCCTCGCATCAGGTGGCCAAAGTACTGGAATTTCAGCATCAGCATCAGCCATAGAAATTACCATCAACCCCAAAACAACTCATCCACTGATTATCTCACCGTGGCCGTGCGTCCCAGGACCAAACACAGTGTGGCTCAGACGGCTTTTCTGCGTGGGGTCTCCCGAGGCCAAAGTGGCGCCTGGCCAGTGCCAGCCTTCCCGGCTCTTATGTGGGGACTCTGGGGAAGAACTTGCCTTCAGTCCCACTCGGGTTATTGACAGAACTGAGTGCCGTGTGGGTGTAGGACGGGGGTCCCTATTTCCTCCAGCTGTCAGCCAGAGCTGTTCTTGGCTTTCAGAAGCTGCCCATATTTCTTGCCACACAATGCCCCCCTCCACTGTCTCCAAAAGGACATCAAATCCTTCTAGTGCTGCTCATCTGCCTGCCTCCTCTCTGCCACCCCCGATTTCCTCCTCCACCTCGTTCTTCTGCTCCAAAGGGCTCTGGTGACAACACTGGATCCACTCCAAAAACATCTAGAACCGTCTCTGTATTTTAAGGTCAGCTGGTTAATTACCTTAGTTACAGATGCAAAGGCGCTGTGTCACCCAGCACAAGCGAACCCAGGGAGGAGCACCGCGGGGAAGGTTGAGAGGCCACAGGTCAGCCTGTAGAAAGCCCTCAGAGGGGCTCCCTTGAAAAATGGGTGCTGGACCCTCTCCCCAGTTGGAGCAGAAAGCCTCCACTGTTTAGACGGGCAACGCATCAGAGGTCAGGAGGCGGTGGGGAACAAGCAGAGCTGCCGTGGGCATCTATGAAGCCTGGAGCAGGGCCGTCACGCTTGCCGTTGCAGTTTAGTCATGTGTGACTCTTTCCGACCCCATGGACTGTAGTCCACCAGGCTTCTCTGTCCACAGGATGCTCCCAGCAAGAATACTGGAGTGGGTTGCCATTTCCTCCTCCAGGGGATCTCCCCGACTCAGGGATCGAACATGCATCTCCTGCGCTGGCAGGCGGATTCTGCACCACTGAGCCACCTGGGAAGCTGTCATGGGATCTATGAAACCTGGAGCAGAGGTGTCGTGGGGGCTAGGGCCTTTCCTCATTGGGAGGCTTGCAAAAGCAAACGCAATTAGAAGCTGACCTCCAGCTCTCTCCTTAGGATGTGCCTTGTTTCGTCTGGCCGCCCTGGGAAGACATGGGTTCTGAGACCTGCTAGGCATGAAGACTTAAGCCACACCATGAAGGAAACTTCTAGAAGGGAGACAGACCCTCTTTGCTGGGCGGGGTTGGGGGGTGGTGAACAGTCTCCTAAATGGCAGCAACCAGTAAATCGGAGCTACCACTGCCGCTGTTTGCAGACAAGCCTCAGACTTGGCCAGGTTTTGAGGAGAACTCGGTGATTTTTAGCTTCCCATGAAACCACCGAGGCAGGCATGACTATTCCCACTGTGAGCAAATGAAGCTCAGAGAGGCTGAGATGACATGCGAGATGCGAGATGCGAGATGACACAGCCACCAAGATGGATCTAAACCCCATTCTCTTACCGTAAAGCCTCCGTTCCTTCCCCCTGCTGGCTAGCTGGCCCTCTGTCTTGCGTGTCTTAAGTTCCTTCCTCCCCCTGCCTTTGCCTTCTTTTAGAATGTCCTTGGACCCAGCGCCTAAGACATAGATTTAATTACTGCTGTTTTTTCATTGACATAATTAAATATCCACAGTGAGGTCAATCAACCTGAACCCATTCGGAGGACACTCCGGAGCTGCTCTGGAATTTTTTTATTTAAGGGCTTTTTATACACAGAGGTTGGCTTTTATGGGTCTAAAATTGGGTTTTTGATTTTGGCCCTCAAGGCAAGAGGTAAAAAGAAAAAAAAAAACTGTTATAAATAACATTGAGATACCACATTCTTTTTGGCTCTTTTTAAGGGGCTCGATGAGACAAAGCAATGGCTTTATTGAAAAATACAAAGGTTGATCCCCTGGTATGTCAAGACCCTGGGTTATATGACCAGACAGTGGACAGCACAGATACCCCAGCATTATTGGGGAGCCATTCTGAAAAGCTGTAACAGGCGACCCCCCTCCTCCCTGTTGAAGCGCTTTCGGCCTCAAGGTCCCCACCCAACCAAGCCTGCTTTTGCTCAACTTGCCACTGTGCTCTTGCGAGCAGGAAAAAGGAAGCATTTTCTGGCTCCTTTTAACATAAAAAAGGATGCAGAATGCACCTGTGCTCTAATAAATGCAGGGGCATGGTTGGGAGGGGAGGGAAAAATAATAATAAATGCAGCTAGGGGCTGAAAAGAGTGGTTTTTGAAGCTAATGACAGTGTTTCTGCCTTTACTGCTTCGGGCAGAAACAGGAAGTTAGAAATCTAAGTGGCTTGAGAAAATATAACATTTAACAAACTCATTTGTAGGCCTCCAGTTGTATTATCCTAATTTATTTCATTGTTGTGGGGGATTTCTTTTGGGGACTTTTTTGATCTATTTTTAATGGGAGACTAATGTGCATTCCTCCCCTCACCCCCCACCAACTCCCCCCGCTTTTTTTTTTTTTTGCAGGGATTTATTGAGCAGTAAGACACTTTTAAAAAAAGAACTTTTCTTTTTTAACCTACTCCCTCATGGAGGCAAAGACAGAACTGGGGGTGGGGGAAGAGATTCCTGCTTCATAATCCATATTTAATGTCGACGGGAGCAATTCCTACGGCTTTATTGCACCCGAATCTTCCAGGAAGGAAAACCATTCTACCAGCGTGGAGAAGGTCATCGTTTAAGAACCCCTCTCTGCCTCTGACCCCTTCCCCACGGTGGTTCTCACATCGCGATCTGGCTTCCTGCTCCAAGGCCTACTGCTAAGTTCCATGGAATGCTTCATCCACGTGGACCCCCGACCATCTGATAAGTAAATGTGCCCCCAGTTTTGCAGGCTGGCATCATGTCTGCAGAACCGAGACACGTAATTGTTACATTTCTCCAGCGCTCCAGGGTGAAGGCAGGCACAGAGTGCCTCTTCTGGGCTGAGTGCTGGAGTCCGTTCATCTTCTGAAGACGGGCAAAACCGAACCTGGCCGTTTTCTGCCGGTCCAGAAACTCCCTGACGCCTTCCTTCAGGCACAGGAAGGGAAAACCGGCTGAACTGTCTTGCAGAGAGGAGGAGGAGGAGGGAAGAAAGTGAAATCAGTAATTTGAAGAATTTCTTGAATAATCACCTCATTTAGGGACTCCATTAGATGGCCGCGTGTTCCCAGAGCATGGTGTAATTGAAAAGGGCTTCACAGTTTAGCCGCTCTATGAATTGTCCAACAAGCTTGCGAGGAAGGTGGGACAGGGATTAATTAGCCTGCAGGGAAGGATGAGGAAGTGGATAGATGGAGAGAGAACAGGACATGTGCAAGGTCACAAGGGAAGTCAAGGTAAGAGCCAGGACTGGCCCCCACCAATGTCAAGGGGTCTACAGGATAACCTCCCCACAATGTTCAGTGCCTGTTAATCACAGCCAGCTTCTGTCTACCAAGCCCATAGCACACATATACAATGAGGCCTAAAGAAAAAGAACTTTCAGGATTCTGGAAAGTAATGAATGAAAGAAGTCAAAGGTATGTTAGGATGATGATGGGGGGAGGGGTACATATGGAGGCTAAAAAAAAAAAAAAAAGATGCCAACTTGAAAAAAAAAATTCTTAGAAACAAAACCAGGAGTCTGATCAAACAGGGAACATGACAAAATGAACAAGAAGGGGGGGAAACTATTAAGATGAAAAAAACCACAGGATATTTGGGGAGGATTAGCAGGGTATTTAAAGAGTAAGAGTACAGCCAAAAGAGATTAAAAAAAAAGAGCAAAACTGAATCACTGCGCTGAAAACTTGAAAGGAACACAACACTGTAAATTAACTATGCGTCAATTTTTTAAAAAGACACCAGTGAAACAACAACTTTGGGGCAGGGTATAGACTTCCAAACTTGAGTTTGATCTTTTTGGCGTGGAAACTTCAGATGCATTAAAATTCAGCAAAGCATAATTTCACATGCATAAAGACCAACAATCTCCCTCTGAAGGCTGAGGTTATATATTTAAGAAAATAAACCAGATGACAGATTTAAATTCTCGATTCAAATTGATTCTTTGTTCCCAAAGATGTCTACTTCTGAATGCCACCTGTGAAAATTTAAGACTCATCTGAGGACACCTTGATATTCCATGGAAAAGGAAAGAAGAGCCCATGCCATTATTATTGTATTATTCCTAGTTCGAGACATTCCAGCAAAGCTTTTCTAGTTAAGAGTTTCCCTCCTGTGTTTGAATCTAGTTGAATCATCAGGGAAATGGCAAGGAGAAAATGTCAAAGTGTCTTTCTACCTTCTGCTACAGCATCATGATCACTTATTTGCAGAGGTCAAGAATCAGGCTCACCAGCAGAAGGGTAATCTAAGGATGTCTCAAGTTGGCCTGCCCCGGATATTGACATGCAAAGCCCATGTGCTTGAAACTCTCCATGTCAATTAGATTGGTGACTCAAAATGACTTCCAAATCAGTAGAAAATGTTACTGACTTCCAATTCAGTACATGTCACTGAATTTGGAGAACATATGTGGATTTTTTTTTTTACCAAACTCCCAAACGCAATCTGATTTGGCTACAAGACAAATCAAATATGGAAGATAAAAGTATCTCGGTGTCAGGTTTTGTAGTAGAATATGCTCTAGGTATTAATATTATAGTGTTCTTTGCTCTTATCCCCTGTTTATAAATTGATTCCATGGACTAATGCAGCAAACTTTTCTTGAGGAAAGATAAGACAGTCCCTGTCTTCAAGGAGATCACCGTCTAGTGGACACAACAGACAAGCAATAATTTCAGTTCAATGAGAGAAGCTTGACAAGGTACAAGAACATCTTAACCATGAAGGTCAATTCTGTCTGCAAACGGGGAGCAGAAAAGATTAACCAGAGGAAGGGCTGTTTTGTGCTGAGTCTTGAGACACACACACAAAATATCAATCTAAACTCAACAACGGTCTCATCATGGGCTCCCAGTACCATAGTCCAGAGAGATTCAGGAAGAATTCTCAGAAATCAATAGATCCCTGGGTTTTGCTTCTTCCTTCCAACCTCCTTCTCTTGAAGAGCTTCTTACATATCTGGCCAAGGACCTGGAAACAGACTCTTGAACAAGAGGAAATCATGCCTCTGGATGACTGTGGACACCAGTGATGCAGCGTTTGGCTGATGCAGACCCTGGGTTCCCCGCTGGCAGATGCTTCATCTCGGGACTGTGTGCCGCCCTTTCAGAAGCCACGCTGGTTCTTTGGAGCCATCGCAGGTCTGCTGATCCTACCGGGTAGTGACCTGCGGTGGGGAAGCTTCCCTTCAAGGGTGGAAGCCAGGAAAGGAATGGGAGGACGCCTCCTAGCAGGGCTGCTGAGCAGTTCTGCCGACTCAGCGGGACGTGAACTCGTGTGCCTCCCTCTTGGAAGGCCCGACCCCGAACAAGTTATCCGGCCTGGGGTAGTGGGCCTGTACTCCCAGGAGCAGGACGACAGGCGAGAAACAGGGTGAGAGTGACTGCAATCTTTGATGTCAAGGAGGTCAGGATTTGGATGGTGCGCTTGATTCTTATTAGATGAGTGACTTCCTGCCCTGTACCTTTGTCTCCTCATCTAGTAAATGGGTACAGAAATGTCTTGGTCACAGGATCACTTTGAAGATAAGAGAGAAAACAGGAAGGGCTGTTCATGAAGGGCAAAACCAATGGCATGTCACATAGAAAAGCCCTCAATAAATGGTGATTATTATTTAAGTGCCTACTGTGTGCTGCCATCTTGATTCTTTATTTTGCTAAATCTTTTTTTTGGCCATGCCACGTGGCATGTGGCATATGGGATCTTCCCTGCCCTCTTCAATGGAAGTGTGGAGTCCTAACTACTGGACTACCAGGGGGGGTCCCTCCAGCTAAATCTTAAAAGGGATTTTGAATAGTTTCTGTGGTTGTCCTCAGTTTACAAAACAGGAAAGGCAAGCAGGAGAGGTAAGAAAATGTGAAGGCAGGCTTCAAGCCAAGGGCTGTATGGTCCAAACCCCAGACTGGTCTGTATGACACATGCAAAGAAACTTCTGACTTTTTGTGGGGGAAAAGGGTGGAAAGGCAGGCATACAGGGTGAGGCGGAGAATGTCTCCTTCTGAAGAGCTGGTCTTGACTTGAGACCTCAGCCGTGGAATCTGGCACTGATTCCTTCCAGGCAACCAGAAGGAAGGACGTGAACAAGT
The DNA here is from genome assembly GCF_023699985.2 of Odocoileus virginianus. NCBI lineage: Eukaryota > Metazoa > Chordata > Mammalia > Artiodactyla > Cervidae > Odocoileus > Odocoileus virginianus. The sequence continues at coordinate 53,836,225 of NC_069693.1, forward strand.
ATCTCAGTCACTAGTTCAGGTTTGCCTCAGCAGCAATGTCTCCAAACATCTCAAAAATGGGCTGCCCTGGTGGCTCAGCAGTCAAAGAGGACTCCTGCCAACGCAGGAGGCACGCGTTCCATGCCTGACCCCGCAAGATGCCACATGCCTTGGAGCAACTACTGAACCTGAGCTCTAGAGCCCCAGAGCCAAAGCTGCTGAGCCTGTGCCCGCGCGCCACGCCTCCCGCGCCCGCACGCCCTGGAGCCTGTGCCCGCGTGCCACGCCGCCCGCGCCCGCACGCCCTGGAGCCTGTGCCCGCGCGCCACGCCGCCCGCGCCCGCACGCCCTGGAGCCTGTGCCCGCGCGCCACGCCGCCCGCACCCGCACGCCCTGGAGCCTGTGCTCTGCGACAAGCGGAGCCACCACGGTGAGAAGCCGGAGCACCGCAATTCGAGAGCAGGCCCTGCTTGCCGTGACTGCAGGAAAACCTGCGCAGCAGTGAAGACCCGGCACAGCCAAAAATAAACAAGCGAAATTATTTTTCTTTTAAATCTCAAAAATGAGATAGCTTCCCTCGATATCTTGCAATGACCATCAACCTTGGTAAGTCAAATTCAAGGTCCTCTTAAGTAGTTTGTTCAATTCAATTTTATCTTGGCCTGTCACACATGTGAAAAAATGTGTCATAAGCCCTTAAAATGTAACCTTTTTTCCTGAAATATTTTGGCAGGTTTTTTATTCATTCTTTCCTTCCCCTACTTTACCAAAGTTACAGAGGTCAATCTTTTCTTATGTTATCTTTTTGGGGGGTTACGGGCAGGGGCTGGGGGCTGGAGTGAGATGGTGGGTAGGCTTATTTTCCAAACTGCTGTCATACGTTTTCGGAACTTGTCCCCAGACTATCCTCCGGGATGTCAAAGGAACCTTAGACACAGGCTAGACTGATCTGGGGACTCTTACTTTCAAGGAGGATGATGACCTTTAACCTCAGACCCTGCAAGATGCAAGATGGGTGAGAGGTGCAGGAAGCGGCTTGCGTTAGTTAAGAAAGCTGAGTTTTTATGGAGAACCTACTCTTTCTTGGTAGCTTATGCCAAGGACACAGAGGAAAATCCACTTTGCTTCTCCTTGCAAATCACACCAGGGCTACCAGAAAAGAAAGGACTCTCCGATTGTGTTAACAACACAATCACACATAATTTGGATTTGGGCATACGAAAGAATAATCACCCATCAGCCTCTACAGGGAGAAAGGCAGAGAGAGGGAGAGAAAGGCATAGTCAATCCCCCCACCCATGTGCTCTCCCCGCTCAGCCACGTTCATCTGTATGATCCTACAGAATATGGCACAATGTTTTCAGGGAGAAACAAAACCATGCCATAATTAAGGACCAAATTAGCAGGCCAAAAAATAAAATAAAATAAAATCACTATGATTTAAAAAGAAATAGTAGTGAAAGCACCAATCCTGAATTTATACAAAGTAATGTTTTATTTTATTACATTTCTTCTCCCCCTTTTTGAACATTTCACTCTCAGGGGACTAACTGCCTTCTCAAACCCAGGAAAGGAAACCTGAAAATTTCTCCTTTTTCTCTGAGGATGGGGGGATGCAAATACAAGGCATCGCAGGAATAGCGGACGCTCTGTTTTCTGAGTGCTCGCCCGTGATTTATGAAAGGTGTGCCTCGCTGCGGGAAGATAACGCCATTTGAAATGGTCCATTTCATAAATCTATCCTCCTTGTCCCCAGCCGCACACAGGACTACTATGAACTCCTGAATCCAATAATGTTTTCACCCTCTATTGACAAAAAAAGAAGCTGGAGTTGGGGGGTGGGGGGAGGACTTTGTTTGGTGTGAGCGAGGTAATGACGCCCTTACAAGGTAGCAGCCCTAACACGCCGTCTCCAGGGCTTTCTCTGGCAATGGCCACCGGGCCTCCAAGGCGGGGACGCTTGGATAAACAAAATGAAGAGATAATCAACATGCACGACATCCAGAGTGTCCTTTTATGGCTAGCGGCATTAATTATAGCCTGGGCCCCAGCCTCCCAGCGACGGCAGAACCGAAGGCTTTGCCTGAACACCCTCTCCGCCCCGTGATGGATTTATCCTCTGGAACTGGGGTATTTCCTATTCATTCATGCACCGCTTCAGTATATCTGCTTGTTTATCTCACAGCAAGAATGCATCCAGAAGAGAGTTCTGTGCCAGTTGGGGACCAATCATAAACTTCAGTGAAATTCATGGTTGTGAGCTGCTCTGGCGGTAACGAGGGGGGAGTGATATATACATATCCAATGCCGGGCGGGCTCCAGAAGACCCGTATGAAATACGAGCAGGGGACAGAAGAGACTTCCTTGGGAGCCAATGAATGGACAGCTTAGAAACGAGAGGTGACTACAAATACACGATGGATGCAACTTCTCAGACGGAAGTCGTACGTCAGGCTGGGATCAACTTCTCCTGACCGACTCTGAGAAGCAGGGCGAAGGGGACAGGAAGGCGACACGCAGCACCCGGGGGTCTCGGAGCCTGGAGAGGGAAAGAAATCACACCCTCTAGGCATGAGGCCCTTCCGGGTCATCACAAAGGAAATAAAGCCAAATTTAAAAAAATGAAAGAAAAGTAGGCATGCATGTATTTAGCGATGTTTTAACCTGAGTGGCAATTAGGGCGTCTGAGAAAACCCTTAGAGCCACCACTCAGATATTAATGGATTAAGAGGCAGATAAAGCACAGGATATAAGATGGAAATGATGTAGAAATGTGAATTTGAAAGAACTCCCAACATAGGATACTCACCCTGATACTCTGGAATTTGCATATTTTGACTTGTATTTAAAAAGCAATTTCAAGGTCAGCTTCAGTGCAGAAACACTGAGCTGAGATGGGAAGTAACCCCATTAAAAGTCTACCAGTGTTTTGCATATTTATTTTTCTTCCTCTGTAGTGAGCAATGACGACTCATAAATCAAAAAATCAGGGTAAACAAATACCAAAGAGGTTACTTTATACAAAATATATACTCTGTATTCTATCTACTTATACACACAAACATTTCTATTACTAGAATTTATAAAGTGTGTAATACATGCATGCATGCTTAAAAAATTTGCATATATTTCCATAAGATGGAAAAAAATATATTATTGTCCCAAGTCTCAGAAGACCATGGCCCAAATAAAATGACGACCACCTCAAATGCATTTTTTTATAATGGGATGGAAGTAATGTTTATTTTTAAAAGCTCCAGGCCTATTTTTTTTTTTTTGGCATAAATAGATTTAAATTTTCCAGTTATGTAGATCCATGGTCTGACCATGAATATCCTAGGCAGGTATAGGCAGTTGAAGAGGATAACCTTGGGTCTTTTCAATAAGACTCAAGGAACTTCATCAAAAGCATGTACAGATATCAAAATCAGCATCCGCCCCTTTCTACTGAAGACACCATCAGACTCTGTCACCCTGATCAACCTGGGGCACGCTGGAAGAGGGAACGGGGTTTGGAGAACTGAGAGTTGCCACTGAAAGAAGCAAAGTTATCCCCAGAAAGCGATTTTCCCAGACAACACGGATGTTCTAGCAGTCTAAACACTTCTGTGTTTTAGAAACTTCTTAATAATTTGATATCTGATAACTGACAATTTGATACATGGCATCCTAGGCCACCGTAGAAGCCACCTACAAAAATTAGCCCTGTGTCTTTATTCACTTGTTTTATAAAAAGAATGATCCTTTAGACTAGACTTGAGATGACTTTGGGTCACTTCCCAAAAAGCGAAGTCCATCCTCAAAGGATAAACATGTGCCACCAGTGAGCTGATGCCAAAGAAAGGATCAAGAGTACTTGACTTACTCAAAAGTAAGTCACAGAAATGAAATTCTGAAAAATGTTTCCAGCAATTGAAGAATCATGCTTCCTTGTCATATAAGACAGTGCTTAACACAGAACTTGGAGCAGCAAAAACCTCAAGAAATGCAAGTTTAATACATTTCTGTGGAATTTACATGATCAGAGAAAACACACACTCAAAGAAAAAAAAGGAGATGATTCCGTTAATATGTAATCCTTATAAAGTGATAGTCATGTCCAGCTCCTTGTGACCCCATGGACTACAGCCCACCAGGCTGCTATGCCCATGGAATCGTCCAGGTAAGAATACTGGAGTGGGTTGCCATTCTCTTCTCCAAGGCATCTGCCCGATCCAGGGATTGAACCTGGGTCTCCAGCACTGCAGGCAGACTCTCTACCATCTGAGCCACCAGGAAGCCCCTATGTAATCCTCATGGTGGTGGTTTGGTGGTTTAGTCACCAAGCTGTGTCTGACTCCTGCGACCCCATGGACAGTGGCCTGCCAGGCTCCCCTATCCATGGGATTCTCCAGGCACGAATACTAGAGTGGTCTGCCAGTCTCTTCTCCAGGGTATCTCCCCAACCCAGGAATTGAACCTGGGTCTCCTGCATTGCAGGCAGATTCTTTACCGACTGAGCTACCAGGGAAGAGCATGTGAACCTTATACCTGTATCTAATTAATGTGATTAAAAACACAGGTATATTTGTGAATCAGGGTAGCTCATACTATTCTGGTAACTTTTTGGTATATTTGAAATGCTTTTAAAATTAAAAGTCTCCCCCACCAAAAAAAAAAAAAAATACCCTATAGATGTGCCCCTCTTACAAAAAGTTGATACATCAGAATTTTTTTTAAATCTAGGATAAATGATGAGAAGGAATTATTGAGAGACTGACTTAAAGTCCCTGTACTAGAAAACTATTTCCACTTAATTTTCCAGGACCAGATTTAGCACATATTGTACCCAACAATATATGACCATATTCCAAAACCCAAATGGATTACTAATGGATTAATATGCTTTAAAAAGCATCTTTACAAGATTTAACCATGAACAGAACTCCTTGCTTCTCTTGGCTTCCAGTTAACATGTGACACCCTGTAATACTTCAAGTTAAAGAGTTACAGAGCCTGGAGTTTTATATGAGCCTGACAGTGATGGATTAAAACCATACTCTAGACATACCTAAACAGTAGCACTTACTTTTTCTTACTTAAATCAGGGTTGACCTACTGGAGCCATTTGCTGGAAACTGTAATTGCTGAGCTGTTGTCAGAAGTCTCTCCTTGCCTAGGGTGAGTTGGTTTCCAAACCAAGAGGAGAAAGTACAACCAAGACATGTTCCAAAAATCCATGCAGCCTATGGACCTTGCCCAGTAAGGAATTAGAGAAGTTTTGCAGTTTGATGAGTCTTACTCACAAAGCAAGTTAAAATTCAACATGGTACATCCATGTTCTGAGTTGCATTATTTATAATAGCTCAAACATGGAAGCAACCCAAATGTCCATTGACAGATGAAAAAGCAAAATGCGGTACATACATACAATGGAATGTTATTTAGCCTCAGAAAGCAAAGAATTTCTCACACATGCTATAACATGGATGAACCTGGAAGACACTACAGTAAGTGAAATAAGCCAGCACAAGAAGACAAATACGGTATGATTCTAGTTAGACAAGGTACTTAGAGCAGTCAAAATCGTTAACGACAAGAAGCCCCCAGTCGCCAGGGGTTGGAGAGAGGGGAGAACGGAGGTACAGAGTTTCAGTTTCACAAGGTGAAAACAGTTATGGGGATGAAGGGGGATGAGGACTGCCCAATAATGTGAACGTCTTCAGTACCCCTGAACCGTACACTTAGAAATGTTTAAGATGTTAGCTTTTACATGATGAGTATTTTACCACAATTAAAAAAATAATCCGGTCTGGCGTGGGTTTCACTGGCTCCTTAACTGTTCACTAGCATCCCATTCACGCCGTCATCGCTTATTCACTGGGCAGGCCAGCCCACCCAGGAACTGGCTCTGGATAATAAAGTGCCTTCTCCATTTTGGGGAGATTGGGAAAAACCTGGGTTGGTTTCAGGATCTTTGAAAAGTCCGGAGCCATCCAGGATAAGACCAGGAGAAACTTGTTTGGAACTGGTCGCTATAAGAAGCCCCCTGGGGCACAGTCCAGGGAATTAGGCCTGAGGTCAAAGGTAAGTGTGACACACCCTGCAAATAATAAAAAATCAACCATGAAACTCACCACTTTCCCCAAGTGCAGCTACTAATCTCACTTTCCCTGATTCCGTCCATGGACCACCATTCTCATGGTCACCAGACCAAAAATCACTTACGTCTCCTTTCTCTCACCATCAAGATCCCACTAGCCATCCTCTCAACCCATTTCTTCCTCTATAAACCCAACTGGTCAACCCAGTTTAGAACCTCATCAGTTCTGGACTAAATTACAGTCATAACCTCTTAATTATTTCTCAGCTTCTTGTTCCTTGACACCTGCCGTACATGTATATTTAAATGTGTGTGTGTGTGTTAATCACTCAATTGTGTCTGAATCTCTGTGACCCCATGGACTACAGCCCGCCAGGCTCCTCTGTCCATGGAATTGTCCAGGCAAGAACACTGCAGTGGGTTGCCATTTCCTTCTCCAGGGGAGCTTCCAGACCCAGGGATCAAACCCACGTCTCCTGCATCGCAAGCAGATTCTTTACCATCTGTTGACCATCTGAGCCACCAGGGAAGCCTATACACACACACACACACACACACACACACATGTGTGTGTGTATATTTATGTATTTAAAGTCTTCAGAAACACCCTTGTTATCTTACTAAAAGAAATAAACCAACAAAGAAAGAACAAGACAAAAACCTGCTGTGGCCCCCTTGCCCACTAAAGGGAGTTTAAGCTTTTGATCCTGGCATCAAAGTCCCTTCTCAAATGACCTTCGTGATGAGGACTGCAGAGTGGCTGGTGGGGGGAGGTGGGCACATAAAAGCAGGCCCACCCATTTACTGCAGGGTCTGAGCAGTGATGCCTCAAAGGAGCAGTTCCCACGGCTTTCTCTAAGCTGTCCTCACCAAAGCTCTCCCACTGCTTTGGCCTTTGTAACTATCAGGGCAACGCATCGCCTTTTGCAGACTTGTTGAAAGGGTATCCCATGGGAGACGGCCTCCCAGGCCCTGCTCTCCTGACCCGGGTGCCCACACTGTAGACAGCCTCATCAGAGAGGCAGCCGCAGCTTGTGCCCACGGCCCTTCAGGGCACAGGCAGGACGCGGTCTGCTGTTTAGACACGGATGCTCTCTGCTGGAACTCACACCTGTCCTCCGGAGGCGGGGGCTGGACCAGGAGCCCACCAGACACCTCCGAGCTCCCCATCCTGTCTGTCTGGCCCCCAGGAGGGGGTGGGACCAGGCTGAGTCATCCCCCTTCTGGGAAGGTCCCTCCTAAAAACCACCACTGCGCCAGCCCTGGGTGATGGGCCGGCTCCCTGTGATGTGGATTAAGTCTTTTTAAATTCCAGGAGGGCCTCCCATCGGGGCAATTCATCCCGGAGGCCGCAGCTGCGGGTCTCTCTTTCGGGGAGGTCAGCAATTCCAGCGTCCGGTTTGCACCTCTTGAGCAGGGTGCCAGGAACATTTCAAAGACAGCATTTTCCTTGGCAGGTGTGCCCGCTGGTGGGGCCCACTTCAAGGTTTGTGAGAGCAGGGAAACAGCAGCCGGGATCTATCTGTGGTTGTGGGTGAGCGCGTTTGGAGGGGCGAAGGGAACGAGGACTGTCTCACACAGCATGCTCTCATTCAGACATGAAGGAAAAGGCCAGAGTGGTCAGGTGGCTGCTGGGGCAGGCAGGGTCGTCCCCCAGGGCTGCCTTGGGTCACCGCTTGGTCGGGTGAAGAAGTCTCTCTGCTTGGGGGCTACACTCAGACACCTCTGTGTCTCAGAAGGGACTGGGCCCAGCACTTTAGGGGCAGCTCAGACCACGGGCTGCTTCTCTGTGTCTGAAGGGTCGGGCTCAAGCCCCGTGGCTGTACCAACAGCTCAGGCTGGTGCTGCCACCGCGAACTGCCTTCAAACTCCGGGACCCCTCCTCCAGTGTCTTGCCCAGCTGGACAGTGAAACAACTGGTCCTTCTGTATTCCGGCCCCGCCGGTAGACGATCGCGTGTTTCACATTCTGTGCTGTATTACACTTGCTCACCTGCTTGTTTGCGTGCTCAGTCGGGCTCAGCTCTTTGTAACCCCGTGGACTGGAGCCCATCCGGCTCCTCTGTCTATGGACTTTTCCAAGCAAGAATACTGGAGTGGGTTAATTACTTCCATTTTTTAATTTTTAAAAATATATACTGCTGTATATAAAAGGGACTTCCCTGGTGGCTCAGCTGGTAAAGAATCTCCCTGCAATGTAGAAGATCCAGGTTCAATTCCTGGGTCAGGAAGATCCCCTGGAGAAGGGACAGGCTACCCACTCCAGTATTCTTGCCTGGAGAATTCCATGGACAGAAAGCCTGGCAGGCTAGAGTCCATGGGTTTGCAAAGAGTCAGACAAGACTGAGAGTGACCAATACTTTCATTTTCACATAAAAGAGATAATCAACAAGGACCTATGGCATAGCATAAGGAGTGCTACTCAGTATTCCTTAAAAAGCTATACAGGTCACCAGCCCAGGTTGGGTGCATGAGACAAGTGCTCGGGCCTGGTGCACTGGGAGACCCAGAGGGATCGGGTGGAGAGGGAGGTGGGAGGGGGGACCGGGATGGGGAATACATGTAAATCCATGGCTAATTCATTTCAATGTATGACAAAAACTACTGTAATGATGTAAAGTAATTAGCCTCCAACTAATAAAAATAAATGGAAAAAAATAAAAATTAAAAAAAAAAGAAAAAAAAAAGCTATACAGGAAAAGAATCTGAGAAAGAACGGATGTATGTGTGAATATAACTGAATTACTTTGCTGCCCACCTGAAACTAACACAGTGCTGTAAATCAACTATACTCTAATAAAAAACCACCAAAATCAAAGCAAAAAAATACACTTTATTATGTTTATATCTGCCTCCTCTATAAGACTGTAGGCTCCTCAAGGTCAAGGAGCATGTCCTAACTGCCTACGCATCCATGCCAGTGTCCATGGCTACATAACAGACAGCGGGGAAGAAAGAGGAGTGCAAATAAGGCATGAAGCATCCTTTTCCCAAAGACCGCCCCTGAGGACCACACAGGACTTCCCTGCCATCCCACTGGCTGTAACTTGGCCACATGGCTGCAGATTGCTGGAAGGGCAGTTAGGACAGGGAGTGCTTACTCTGAACCATCAAGAACCTCCTGGAAAACTCTGTGACTAAGAAAAAAGGATGGACGTGATATTGTGTGAGAAGCAACAGCTCTTACCCAACAGCATTTCTGGAATCCCTGTCTTCCTTGCTGCGCGGCCTGAGGCGGGAGTCTGGTGATGTTCGACAGACTCCCACCCTACCTCCCCACACTGCATCCTTCTATTTTCCATTCAAAACCATCTTCTAAATGGCAGAAGGCTCTTCCTGAGGGCAAGCAGTCCAGGCTGGACTTTCCCCTGGTCCCCTAACCCTCCCACTCCCAGGAATGGAAGTGGAGCCTGGCACTCTCATCCTGCCTTCCTTCCCCACTAAGCTCAATAAATATTTCTGAAAGACAACAGCTCAAGGTATGGCCCTCTCACTCAGACCCCAGACCATGCTCCTGAAGGCTGCCAGGAGGCTTTCCCCTGCCCCACTCCTCAGCACTGGAAATAGATTTTTAAGCAGTGTTATAGAGCAGTTTCTCTTCAAAATCCTCCTTTCCTTTTCTTTAGTAATGTCTTTATAAATCACCGTTATAAAAATAAGGCAAGCAGAAGGAAAAATATGCAGTGCCGAGAAACTGAAAATTCAAGTATTTGCTTTTTATGGGACACTTGAGGCTCTTAAAAAAGAGAACTGCTAGAAAACTTAAATACAAAAAATTCACTGTATGATAACATAAAAAGCCCAACAGAACTGAATAGTTTATGAAAATAATTTGAATATTTACGCTCCAATTTACGGTCTGAAAATCACCCCCAATCCACGACCTTCTTCTTAAATGGATTTTCTGAGAGAGCGTTAAATACATGCTGATTATTTTGACACCATGTCGACTTGGATATTCTGTGCAATGATTTGCAGGCAAAAAGGAAATTCCCTAAAACTCTAATGTAAGTATATGTGAACATACATTATATATACAGAGAAGTACATTTATATGCATGCATATATATAAAGTTTAACAAACATTTCAACTCAAAGGGGGTATTTTGGGGTTGCTGTTATTGTTAGGGGAAAATACTGTAAATTTAACTTGAACGAAGCCAAGGGCTACAACACATTGTAATTCTCTTGACAGGGAAGCTCGGGTTCAAGTTCATATCTTTTTATTTTCTAAGACTGAAGCTGCATGATCGTTTAAACCGTGTTTTATACACAACATTACAGAAACACAGCAATGCGGGTCCATAAAAGTGTTGATGAAACAGAACCAAACATTCTCCCATCTTGACTTCCCTATTATTTTTCCCCTGTATGTCAAAGAAAGCCCTTCTCAGAATTTCTTACAATTTGTCTATTTAGGAAAAGTATTTACCATTATTTCAACAGGCCCCCGAAGCATCAAATATCTGTACCAAAGAAATCAATATTTACTTCCAAGAGGGAAAAATATTCAGTACAAGGAAAATGGTAAGGAAAGCATATGTCCAAACACTTTATTATTAAACTCATGGGTTTAATGAAACCCAAACATGGGGAATACATTATGTAAATACACATGGACAAAGGGCTTTTGAAGAGCAGGGTACCACAGCATTCAGGATCTGTGACTATGATTTTTTTTGTTTGTTTATACATTCTAGCAGGAATTCATATAACACACATATACATACACACACGCACTGCTGAGACTATTTATTCAGTTTTAAGCACAAATCTCTGCAAACTTCAGCAGAAGGGAGGCCTCAGAATATGTGTCTGAGCAAAAGAATAATTCACTGAACTTCAGGGTTAAAATAAAAAATAAACATACTGAGAGAATTCCCTACTTTATCTGGCTTCCGAAGAAAGACACTTTATTCAAGGATGCATAGGCAGATTCCCCAGGATTGGGCACTGAGATGGAACTAAAATCAGAGACAAAAGATACAGACTCAGGCAGCAAGTCGATAAATAAGTGCTTGGCTAAGTCTGATAATTATGCCTTAATTACGTCCCCTCTCTCCACTTTGGACTTAAAGGAGAACACACAGCCACAAATGATATGTCTACTCGGGTAGGGTTGTGGTGCTGGGGTTGGGTTGGACAAAAAGTGTTTCAGGTTTTTCCATAAGAGCTGATGGAAAATTCCAAATGGACATTTTGGCCAACTCAGTATTTAGGTGATTTCAGAGATCAAACAGCCAATGTCAATTTATCAAATTTTGGCTTTATCAGTTGATCAAAGTCAGGCTCTGGGCTGCGTGTAAAACTCTGGTGAACTTACAAACAGACACATAAGATCATAAAAGAAGTAATACCATTTATTGGTGGTTTATTATGCACCAAACACATTTTGAAGCCTTGGCATGTATTAGCTGAGACGGTCCCTGAAACAACCCACTAGCTATGTCTTCTTCGTGTTATTCTGTTTCACAGATGAAGAAGCCAATGCATTCAGGGAAACTAAACCACATGTCCAGGCTCACCTGTCTGAAAACTGGACAAAAATGTGGGTCTGCTGGGAGCTGGAAAACAAAGACCATGGTCTTCCCACTAAAACTCAAACTCCAGGGGTGTCTACATCCTTGTAACAGTGGGCCAGGCACTGACACTCCTGCTCACAGGTAGTCAATTCATTTCCTCCTCAAAGCGAGGCTCATTTTCTCCACAGAACAGTCAGCCGTGGGGAAGAGCTGACGTGACTTTCCCAACCACCCCCCACTCCCCACCGAGCCGAGGTCAAGGTCAAGGTCAGCCCTCGGCCGGTTGTCTTGCTGCCCAGACCCAGGCTCTTTTCCAGAAGCAGAGGCTACTTCCATTGAGTCCTTCAAGTACAAAAGCCACGTGCCAAACAGCTTGCTGGAAGGCGGTGGGGGTCGGGGAGGGGAGGGGAGATGACCATCCGGGCACCTCGAACTCCCGCCCACTCCCGAGGGCGTGGCCATCGGTGGTCTTCTCTGACCCAGGTAGACCGCGTCCTCCCTGAAGGCGGGGTCTGCAGCCGACTGACCACGCAACATCCTCAGCCCGCCTGGCGTCCTTGACTGCCGGCATCCGTGAAGGCAGCAGGCAGCCGGCTCAACACACTAAGCAGCCAGTATAGCCTGAGCCCTGGCCATTCCAAGCAGATAGATGAAAATGCCCACGCCCTGGGGCCCAGGCTGGCTATCGTCCTTCAGCTGCTGGATCAAGCGGGGCTGGTTGCGGCTCTCGTCAACCAAGGCTGCAGTATCTTAAGACGTGAACCACTGGCAACGGCCACACGAGCGCACGCTGCCTGACATCGTTGCTGTGGCGCTGTGGATCGGATGAACCAGCAGCCTACATCAGCGGCCACAGGACATCTGAAAGGAGACGGTGCCTGCCTTCCGCAGAACGAGCGCCGACAGGTAAACGCCTCTAGCTTCACCTTGCTGCTCCCCCTCCGAGACAAATGGTCCCGAAATGATAGATACAAACTTACCAAGTAAGACTACATTTGTAACTACAATGTGTAACTATATTTCAACAGCACCGGTCAAGTTTTATTTTCTTAGGGGTCTCTAATGTTGGGTCTAAATGCCTGTTGGAGCTGCGTCTCTCCTTACCTGTGGTCTCCCTTACCTGCGGCCGCCAGAGAATCTCTCATACACTGCCAGCTCTCCCCAGTCTTTTCCCCTCCCCTCTAGGATCGATTCTGTCTGTCCAGCCAAGTTCACGGTCAGACAAAAATACTGCCACATCTTGACTCTCCTGCCCTGCTGGTGGATATGTTAAGTCGGGGCAGACACTGTAGAAAACCGTACGGAGGTTCCTCAGAAGACTGAACACAGAGCTACTATATGATCCACCAACCCCACTCCTGGGCACATATCCTGACAAAACCATCATTCAAAGAGACACACGTACCCTGAGGTTCATAGCAGCACTATTTATAACAGCCAAGACATGGAAGGAACCCAAATGCCCATCTACAGATGACAGGGTAAAGAGGTGTGGTATATATATACACGATGGAATACTACTCAGCCATAAAAAAATGAAACAATGCCACTCGCAGCAACATGGACCTAACTAGAGATTATCGTACTGAGTGAAGTAAGTCAGAAAGAGCAAGACAAATACCACATATGACGCCACTTACATATCATCTAAAATATGACACAAACGAACCTATCTACAAAACAGAAACAGAGTCACGGACACAGAGGGCAGACAGGTGGTGGCGGAAGAGAAGGGGGTTGGGGGAGGGATGGAGTGGGAACTTGGGGTTAGCGGATGTGAGCTTTTATTTACAGAATGCATAAACTACAAGGTTCTACTGTATACCAGAGAGAACTATATTCAACACCCTGTGATAAACCATGATGGAAAAGAATATGAAAAAAGAAAAGAATGTACACGTGCGTTATATAACTCAATCACTTTGCTTCACAGTAGTAATTAATACAACATGGTAAATCAACTCTACTTCAATTAAAAAAATACAGTTCCATATCTCACTTCCATTCTCAGGGTAGGCAAGAGTGTGATCAAATGAAAAAGGAGCAGATCAGTAAGTGACCAAACCCTGTTAGGGCAGGGCCAGAGCGTCAGCCGGGCTCTCCTCCTGCGAGCCTGCTTAACTGGGGAACAAAGCATTGCTCCGCAAATGTGAACAGCACCTGCGCCCTCGGAGAGAAACAGAGCATTAAAAAAGCTCGTGAAGGGGGAGACCCCCCCCCCAAAAAAAAATCTCTGGCAAAGGACACGTGGGAAAGCTGAGAAACAGAGGTCTTTACAGTTTGGTGAAGCATGAAGGTATTACAAAGGTGCATCCCCCTTCTTGTAACATTACCCCCTCTGTTTCACAGTTATGGATTTCCAGATGGACATAAGCAGAAAACATGTCCCAGTGAGTTCCCGGTTAAGAAGCTGGGAACTTCAAACAGGACATTTTAGAAGTGTAAGGGCGTCTCTTTGCAGCACTAGGGCGATTATCATCCCCGGCTTCACTGACATGTACTGCTGGAGCGCTCTCCCTCCGAGCAGCGACGCAGAAACGCGGTGTCACACTGATGCCAGGGCAGACTCGTGTGTGCACACCACACGGTGGAGGGGCCGCTGCCGAGCCCCGCGGTGCTGCCACCCAGCGGCGGCAATGCCAGCCTGGGTCACATGGCTCACACGAGGCACAGCCAATGAGCACGTTTTAATAAGCCAGATGAGCAGTGCACACACTTAAAATAACAAAGACACGGAGAGCCCGGGGTGAGCTGGAGCCTCATGAGAGAGACAGATAGATTCAGACACATAGCCACACAACAATTAAACCACATTGTAACAAAGTGATGGAAAGAGATGAAAGCGAAGTAGTAAATACACTCAGTCCTGTCCGACTCTTTGTGACCCCATGGACCAGGCTCTTCTGTTTCCTGGGATTCCCCAGGGAAGAACACTGGAGTGGGTTGCCATTTCCTTCTCCAGGGGGTCTCCTGACTCAGGGATCAAACCCATGTCTCCTGCAGTCACAGGTGGATTCTTTCCCATTGCACCACCTAGGAAGCCCCAAATACTTATACAGTTAATATCATATAGCAAACCCTACAGAACAACCACGTGTAAGCTTATTAAAGGCATAAATGTTTATGCATACACACAGAAACTGACCAATAAATGTTGGATAGGAGGGGGGCACATGGACACCTCCTAGACACTCAAGGATAATGATATACATTTTACCAGTATCTGCCAACAACCATAGAAGGATCTGATAGAGAAGGACTCTGGGTTGCTGAGAGTTTTAGCAAAACTTTACTCAAAGACCATCAGTTAGTCTGTGGCAGGTCTAAGTGAGCTATTTTGACACCAAGGTTGGATTCTTTCCACTATGCCATGACCCCGATTTTATCAATAAATATTTCCCAATAGGAATGGTGACAGCAAGTTCCACTTTGTAAACAAACTTTTAAAAGCAACCTGCTCCCCCACCAAAAGCCAACTGAACAAAAAAACCCAAAAAACCATTGCCAATACTAAAGCATTCTAAAACTGGTCTAACTATATTTGGAAGTCCTTTCTAAGATGCCTGTGAATCCTTAGCCTCAGGATAAACCCCTTCATTAGGCACAAGGTCTTCGAGGCAACCTCAGAGACCTTGCGGATAATTTCCTTGAGGCTGTTCAGCCTGTTCCTTCTAACCAGCGTCTTGTGGAGAACTGATTTCTACCCATCACTCCAGGCCACCATTTAAGAAACCCCTCTTTGCTCTGACATTTCTGAAGCAGATAGAAACTAATTATTCTGGAAGAACAAAGTTCACATGACTGATTCTTTCCAATCGGAAAAAGCAATGTACCACTTGATTCACGGAAGAGTGAAACATCACCTCTCTCTCTTGAGAGAGATTTTTAGATAAAAGCTGCTAATGCTTTGCAAATTGAAAGTTTATATCATTATACATACAGGTAGAATCTTCAGAGTTGTTAAAACAGGTGATGTTCTGTATCCCATCCCAGAGGAAAAAAAAACAAAAACATGAATTAGATTACCAGAGAGGTAGGTACAAATGATAGCAGGATGGATCAAGAACTCAGGCAGGAGAAAATGATACTCTACTTTGGGGATGGTCTGGACTATATATGAGGATGATGATGCTGTTCTTTTTGGGGGAGCGACAGCCAGAGTGGGCAGGGCAGAAGGAGAGGAGGGAAAAGAAGGTGAAATTTTGACTCCTGGCTGTGGAACATTTTTTTCCTTACAGATTTGAGAAATGAAAAGTGTTAGTCACTCAGTCATCTCCGACTCTGCAACCCTGTAAACTGGATGGACCCACCAGGTTCCTCTGTCCACGGGGTTCTCCAGGCAAGAATCCTGGAATGGGCTGCCATTCCTTTCTCCAGGGGATCTTACGGACCCAGGGATTAAACCCCAATCTCCTGCACTGCAGACAGATTCTTTACCATCTGAGGCACCCAGGAATCCATTATTTCTAGCCAAACAAGACCTTTGTTTTAAGTTCTTGCTTTTAGTATGATTAATAGGTTCTTATTGCTTAGCGATGGTGCCCACACCCAGGACACTCAACCTCTCTTGAGGATCCAGGGGTTTCCTCATCAGCTTTAAGGCCTAGATCCAACCTGTGAGTCTCCATTTTCTCCTCCATAAACGGGAAGGTTGGACCCCAAGGCCCGGGAGAGCCGTTCCAGATCCACAAAAGGCAGTCAATGCATAGAGAATGAGTTCCTGATGGGAGTGACTTTTCTGGTCTGGGGGGCTTGGGTGAGACTGAATAGTCTGAAGAATGGGATTGAGGGCAAGGACTGGTCATGCGCTCACAGCCTTAGGGTGGCGAGGGACCATTCCAGAGAGACTGACCGCATGGCCGGATGGGGGCAATGTGTCACGTGGTACCCGCTGACCTGGAGGCGCAGATCACAGCCCTGCAAACCATGGAGGAATCGCTCACTCATGCCTAGGTCACAGAGCCCCATGCAGGCTCTGAGCACGGAGGCTGGGGCGGGCCTCCCTGGGCGGCGCTCTCCTGGCGTGTGAATCACACCAGCACTCGGATGCCGGGGTGCCCTGACTCACGAGGGGAGGACAATGAGGCTGCTTCTTGGGCTCCACCTGTGTGTCTCCTCCGCGGGCTGATTTTAACCTGCGCCCCGTCCTACAGCATAATCATGCACGTAACAGCTCTGGTGCATTTTGTGCATCCTTCGAGCAGATATCAACCTGGGGGGTGGTTTGGGAATCACCCCTTCCACCTGCCGTTGGTGTCGGGGGGGCTATGCCTACATTCTCCCTGACATCCCACTACAAGGTCAGCCCTGCTCTCTGCTTCCTGGAGTAGCCGGGATTTAGAAAGAGGTCACAGGAAGCCCTCCTCCCTCCGCCCTGACCTGCTGACGCCCAGCATCCCTGCAACCACGCTGAGCCTCAGTTTCCTTGGCAGGAAAACGAGGAGGTGAGGAGGTTGTCCCATCTCAGAGACAAAGTTCGTGAGAGACCCAACAAAGCTCAGGACTGAAAGCTCTCTGAAAATGGCAACTTCTTTTTCAAGGCTAAGATAGGACGTGCTCCTGTGCCTTTGGTTTTGGGATTTAAATGCTGCAGGATTATATTTATTCTCCTGAGCTTATTGCGTTTCCCATGGCTGGTGAACTCATCCGGACTTCATCGGCTGGTGCAGAAATCATGTCAGTTTGAACTTTCCTCAGCCTGCGATTTGAGTCAGTGAGAAGTAATGGCAAAACAAACGTGGCATCCTGACGGAGCTGGGTCTATTCTTACATAGTACGGTTTTGAGGCTAATGTCTTTTCAAACAGCTCTGTTTTGCCTGCAGACTTGAATACCCTCATTATAAAGTGTTTGAAAAAAAATTTCCCTTATGTTTTTTTAAAGAGCGCCATTCTTCAAAAAGATGTCAAGAAGCTCTTTTCTTCCCCTCTTGCTACAAGGTGTAATGTAGAGATAAGTATAAAATCTGGTTGGAAATGTGACCTATATTGGACTGGCAAAGTGTAATATCAAGCAAACAGCTAGTCTGGGAGCTGGCTTTGTCCTACCTTGCCACTGATATTTGGAGAAAAGGACCTCATATTGTCCATGGACAGGGTAAGCAGCTTGGAAGTCAATTATGGTTTTAAAAAAATGGGACTCCTTGGCTTGTGGAGTTCATTGGAGTTCGGAACAAGTCCCTGGCCTGCCTCACAACAGCCTAAGCCAGGTCTTTTGGAAAACATTTTATTTTCATGCTCAGAGTAATAAGAAGAGAAAAGTCATTTTTTTTTTTTTTTTTGCAGATGAAATGGTACTGATAATAAAAAGTAGGTCACACTTTCTCTGTGTCTCTTGACTTTCTCTGAAAAGACAAAGGAGGGTTTCAGAGATGAGAATGAGTTGGGGCAAACCTTTCACCTGGGTGTTCTTCGTACTCAGAGTAAAACTGGGGGCATTTTTGGTCTGGGTTGACATTTTGCAGAGGCAAGGGAGATGGCGATGGGAACTCTGAGGGCTCGCGTGGGGGTGCAGAGAGCAGATCATCCAAGCTTTTGAGAGAGGTGAGAACCACAAGTTCAAAGGACTATTGGTGGTTATGACCTTAGGGTTTGGGGCAGCAAGGCAGGAAGACACGTCACGCTAGCATCCGGGGGAGACGGCGCTGCTCTGCACAGTCATTTACTGTCCACTCCCACAAGCGTGCAGCCCTTCCAGCAAGTGGCCCGGTCACTTCCTCTGGCCAATGAAACAGGGCTGAGAGGACAGGTGTCACTCCCAGGAAAAAGCTTTAAGAACTCACCTGGCCTCATTCTCTCCTGTCTGACAAGTCCTGCAGGAGAGCTCTGTCAGAGCAGCTGAGGGGCAGAGTCAGCTCTTGATGGATCTAGAGCATGTAAAACTCACTCTTTTATTTTTAACCACATGGCATGTGGGATTAGTTCCTGACCAGGGATGAATGGATAAAGAATACACACACACACACACACACACACACACACACACACACACAATGGAGTACTACTCAGCCATAAAAAAGAACGAAATAATGTCATTTGCAGCAACCTGGATGGACCTAGAGATCATCATATTTAAGGGCAGTCAGCCAGACAAAGAAAAATTTCATGATATCACTTACAAGTGGAATCTAAAATATGATACAGATGAACTTATTTGTAAAACAGAAACAGACTTATAGACATAGAAAGCAAACTTATTCTTACCAAAGGGGAAAGGTGGGGAGGGTAAATCAGGCATTTGGGATTAGCAGATACCCACTACTATATATAAAACAGATAAACAAGGACCTACCATATAGCACAAGGAACTATATTCAATATATTGTAATAAACCATAAAGGAAAAGAATGTGAGATATATATATCACATATATATATATATCTCATATATATATATATAGATAGATAGATAGAGAACTGAATCATGGTGCTATACACCTGAAACTAACATAGCATTATAAATCAACTATACTCCAACAAAAAATAATAATAATAAAATAAACAAGGCATGAATTAAAAAAAAAAGGAATTGGTCACTGTGGAACTGTGACATGTTACATGTTCATTAAACTACAAAAATGGCAAAAACAAATAGTACATGTTAATTACTATTTCTTCTATGAGGCGTAGTAGGGGTTCTGGGGGAGCACAAGAGATACAGTCCCTACCCAATTGTAGCTAGTCACGTAGGAAAGAAAGACATTAAATACCAGCTGCAAGTGTGATGAGTGGTTAAGTTCAAGGACACGGGCTTCTGTAGCCGGGGAATGAAGATGTGTTTCCAGATGGTGGCAGTAGTGATTGAGAGCATGGAGAAAATTCCCAACTGATGGCTTTGTTGTCTCCAGAAAGTCCTGAGTTTAAGAAAAGAATGAGCACGGTGTAGGATGAGGTGGAGAATCTGACCAGATGGGTCTCGACCAATTAATGCACAACTCTGGAGAAGCAGTTCCCACTGATGGACTCGGCAACAGAATTTCACACGTCAGGAAGTACACAAAGGGTAGGTGTTGAGTTCAGTCCACCACGAAACCGCCTCCACCTATTCTGATAATGATACTTGGATTTGATTTTAGGAAACCAGAGCCTCCCGAACTCTTAGTCCGTGAACTCTTGATGGTCTGCAGTACCTGCAACAGGATGAATCCTACCACTCAAGCCCTGCCAAACTCCAAAATCTCTCACCACAGAGACTAGTTCAGGATGAGCATGCGGTCCAAACTGAGTCAGAATGAATCCCCAAAAGGAGAAACTCTGCTCTTTTCCCCCTGTGTTGAACCTAGGAAGATATGGCGGAGAGCTGTTGGTCCTTGTCATGATGTCCAAGACACGAGCCCATCAGAAAATGGTAACAATGTGGAGGAAACGTAACTAAGGATAAAAAAGATGGAAACCAGGAGTTGATCATTTAGCCCCTGGATCAAGCATTACCTGATCTCCTTGTCACAACTATATTTTCCAGTTGGGTGAAGTTTTCTTTCATTTGCAGTAGAAAGTGTCTATGGTAACTTCATACAGTGAAAAGGGGGGAATGATTTTCTTGACTCTGAGTTGTTATAATTTGACAATCTTTCCCAGAATCTATCAGAGATTTAGCTCAGAGTCAATCCCAGATATGATCGCTTTGGTTCTGCAGATTTTGTGACTGGGTTTGCCTTCTTATTAATAGACAAGGTGACCATTCATCCCTACTGGTTTCAGATAATCCTAATTTATGTCTCTCTTCCTGAATAATTATTATTAGTATGGCTCTTTTCACTTTAAAAAACATCCAAGACTGATTAAACAGTAAAGTATAAGGTTACCCTACTCATAATTCTTCTTTACAGAGCTTTTTTCCTTTAAGAGTAGAATCCCATACCCCCTTTGCCAAATTCTTTACAGTGATAATGGTGGCTAATTATACTCAGCAAATAATCTCATCTTGCCAGTCTTCCCATGTTTGACTTTTGGGGGATTAATCACAGCTTTCTGCTGTCTAGCGAGGTTCTAGAGAGCATGGCATTATTGTTTTATCTAAAGGAAATCCCTCTGCGACAGGCCCCCATCCATCAAACCTCCTGGAGGAGAGTGAACTGATTAAAACTTCCTGGCCTGCAAACTTGTTTGCTAACGTGTGGCTTCCTCCACACCAACAGCACAGGGTCTTCCTCCCGCAGCAGCGTGT
The DNA here is from genome assembly GCF_023699985.2 of Odocoileus virginianus. Taxonomy (NCBI): domain Eukaryota; kingdom Metazoa; phylum Chordata; class Mammalia; order Artiodactyla; family Cervidae; genus Odocoileus; species Odocoileus virginianus. Next base: position 53,856,970 of record NC_069693.1, read on the forward strand.
TTGGGATTCCACTTAGGGTATTGTTTTATCAAGATGGGACGGTGAACCCTGCGCGAGGACCCCGTGCTGGGAATCTGATCACCCCTGTAAACACAATGATAACGTTGTGTCCAGACGCTGGGAGAAGACAATGCTCCCGAATTCCCTTTTCCTAATTAGACTTTGAAACAATCGGTGGGAAATCCACGCTCCCGCCCACCCCCAATCATTATCTATCGGCCTTCATTTCTGGGCATTGATTGAGCTTGGGGTATTTTTGTGTGTGTGTGAAGGAACAGCAAATTAAAATTCAGAATTCTCCCTTTTGTCTTCCTGGACCGTTCATCTTGTTAGAAAGCTGGGGTGACAGATGAAAAGTCGGAAGTAGATGATTTGGGAGCCTGTATATGCTTGTATAAATCGAAGCAACTTCCCTTTCAAAGTTATTCCAATAAACAAACGTTTAATCAAGGCAGATGATGGGATGTGAGTTTGTAAAGAAATTTCCTAGAGAACTCTTTTGGTGAGGGGAAGGCACAGACAAGCCACCTTCGCCAAATGGTGGGCAAACACCTTGTCTTCTGAGTGTCCAATGATTTTGCTACATCAACTGTTATTCTGCTGGTAGGAATCAGCTATATCATGAAGCAATATTTTCATTTTTTTAAAATCGGAAATGCCCAGGTCCCTGAGGATGTCTGGTGCAGGGGAGTGCCTGTCCACGTCCTTCTGAGCTGCACTTCTGGCTGGCACCATCAGAGAGAGAGTCATCACCAGCAATCAAGTCGTATTAAGTCGATTTACATTTACGATTGCCCTGCAGAGTAACAATTAAGCCATTTAGATGGAAAAATCTCCCAGGCTCCTGCAAAAAGGATCGCTGGCATTGCAGATATAAAACATTGTGTTCTCATGTAATTCAAACAGCCAGGACAACGACTAGCTGACCAAATTCTCTGACTGAAATGTCCTGTAAAGGGAACCCTCTCAGCCCGTACATGACAAGTAAGTCCGTTTCCAAAGGCAGCTGGCAAACCTCCATCTCTCAAGCTTCTCAGACTGACCAGCTGCGTCAGTGAACTTGGGGACATCACTCCCGGCGGAAGAGCAGCAGCATTCTAGAGGGGTGGGATGGGGCGGGAGGTGGGAGGGAGATTCGAGAGGGAGGTGACATATGTATGCCTATGGCTGATTCACGTTGACGTTTGCAGAAACCAAGACAATTCTGTAAAGCAATTATCCTTCAGTTACAAAATAAATTAATCTCAAAAGAAAAAAAAAAAGTAGCCACATGAACACACCCATCAGTTAAGGTCACGGTGGCTGCTATGATGTGATAGAAAAAAACAAAATTCTTGCTCACATAAAGTCCAGACTGGGTATTCTTGATCAGTGGGGTGACCAGGCTTTATCCAGTGACGCAGGGACCCTGGCTCTTTTCATCTCATGGCCCCTATCATCTTTAAAGTGTGGCTTCCAAACCTGCAGTGAGGAATGGGGAATGAATGATTACACGTGGACAGTCTGAATGGGTCAGACCTAGAAGGGCCCACACCACTTCCACCAATAGTCCACTGGCCAGAGCACAGTCACGTGGCCACAGCTAAACACCAGAGAGGCTGGGAAGGGAAGTCCAGCTGTGTGCCAGGATGAGGGAAATGGCTAGGTGATGCTCGGGACCTCTGTCTGCAGCAAGCAGTGAGCAGAGTCACAAGCAAGTTCTCTCTCCCTCCAAGTTGGACCCCCTTACACTGTCTAGGTGACGGCAATTAATGATCAAAATCAAAATCTATTCTGGCAGGATGTAACAAGGGCGCCTGAGTTGGGGAAGAAAAACCGAGGGCTGAAATCCAATGGATTAAGTCCCTGAATCAAAGAAGCCCTCAGACCTGCGGTCCCTCAGACAGCCCTGGAACTGGAAGGCTAATCATTCTTCTGGGATGCCGAGTTTTCTCGCAGAGTCCCCGGAATGCACCCTTCGACCTGTAGAGGTTTCCCATGGCTCTGATCTCTTGCTAATGGATAGTGTTCTCCGAGCTGATGGTGTTTTAAAGATGCGACATGTGACCGATGATAATAGGTCCGACCTCTTCGGGGACGGCGTCATGCGCCTCCCTGTCTCAGCCTCCCTTACTGGCTAATTACATAACTTGACTAGAACTTGGTTTTTAGGGCATCAATTTTGCCATTGCCTAATCACAAGTAAAACCATAAAGTTTTATGAGAGCTAAAGGGACTGCCTTTTGCAGAGGGGAACTGAAATGAAAATTAAAGGGAACATAAAATGATAAGAAAATAAAATGAAATTCCGCCAGGTGTTTTTCCCCGGATTGCCACACTAAACTACAGTGCTGGGGACATAATCCTATTGCTTATTGTCTCTGACGAGGCACCGAGGGAGAGGGAAGAACCTGGCATTTTCTGATCACAGGCAACGAAACTGAGGGAGTTCCAGCAAGCGGCTTTAGGAGGAGGCGCGGAAGTAAACCCCTCAATCCACCATCTATGTAGGCCTCTAAGCGAGTTCTCTGAGCTTTAGACTTGTCATTTATAAAATGCAAAAAAGTGCAACTCTTCCTAGCATTTTTGTAAAGATTCGATGAGACAGCACATATAAAATGCACAGCACAGTGCCTGGCCCTCAGTGGGGCTTCAGGTCATAGCACATTTCTCATCACTGCTAACAGCAGAAGAAGCTTGGGCTTCCTTGGTGGCTCAGATGGTAAAGAATCCGCCTGTGATGCAGGAAACCTGGGTTATAGCTCTGGGTCAGGCAGATCCCCTGCAGAAGGGCATGGCAACCCACTCCAGTACTCTTGCCTGGAGAACCCAATGGACGGAGGAGCCGGGTGGGCTACAGTCCATGGGGCTGCAAAGAGTCAGACACGACTGAGCGACTAAGCATGCGCCATGACAACGTGGGGTACCATCACCACATTACAGATGAGGAAACTGAGGCTCAGAGACAGCAAAAACAAAAACAAAACTGACCCAAAGTAACAGTGCTAAGGATGGCTGCTGGCCTGAGACAAACACACCCCATTTGCCTGACTCCCTGCATTAAGATCGAGCTGATGCGTCAACAACCCACATGCTTCGTTTCAAATAAGGATGCTACGTTTTTGTTTGGAAAATGACCCACGTGCTCCTGGTGGGAAATACACTGGCAGGATGGGCACAGAGGCTGACGGATGTCAAGAGCACATCCTTTCAGGAACTGGACCTTGCGCCTAGACCTGTGAAAGGGCTCCGGCACTTAAGACGAGTATCATTTCCAGGAAGCCTCCTGCACCAAACGGTGGGGTTTTGCCCAGAGGCACAAGAGAGACTGAGGGTTAAAGCCAGCCAGGAGGCACTCTGGGGACTCACAGAGGCCAAGTGCGTGTGCTTCTCAGGCCGTGAAATATGGCCCCTACTCTGACACTCTTCTAATAGCATGGATGTTCACTCTCCTTGTTTTCATGGGGTTTATGGTCCATAAAGTTTAATAACAATCTTACCAGCGCGGCCGAGAGCACACCAGGCTAGTAGGCCGCCCTTCCCAAAGGGGACCTGGGTTTTCCACTCCCGCCCCCCGGGCATCTTGACGCGTCCCCGCGCGCAGCTCTCATTTGGGGCCGCATGACCACGGGGTAAAGCGACACGGAAGGCTGGTGTTGGCGTGGACAAGGCGAGGGTGACGCTCACACTTGGCCTTGGCAGTAGGTCTCACTTAAGGCCGGTCACAGAGCCTGCTTGTCGGGCCACGCGGGACCCACTGATGCCACGGTGTGAGTATGTCGAGCTTTCACTCCTATAACCGGACACTTAACATAGACTCCAGACCCCTCCAGACGCGGAGCTGCGCCTGAGCTGCTCTCAGCCTCCCTTCCTGCCTCAGCGACTCACTGAGGTCCTGACCGATCGAAGCTCCCAACAGCTGGCCGGCCTGCCGGCCCTGGCTCGCAGCAGGCCTCTGGCTGTCCGCTTCCTTCAGAGACGGCCTTCTCCCGTCTTTCTGAGTCTTGACTCTCCTTTATTCCACAGCCCCGGTCAAAGGTCAAAGATGCCTTCTGGATCCCCGTCCTCGCTCTATGAATGCACCCATTACGTTCTACACAGCACTCACCACCATCTGAAACAGCTTATTTGTGTACCTGTGAAACCCCTGCATACGGAGGGAGAACAGTCCTACCTGTGGCGAGTAAGGGAACTGAGCCTCCATGGAGCTAGGCGTCCCGGGGGAATCCCAGAACTGTCCCTGCGGTGAAGGCCCAGGGACCACTGCATATTGCAACTGGGGCCTGGTTTTGCAGGGGACCACTGAAGGCTCGGGATGGGGTACTGGGGGTGGGGCGCCCTTCCTGGGGAGAAGATTCCAGCTGGGGAAGCAGGCGAAGGAGAAGAAATCCTAACCAGGCTATATTTACATATCACAGAGCCCTTCCTGCTGGGCTGGCTTTGCCCAGAAACAAAGTCCTCTCATTTCAGGCCAAGAGGCTTTCCTCTGAAGCTAAATTCTGCTGTTCCTCCTACTTACTCCTTCCTGGTGAAGACAAAACAGTTCTGTTTCCAAAAGACACAGGGAGACAATTCACCAGACTGGTGGCTTGCTGTCACTCTGGCTCTCCTTGGAAGGCTGGGGCTTCACCAAGGAAGCCTAGGTTTACAGGAGTTATGTGAGAGTTCTCTCCTGAGTTTGTCTAAGGCTTGTAACCAAGGAGACAGAAATGCTACAGCCTATGACATTCATTTATTCATTCATTCACTCATTCATCCACTCACTCACCCGTCCACCCACCCACTCACCTACCCACCCATCCATCTATTCATCCACTCACCTATCCAGCCACTCACACATTCATCCACTCATCCATCCCAGAAGCATTTACTGAATCACTACTAAGCTTCTAACACAAAGCTATTTCTCCCTTCTGGATCTTCCATCCTTTGGCTAATTAATGACAAGAAGAGGAGTTTTGGATGGCTGAGGTTGGGGGATGGAGGTTCCAACCCTTGTGGGAGCTCAGCCAGATTTGGGCAATTTGGGAAAATATGGTTGATGGAACTGATGGGAATTCAGGACACACTACCCCAAAGTAGGCACTTGGCATACTGAATACTGAGGCTACTCTAACTTTCTCCCTCCATTTTCCCCAGAAATAGGTCATAGATCCCTCCTGGGAGAGGGTCCCCCCCACACCCCAAGGAAAGATGCATCCTTATCTCTGAAGACAAAGGAACTCAGATAAGCAGGTCCTGTTAAGTTTTTCACCCAGTTTCCTGCACTCACTTCATATTTTTTAATGTATCATATTCTTCCATGACTGACACTCTACCTTTCATCAAATCCAGCATAAAACTTCATTTCCTCAGGAATGCTCCTGTGTTTTGCAAAACTTACATTAAATAAATCTTATGCTTTTTTCTTGTTAATCTGTCTTTGTCAGTTTAATCTGCAAACCCAGTCAGGGACCCTAAGTTGTTCGGTCCCTTAGTCATGTCTGACTCTGCAGTCCCATGGATGCAGCATTCCAGGCTTCCCTGTCCTTCACCACCTCTCAGAGTTCGTGCAAACTCATGCCCACTGAGCTGGCAATGCTACCTAACCCTCTCCTTCTCTGCTGCCCCCTTCTCCTCCTGCCCTCAGTCTTTCCCAGTGTAGGGTTTTTTCCCAATGAGCTGGCTCTTCAGATCAGGAGGCCAAAGTATTGGAGCTTCAGCTTCAGCACCAGTCCTCCCAATGAATATTCAGGACTGATTTCCTTTAGGATGGACTGGTTTGATCTTCTTGCAGTCGAAGGGACCCACTTCTCCAGCATCACAGTGTGAAAGCATCAATTCTTAGGGACCTGGAGAGGACTGAAAAAAACGTTTCCCTCTCCTACACAACTAACAATTGAAACTGAGAGTTCCTTGGCCCATCTTCCTAAGAAGTTCTTTTTTTTTAAATTGACTTCTATAAATAGGATACTATTCTTCTTGCATTCAGGTGGCTCACTTCCTTCAGTTCATTGTCCAGCCTTTTATTAATGGAATAATTCTTCCAGGAACCATCAAATCATTTGATTTACCATTCTTTTTTTTTTTTTTTTTTTCAGAGCAGAATTTCCCCATCTCGGACTCTCTTTCATTTGGAAGCAAGTATATGTGGACCTGATATACAGCTGAGACTGGCATGTAGTCTGTCCTTCTCTCCTGGGGCCTACTGTCCCTTGCACATCCAGGGCAGAGGGTGTCCAGGGTACACCCGCTCATACAGGATCAGTCAAAAGCCTTTAAAGGCTTCACTGCACAAGGCTTTTAAATTGACCTCCAAAATACAGGTGGTCAGAGATTCACACTTTCAGTTAAAAACAAAAAAAGATTGATGAAATGTTTTAAGAAGTTATAATGACACTCTTAAGATGAAGTGCTCTGTAGGGAAGCAGGGGGAGAATGGGGGAAAAAAAGCATATATATACATATATAGTGTGTAGTTGCCACTGGAGTGGGCTGCTATTCCCTTCTCCAGGGGATCTTCCTGGCCCAGGAATTGAAGCCAGGTCTCCCACATTGCAGGGAGGTTCTTTACCATCTGAGCCACAAGGGAAGCCCATATATGTATATATATATATATATATATATAGCATACAGACAACCAATGGGATCACCAAGTAGAAAAGGGAGGTGACATCAAAAATGGCAAGTGATTTTTAAGGACAGAAAGATGGTGATTTCCCTCCTCCCACTAAACTCAGAAGGATTCAGCATCATAGAACCAAAGACTGACAGAAAGGCCAGGCGTGAAGACCTCAGACTTTCAGAAAGTCATAAGTATGATGGGTTACAGCCATCTTCCCATTGGAATTACCCTTCCTCTCTCCCAAAGGTCCCAATCTGGATGATCCATTCCAGGGTCACACCTCCAGGGCAGGCTGAGCCTAGCGGGGAGGGGGTTTACCTTTTCAGTGCCTGTTCCATTCAGAGAGGACACAGACAAGGTCATTTAAGGGACCACATCACAAGTTTCTATAATTGGCAGCTTCTGCTTTCAAGAGAAGTCATAACAATAGTTTGACTCTGCATCTGCTGCTGGTTGCCTAGCAGTTATCTACAGAAAGGTTTTCCCTGCCTGCCTCTGTAGGTGACTGTCCCCTACTTTTCGGAAAGAGATCACATCGATCAAAGGATACAGGTGGTGTGGATGTGATGTTTCCAGCCGATGGGGCTGTACCCTTTCCCAGACCCAGGGAAGCTCTGCTCACTAACCATGTTGCTTGGAGAAAACGACTCATCTGCTCTGATCAGATCCTCCCCTGTAAGCAATGGTCGTTCCCAAGAGTTCTGAGAAAGGAACGGAACATTCATCATTGCCTGGTGCATCGAGAGAAGCCTACGCCACTGCCCGGGAGATGCTGTCACGACGACAGGCAGGCCTGGTTCCAATGTGCTGTGTTTCACTGTGCTCTGCGGATGTTGTGTGCTTTTTTTTTTTTAACCAGACTGAAGGTTTGCAGCCACTCTGTGTCCAGCGAGTCTCTACCTCATTTCCCCAACAGTGTTATTTTTAAATTAATGCTCTTTTTAAATATCTAATTGTTTTTCTAGATGCAAATGGAGAAGGAAATGGCAACCCACTCCAGTGTTCTTGCCTGGAGAATCCTGTGGACAGAGGAGCCTGGTGGGCTGCCGTCTATGGGGCTGCACAGAGTCGGACACGACTGAAATAACTTAGCAGCAGCAGCAGCTAGATGCAAAACTGTACACTTGTTGTACACTTAACAGACTACAGTAGAGGTCGAGGTAGCTTTTATACGCACTGGCAAACCAAAAAAATTCATGTGACTTGCTTGACGGCAATATTCACCTTATTGTGGTGGTCTGGAACCAAACCCACCATATCTCCGAGGTCTGCCTGTGTGATTTTTATTATCCCCATTGTATCCACAGTCCTTAGCATCCATGTTACTAGTGAGCTTGTCTTGTAGTTCCAGAAAATAAGCCCTGGGACTCCCCTGGTGGTCCAGTGGTTAAGAATCTGCCTGCCAATGCGGAGGACACAGGTTCAATCCCTGGTCCGGGAAGACTCCACATGCCTCAGGGCAACTAGGCCCACGCGCCCCAATTGCTGAGCCCACGCTCTACAGGAAGATAAGCCAGTGCAGTGAGAAGGTGCTCGGGCATCGCCACGAAGGGCAGTCCCAGCCTGTTGCAGCTAGAGAAAGCAGGGGACAGCAAAGAAGACCCAGTGCAGTCAAAAATTAAAAAAAAAAAAAGAATGACAGTTTATTTTTTAAAAAAGGAAAGAAAATAAGCTCTGAAAAGTAAATGATAAATGAGGAGGCAGAGGAATGAACTAGTTTTAACTCAGCTTCCATACTTGGGGTAGACTCAATTCTTGGCACCATAAAATGTGCAGATGCTATGTTAGCTAAATCAATGCTGGCATCAATGATAACGGTAAGAGGTACTGACTGGTGGAGGAATTGTTACAGTAATTACTGGCCAGGTGGTAGTAACCACTGGCCAGGTGGCAGGTGAAGCCCCTTCTACACTTCAGTATCTCTCAGAATCCTCAGACAAACCCGTGAGGTCTATAGTGTTGCCTCCCTCTGCCGGGGCTGAAAGCTTTCCTGGTGACTCAGCTGGCAGAGTCCACCTGCAATGCAGGAGACCGGGGTTCGATCCCTGGGTTGGGAAGGCCCCCTGGAGAAGGGAACGGCTACCCCCTCCAGCATTCTGACTGGGGCTGAATGAGAAGCACAGACAGAAAGCCCCAAGCCCGATCTCTTCTCAGCAAACTTCAACAGAGCCAGAGAAACAACTGATGCAAAACTGATCGGCGTCTCCTTGCAGGCTGATGCTCTGTAGACTTAATGCTTCTGGAATTAAGTGTCTGCTATAAAAGACAACACCTTCAATATTTGGGAAAAAATATATTAGTGTTGGTCACTATTGGCTTTTTCCATCGTTTTCTTTTTGCTGCTCATTCATCACAGGCTAACACGGCAGGTTGGACAATCCACCTAGGCTCGTGGGCGCCTACAGGAAGGGCTGAGAACTCTGGTCAGGACCGGTCCCCTTGGCCCTTCCCTTCCACCCTGGTTATCATCACAGGCATCTCACTCTGGATGACACCCATCAGGCTGAGAAACCCCTGCTCCGTGTGGCTCCACACCTGCTTTTCTCTGCTTTGGTTTTTCACCTTCTTCACCTTGGGTGCCCCAGCATCTCTCCTGGGACGCAGGATGTTCTCAACGAGCGTTTGTTGAATGAGCAGTGAACACTCCAGATGACTGATATCTAATGCCCTGGACTCTCAGGCTGGCTGAGCAAGAAAGAAACTCACAGATGACCTATTCTAGTGCCTTCATTTAAGGGATGAGGGAAGCCAGCCTGAAGAAATGGTCTGCCTGGAGCGAGAAGTCTCTGGCTAGGTCCAAAAGGGCAGACCCAGGAATCATGAGCCCTGACTGAAGCAGGGATGTCTGATGTGCAAGGCCCTGTGTGAAATTCTCCAGTCCCCACTCACTTTCCCCTTATGCTTCAGTTGGGGAGCTAAATTTAGATGAAGGGGAAAAAAAAAAAACCATGCAAGTCAAGGCTGAGACTGGAAAGGGGAAAAAAAAAAAAGGAACAACAGACTTGCTTTCATTCTTAGAAGGCAGTGGGTGGGAAAGTGGATTCCCGCTAAGACAGAGCTGGCCTTTCTCACTGAGCAGGAAACGCTCAGCGGCTCTGGCTCTGCAGGCCCCGCGGGGCCCGGCCTGAGGGCTGAGCCGTGGGATGCAGGCGGCCAATCTGGACGCTGGGGTCAGGTTTTCTGCTGGGGTGTAGCTCTGGCCGGGGTCCCCAGTGCAAGCCTGCCCGGGGGCCGACCTGATGCCCGGCAGTCTAATGAGCTGCCTGGCGTTTGGAAACGCCTCGAGCCTGGCTCAGCGCCCACCTCGGGACCCTTGCCCTTCCCCGCCACCCTGCGTGGTGCTGCGGGATACGAGGGGCTTCCCGTGGGAAGGGAGAAGTCACCATCCCCTCGTCCTTGAGGTCATTAATCAGCGGGGCCTCTTTCCTCGGTGAATAATACCTCTCGGGGCACCTTCCCTACCTGTGACATCAGTTATATGGTGGAGAGGCAGATCCCGAGAAGACACGCAGGCTCTGGTGGGGTTTCGTGGCGAAGGTACCAGGCTGAGTTGTGGGCATGGATGACTCCGCACGACCGCTCCCGCACAGCCGGGTCTGCGGCCGGCCTGATATTCAGGGAGAGAAACATTTCTGCCGTTTCTCGTAGGATTCAGATGCAGAATGGCCAGTCGGCCCCGAGCATGCGGCAAACGTTTAGCTGAACACCAGAGGGTTTCTGCTCTCTCTCTGCTCTGTCTCCCCCAAAATGAGGGGCAGGTGGCAGGGAGAGAGAAAGGGAAACCGAGAGATAAATAATGAAGAGCAGGATGGAAAGAGGAAAGGGGAAAAGAAGAAATAATGCCAACAAAAATGCTCCGTTCTGATCCAATGAGGGCTCTCTAAAGATATTCTATACCCTGCTGGGTACTCTGAAACTTCCATTGAATAATAGTCTGTCCTTGCAAATTACAGTAAGTCAGACAGAGAAAGATAAGTATCATACAGTATCGCTTATATGTGTAATCTAAAAAACTGGTACAAATGAGCTTGTTTACAAAACAGAAATAAAGTCACCAGTGTAGAAAACAAAAATGTATGGCTGGTTACCAGGGTGAAAAGGTAGAGGGAGAGAGAACCTGGGGCTGACGGATACACACACTACTATATATAAGACAGGTAACTAGTAAGTACAGCATAAGAAGCTCTGCTCAGTCCTCCGCAGTGGTCTACATGGGACAGAATCTAAAAAAGAGTGGATGCACGCATATGCAAACTGATTCACTCTGCCGGACCACTGAAACTAACACGACACTGTAAAGCAACTGTACTCCACTAAAATGTTTTTATAAAGGAAAAAAGAAAAAAGACAACAAAGGCAAGCCTTTACATTATTGCTAATCCATTTCTTTCCAAGTCCCTCATTCATCTCTGTGTCTCCTTCCTTGCCTACTGTCATCACGGGGAGGGAGGTGAGTTTTGCACCTTGGACCTGGAAGATGAGCTGAGTCCCCTCCTTGAAGGAGAAAATGGGAGCTTCTATTGACTCTAACAGAGAACAGGAGTCAGGAGAGAGAAGTGGCCCATTGTGTAGACTGCGTTCTTCGAAACTGCAGAATAGGAATGCTGATGAAACCTGGTACTCTACTGCAGGGATTAATCACTGGTCATCTTAAGAACCAAACACTGAAGAAAACATGCAATGAGCTCCACTATGGGTATAATACAGGTATAAACCTCCAAAGGTATAAACCTTTCTTTTAGGAAAAAATGCTTCTGATTAAAAGTATAATCTTATTTAATATCCCTCAAATAAAAGGAGAGAGGCTATTAAGTGAGCATGATCGCTATGAATATTATTGAAAGCAGCGCTAATAGAGTTGTTTTTATGATTCCATTTATTCAAAATGAAAAATGGCATTCACCAAACATCAGATCTGATGAGTAAAAGATTTATAAAGCAACTGAAGAGGAAAGATGAACTGGAAGGAAAATCTATCCTGATTAGATGATTTTGTGGTTTGCCTATTGGATACAAATAAACTGACAGCCCCCAAATATCCTCCTTGTCCTCCAAATAAGGATCTCTGCTCGGAAAACCAGTGGAAATATAGACTATGGTGATTTGGGGGGGGGGTATGGAGAGCTAGAAAGGCTCTCTTCATTTTAAAATAGTGCTTCTCTATTAACAGAATGTCTCATGCTTTAAGGAAAAAATCACGACTACAGATTACTTGGGCGCTGAGCAGATTTCATGTACAGTTTTTAATAGTAACAGAGGACATTCTTGAGTGACAGTTCATTTGGGTTGAAGGCAGAGCCATGGACATGTACTGTGCATGAAGAAGCCAGACCAGAAACTTTCCACTGCAGCGTATGTGCTGACATAAAACAGCAGAAGAGAAGGCTTTAATCCCGTCCTAAACGAGTGTGCAGATCTCCTTCAAGGTTCATACCCAATACAGGCGAAAGGATGAAGGGCTTGTCAGTGACTTGCTCTTCATTAATAATAATAATAAAGGAATAAAATAAAGAACAGCAAAGTGCTTTGCAGGAAGAAAAAAAAAAAGCAGGGGCAGGTTGAGGAGAAGGTTTGTATGTTGCATACCTCCGTTTTGGTAACCCAGAGAGGGTACACAAGCTTAAAGTCCTGAATTTAACAAACCTAATTATCAAGGCTTAATTAGTACCAAGGGTACAGCTTCATGGAACACCTGCAGACTTAATTTATGTCCTGACAGAGAGGAACAAGTGTTAATGGGCTGTATTTATGTTAATACCTGAACCTTAGGAGCCGGTGGAATAAAGCAGACCATGCACCAGTTTTCCAAGCTGCAGAGCAAATATAAAAGATTTCCATCTTAATGCTAGTTTGCAGATAATTCTTCCGGGATCACAGAGATCTACCTCAACTTTTAAAACTAGAGAAGCAGAATGGGGGAAAGTAGAGCCATTCTGAGTATCTAGAAAAGTCTCCCAAGATCAGCCCAGAAACTGGTGGTTGTGTCTTGAAAACTGAGCGTGGTTAATAAGGCCGCTGTTCTCAGTGTTCAAGATGAGTGTTTTTTAAGATGCAGGAACATAAACCCCGTTTTCCCCTATAAATGCCATGCTATTAAAAGAACAACTAACATTTAGGGAGTGCCTACTATGTGTCAGTCTCTGTGTAAGGTCTCTGCATCTATTTTCTCGTCACAGATGAGGAAACTGACTCAGAGGAAATAAGCAACTCACCCTTGGCCATTTTTCTTGGTTAGGACTTGGAGTTAGATTGCCAGCACTAGCACTGGTCCTTTTTCCAGTAAGGTAAATTCCCTTCAATACACAGACTACAGTAAGAATATCAAGTTTATACTAATACTTACTTAATAACAGAATTCTCAGTGAACAAGAAATAAATGCAAAATCTTCAATCTGATAAATAACATACAATTAGCATCACACAAATGGAGAAATATTAAATAAGACAAATATGTCTGTTCTCACATGCAGGAGACATAAGAGATGCAGATTTAATCAATGGGCCGGGAAGACCCTCGAGGGCAGGGGATGGCAACCCACACCAGTATTCATGCCTCGAGAATCCCATGGACAGAGGACTCTGGCGGGCTACAGTCCTCGGGGTCACAGAGTTGGACACGACTGAAGCACTTAGTACACGCTCATGTCTGCTTTCTACACTTCTTTTCAGCATTCCTGGAGCCTCTAACCAGGGCAGTAACACAAGAAAAAGAAACCAATGCAATAAAAATCACGGTGGGAGAGGCAAACCGTACATGAAGACATAGAAAATCTTGTGAATCTAAAAAGGAACACAAACACACACACAGGGAAGCGGGAAACAAATACAAAACGTAAGATAACAGGATAGAAGGCCATTGTCCGAGGATCAGTCTTATTTCTACACAGTGGCAGCAACTAGAAAAATTTCAAAATGTCATTTATAACAGCATAAAAAGCAAAATGTTCAAGAATCACAAAAAGAGTACAAGACCACTACACTGAAAACTATAAAATGCCAGTGAGAAGTCAGAAAAGACCAAAATAAAGAAAGAAATACAGGCTCATGGATTAGAATACTCGATGCTCTTAAGATTTCAATCCTCCCCAAACTGATCAAGAGATTCAGCGGGATACTAAATAAAATCTCAGCAGTCCTTTTAAAAGATATTGAGAAAGTGATCCTAGAAGTTTGATAGAAAAGCAAAGTAACTAGGATAGCCAAAACAATCTTGAAATATGGAACAAAGTTGAAATCTTAACATGACCTAACTTCAAAATTTACTGTAAAGCCACGATAATCAATGCAGTAGGTACGCACATAAGACAAAAAAACCCCTCAAACAATTAGATCAATGAAGTACAATGGAAGGTCTAGAAATAGATGCACAAATATATAGTCAATTGATTTTCAACAAAGGAGCCAAGGAAATTCAATAAGGAGAAGAATCTTTCAACAAATGGGGTGGGAATAACTGGAGAGTCCTGGGTGGGTGGGGGGTGGGGGATAACCCCCTATCCTCACCTCACACCATATAAAGAAAGAGATTATCTGAGACAGAAGATAGACTTAAATGTAAAAACTAAAACTATGGAACTTCAAAAAAAAAAAACATAGGAAAATACCTTTGTGACCTTGGGACTGAAAAAGTTTCTCAGCACACAAAAAGCAGTCACCTTAGAGGAAAAGAGAAAAGACACACTGGACATTATCAGGATTAAAAGGTTATGCTTTTCAAAAGTCACCACTGAAGAGTGACTAGAGATGACAAATATTAGGAGAAAATTCACAGTGTGTACAAAAAAACACTTGTACCCAGAATATATAAGAAACTCCTATGATTCAATAATAAAAAGACAATTTTTTTTAAATGGCCAAATATGTGAACAAACACTACACAGGAAGAAAATATAGGCATGGATAATGAGGTCATAAAAAGATGCATTAGTCATCAGAAAAATGCAAAATAAAACCACTGAGAGATATCACTTCTCACCCACTAGAATGGCTATAATTAAAAAGACTGAAAACCCCAAGTACTGGCGAGGATGCAGAACAACACGAACTCTCATACACTACTTGTGAGAGCTCAAAATAAGACACCGTTTTAAACAGTTGTTCGGCAGCATCTTAACAAGTTAAACATGCACATCTTAAGAGCAATTCTACACCGAGGTGTTCATCAGAAAGAAATGAAAGTGCAAATGCACAAAAAAGGTGTGCATAACAGCTTTGTTCACAAAAACCAAAACATGAAAACACTCAGTGCCCATCAGGAGGGACGCGGATAAATGGACTGTGGTTTATTCAATGGAACACTATTCAGCACTGAAAAAGGAAACTGCTGATCCACACACAAAAAGACGCTGAGCACAAGAGGACAGACACATGAGAACAGGTGGGATTTCCATTCAATGAGGCTGCACAACAGACAGAACTCAGCTATAGATGTGAGATGCAAGTCAGAGCAGTGCTTGCGTTTGAGAGTGAATGGACTTACTGGAGATCTGAACGATGGAATTTACCAGCGTCATAAGAATGCTCTACACCCAGCTGTGGTGGCGATTACATGAGTGTGTATAGATGTCCACCTGTCAAAATCCTGAAAGCTGTATTTTAAAATGTTCATTTTATACTATGAAAATTACAATAATAATATAGGTATATGTGCAAATATTCTCCTTCCCTCCCTCTCTCACTCACTCACACAGAACTGTCAAGAGAGTCACTTCACAGGTCAAATTTTGTATTAGCAAAACAGACCTTACTTTTTAGGCTCAATCCAATCCACAAAAGTGCTGGGAAGTTTTAAGATTACTTAGAAAACTGTTCGTTAATTGCTGAGTAAACTATGCTTTGTAGAAAAGGAATGGACTGAAGAGTCAAATATCCCAAGTTAATTTCCTGGATTTACCTCTCATTAGCAAACAATCTTGGGCAAGTTAATTATCAGCCTCAACAATTTCTTCTGCTGAAGAAGCTGGGGAAACAACATGGGCTATGATACGGCTTCAATGGGAAATGGGTGTATGGTGCAGTTACGGGTCCTGGTTCTCGTCAGTTCTTGTTATGACCATCAGCAGCCCCAGCACATTTCTGATACCTTTGCACACACAGGGTGGCTGTGGGATGCCAGTCACTCCATGATCCTTTTACTAAGCTCTAACTTCTGAGGATGACTGAATGCACTATGAAAACAATTTGGTGGCCTTCTGTTTTAATGAATAAGTGCCCTGTGGAAATAATTATTTTGAGAATCTAACTTAGGAAACTTTTTTCTTTTCTTCTAGTAGTATTTTCATTTCATCCTCTTATAAAACATGATTTTTTTCTACCTTTTCCTTCAAGAACAACTGGCCTGCGTGTCTTTACTGTGCTTTCAGAAACCCCTTTGGTGATCACTCCTCTGTGAAAGGGAGTTTTTACCTAAGTGAGAAGTCTTCTATTCTTGAAGGAGACGCCAAACCAGATAGCTATGGCCTGGGATGTTAAGTTGCTGTCGGGACCAAATTCAGGAGGTCACTGTTTTCTTGGAGAGAGTGCAGGGCCACCTTGAAAGACTGAGCTTCTCTGAACAGACGGCACCGGCTTCCTGGGGTGAGCGTGTGTCGCTTGACTCAACACGGCCAGGTTCCATGAAGCCACTGACGGAGTTCTTGAGAAAACTTGCTTTTTGTTGCAGTCCCTCCATTGACCAGAACCGTGGCGCGAGTGTCTCGTGTTCCTCAACCTACCGGACGGATGCACTCGGCAGGGATCAAGGACGGATGCACTCGGCAGGGATCAAGGCGGCAACCTTAGCAGCAGCAGACACCACACTCAGCACCTGTCGTTCATGTCGGTGTGCACGGCCGTGCTGGGTGGGCTGTCTCCAGAATCCTTCCCAGACACCCTCTGTTACACCCTAAAGGTGGATGGGCCCTGTCCTGCGTGCAGTGACCATCTGACACTGGATCTGGGGCTGACAGCATGCTGGCTTGACAGAACATGCAGACAACTCACGAGAGCCTCGTGGTGACAGAGAGGCTGCCGTCACCAGCGCCGTGCAGGAGGACAGAAGCTGCCATGGGGCCCTGCCTCGACTGAACACGCGAACTGTCTTCGGTGAGCTACTGCCTTTCCAGGCTACCAGGAACCAGAAAGGAAGATGTCACATGCATTGAAACCCAGGTCCTGTTTCTAAACAACACTTCATTGAGAAAAGAAGAGAAACCCACAGAAAAGTGAGGCCCACCCACTGATGAAACAGACAGATTTTATTTCTCTTAATCGGGTAAGCCCGGCTGTTTAAGAGAGTTCTCAAGCCAGTGATGCTATCACCTTCGACCTGTGGTTTCAAAAAGCGGATATTACACTTTAGCACATGGCTAATAACTACACCCATGATGGAAACATTTAAGGCAAAACCATTGGGTTCATTTTCCTAATCACATGGCCGAGATAAGGCATGTCTAGAACCCGGAGGAGTTCTCGTAAACGGGCGCCGGGGGCCTGATGGGAAGCCCAGCGGAAGCGTAGGATTCTTGCCCCCTGCACACCTGAGCTGCTGGGGTGGATCATGGTAATAATCAGAATCGGTCCAGTCATCAGATAATTTCTGATAGAAAATTCTGAGAAGTGACTTAGGCATCATGCTCATTTAGTCACTGCTTTTCTCAAAATAGCTGCGCTGTGGAAAACTGAAGCCTGCCCATCCCTGAGTCTGAAGGTCAACTCCGCGTGCTCGGGCACCCTTGCTAGGCACAGTTTCAATCCCGTCAGGTTCTCTGACTACACCTCCATCCTCTGTCTACACTGCAGGCTTGAGAAACACAGTTGGGGCAGGCATGAGAGCCAGGCCGCTCCCTGGACACGCTCGTTTAGTTTCTCTTGTGGAAGAAAACAGGAAGACCGTTGTCTTGAGTTAACATGTAGAATCAGGCTGGACCTCAACTGCAGCAACGAATCTAGGAGAGCAGAAAGGTGGTGTCCACAGTTCCTGCATGTCCAACCAGTAGAAACATGGACAAAAGCACAGTCTAGGGCTCTGTTAACCTACATGCCTATGCATCATCGAAAATAAATAACTTGGAAAGCTCAATAGTACATGTGGTCAGGGGGAGGGAATCCTTTGCTCAGTTGGAGTTGACAGAGGAACTGGCTTGAGTCCAACCACGTCACGACAGACAGGTGTCTGTATGTGTTGTGTGTATATATATATATTAAATTAGAAGATAAAAGCTAACTGGGGAATGAAAGTAAACATTAAAGACTGCCACAACAGAAGAAATTATTCTGTGGCATTTGGGAGTTCTTGGTACTCAAGCGTATCACACACACAGAAAAAGACATCTGCTCAGCCAAGTGACACATTTGTCAAGGAAAATATTGTGCAGTGAGCTCAAAAGAGCTGTCTAGAAAATCCTCTGTTCTAGGTTGCTGGAAACCAGAGGTTTCCTCTCACCTGTGTGAACAGAAAGTGTGAAGGGGAAGACACGATAAGCAGAGGAAGGGACAAGGTGACAGAGGAAAGGCGACCTCTGGAACCAGGGGAGGATGCTAGTGCGCTCAGAGCAACGAGAGGAGGGCCTTTCGGGATGGGCAGGGACATCCAGACCAAAGACTCGCGCAGGCCAGGAGGGAGAAAGGGCAGTCTAGGAGCCCATGGGGGTAGTCGAGATTCAAACAGCAGCCACGCAGGGAGAGAAGAAGCCAGCAGTCTGAGGGAGGAGCGGGCGAACCACAGGGCAAGCAGGGGCCCAGCTGCCGTTGTCCAGTCACTCAGCCATGTCCGACCCTTCTGTGACCCTGTGGGCTGCATGCCAACAGGCCCCTCTGTGCGAGGGATCCAGAGTGGGCTGCCATTTCCTTCTCCAAGGGATCCTAAATTGGCAGGTGGATTCTTTATCACTGAGCCACTTGGGAAGTCTGGAAAGTCCAGTACGATAGCCTCAAGTACTCATGTAGATACAAGAAGGAAGATGCAAAGGACTAGAATGTTTTCCAAGCCTTGGCTCTGTGCCAAGCATGGCCCTGGGAGCTTGACTGACATAATGAATGTCACTTCTCATTTCGGCCATACGACGGTCAAGAGGCAGTCTGTGTTTCCTGGTTATGCTCTTAGGCCCGTCATTTCATTTCACTTCTGTGCACCCTGGCGTGGGGGCCCGTAAACCTTGGTCTGGGGAACTGCTGTTTATCCACCAGGAGGGAGGTGGAGTCCCCTGATTCTAGAAGGCTCTCTGACCTCACGTCTGATTCTAGGGCCCCTGCTCTGGTTGCCAGAGAACTCTGTGTCTCTTCTCTTAGCTTCTAAAGGAGGCAGCAAGGACACTGTCTGCTAAACTGTCTGTGGGATCTGTGAGGATGCAGATGACATCTTACCAGTTTTTCTACCCAAGTGGAGGGCTTCGCTTAGACTACATCCTATAGAAAAATTGGAAGCAACTTTTTGGCCAACTCAGTATAAACACATGAAGCCCATTCTTTACTTTAGCGCTTGCATCACTTTACTTTATCTCTTGCATCACTTCTGCCTCCTGATCGCCCCTTGCCTCTTAAATCAGACAGGAACCAGGGTCGCTAATGGAAGATGTCTTTCTAATCCTTGAATTTCCTACATAATTGTCCAAATTACACTGATGTCATCACCCATAAAGTGGAAGAGGCAACAGTGATACAGAAGTGACAGTGCATAGATAGACACAGAGGGCGTTATTTAAGCAAAGAAAACAATTTATTTGTCAAAGACATGTTTTTATATTATTGTAGGCCTGGTTTTTTTGTTTGTTTCTTTTTTAAGATCATTGGCTGCTTCAACATCATCAACCATGACTTGTCAAGCTAGGTTAAATCTTTCCTAACCTATATTGGCCACATCAAACAACTGAGACCATCATCAAGAAAACCAAGGCTGCTTACATGTTCGTTAGAATTAAGAAATAAGATCAGTTTATTGAGAGGTTTTTTTGCTTTGATATATGAAATTTCTACTGGGGCATTTCAGGGTCCTTAGAAGATGAACCAGCAGTGGATTCAGAATCATAGTCATCTTTCAAGATCTTAGAGTCTTTCTTGACCAATTTGGCAAAGCAGGATGTTACAGCAAACAGACAGCCTACCTGCTAATGATGGGCAACTGTTCAATATTTTATGCCACCTTAAAAAAGTTTCAGTAACTGAAGGTGTTCTCACATTAATTCTTTGCATCAAT
Source organism: Odocoileus virginianus (assembly GCF_023699985.2). NCBI lineage: Eukaryota > Metazoa > Chordata > Mammalia > Artiodactyla > Cervidae > Odocoileus > Odocoileus virginianus. The sequence goes on from NC_069693.1 coordinate 53,876,724, forward strand.
TATTGACAGAGAATTTAATTTAAAGGCAACTAGCCAGTAACCTAGGGGTAGTGCTTTAAATAATTTATAATTGCTGCATGGGTGTAATCACATTGCTATTGATTACGATCCAGTCACTTCCACGGGTCCGGCAGGTCTTATGCTAATTACTTTTAGTGAGATCACCTTTTTAACTCTGTATTCCCTGGTAACAGGAACTCATTATAAAGAATAATTTAATGAAGTGCAATCTTTCACACTATGTGGAGAGCTGGGGGTGGGGCGGAGACATGAACTCAGGAGAAAGGCAAGAGCTGAAAGCATTATGCCAAGATTTACAGGTCATAGATCTAAAACTGCATATTATTATCCAAAACACCAGACGGGATTGAGTTGACGGGGGTGAAAAACAGGGTATATTGTGGAGGGGTGATGCAAAATAAATAAATAAAAGGAGAAGATTTAAATAATTTCATTTTTGAGCAAAAATGCCTAAATTCTGCTTTATTCATCCCCCTAGGATAAATGTTACTCACTGTGAAGCATACTTGACAATCATTTGGAGGGATCTGGAAACGGTAACTGTGACTTACTGAAAATGTGGAAGAATGAGGTCCACTGTATGCTCTCTCTTAAAGCTTCAAAACATGTGAAACAGTGGAGGTACTTAAACTCTGTGTAATAGCTATGAATGCATTTTACTGGAGAGTGGCAAATAGACATGCAATCCATGATAATCTCTATACAGCTTCCTTGGACAAGGCTAAAGTTCATAATTGGGTAAAATAAACAGTGAATGATAGAGGGGTCAGTAAAAATAGTACATGTGGTATTCAGGTATGGTGTGATCAGGTATGGCTTTGGGAAAAACTGACTTTGGAAAATACTGGCAAGTGAGAAGACCAAGTTCGAACAACATCACTCTTTACTCTCTCTCACTTTCCTGGCTTCACCAAAAGAGAGCGACCACCGCAGTTATTTGCAAAGGGAAGTGAAAGCATCAGCACCATTTCAGGGAATCCGAGAGGCCTGCCCAGTTTGGACAGTGACTTGTGGATAACCCATCCTGTCTGTTGGCAGGGGAATAGCCTGAGAAGACGCAGAGAGGGTGGGAGGGATGCGGAGCAAGAAATGAGGGCTGAGAATGATCAAGAACCAAGGGATGAAGTAAGAGTGTGAGGGGAGGGCTTCATATATGTGCCTTTGCATTTATTTGTATTTCTTTGGGGGGATTTCATTTTTAAAAACTCAGATTTCAATCGCAAATTTGTGTCTTTTGCCAAACGGGTGTGTGTGTGTGTGTGTGTGTGTGTGTGTGTGTATTTGCTTCAAAGCTGTTATAACATTGATTTTGTTTAGAAAAAAAAGCGTGTATGTGTACATAATTCTGTAATAAATATGATGCTTTTGTGCCACTTGGTTTCCGATTTCAGGATATTCCTCATATTGAAGAGAAAGAGAAAGATCCATTTTATGAAAGAAGAGACCTAAGATGGGACACATCATATTTCATCCACAGAATCTGGCTGACCGGCAAGCAGTGGGAGGTAACAGAAAGTTCATCCCACAGTACGGACTTTTTCCAGAGATGGCAACTGAAACCCTTCTTCTGAAGGTGAGAACAGCATATCTTCAAATTTTGGGTGGCAGCAATTGTAATTAACATGGAACAAAACACGGATCTCTACTTGCAAAAGTTAAAAGAGGGGGAAAAAAAAATACCTGCAAAAAAACTGTCACCTGCCCACACTGAGAGTTTGCTAAAAAACCTAATTCTCACTTAAACCTAACAAAAAGGAAACAACAAATTTCTAGCTTATTCCATTTCCTTTGGGCCAGTTTAGAGTTTTCTTACTTGGCCCAGTTTTCTCCTGCGTGGAGCCATGAGAACACAGGCCAGTTCTCACAGCTACTGCAGTGTGCTGAAACACACTTAAGGCCAGAAGAGCTAGGGCTAAACTGCTGAGAGCAAGAATTATTACTTGGAGACACACCAATTCCCCTCAGGGTTCACTGCAGCCCCTTACCTGGGGGACCCAGTTTGCAGGGTTCGGGCTCCTGACTCAGGGTATAAATCAGGGGTCTGCAGACAGCTTGCATAAAGGCCAGAGAGAAAATATTTTAGGCTCTGTGGGCCGTATGGTCTCTGAGCTACAAATATTTAGCTCTGCCTTTGGAGCCAGAAGCAGCCACTGACACAGAAAGAGCATGGTTGCCTTTCAATCAAATCTGACTTATAAAAACAGATAATGGCCATATTTGCTAATCACTGGAACACAGACTCCAATCACTTTATTGGCTAAAGCTCTATTTCTGAAAGATTGGGCAGACCCCGGAGTCCACAGCACAGGTGGTGAACTTGACCCAAGAGTTGAATCCAACAAAAGGTAGACTGATTGGGAAAGACCCTCACGCTGGGAAAGACTGAAGGCAGGAGGGGAAGGGGCAGCAGAGAAGGAAATGGTTAGGCAGCATCACCCACTCGATGGACATGCATCTGAGCAAACTCCCGGAGACCGTGGAGGACAGGGGAGCCTGCGTGCTGCAGTCTGCGGCGTCATGAAGGGCTGGGCATGACCCAGTGACTGAACAACAACAACGGCGAAAGGAAGAGAGGTGGCGAGAGAGGCATCGGGCGGTTTTGGGGGGCACTGACGGTGGGACGCTGGGGGTTCTGTAGAGAGACTGAGCGGTGATGGTTTCTTTGCTATCAGAAGCAAAGCTGTCAGGAGGAGGTGGCAAGTGAAAGGTCCCGGGGAAAACAGAGAGGCTTGAAATAGCCACTAGGAGGAAAAGAAGAGAAACCAGACTAAGTAAACAGGATTGCCAGGAAGTGTTGAGAATTCAGTTGTGACCCTGAACTTTTTTTTTAAAGGAAAATCAATATCTCACAACTGTATCAACAAGCCCACGAGTGGCAAAGGGCACAGAACTAACCGCAGGCTAGTTTGGGGCTGAGGGGGGTACAGATTCTGTTGTTGATGTTGTGTCTCGAGATGAACAAGATGATCCCACACCGAGCCACAGGAATACCTCAGAAGACTCAGTGGAGACAGAAAAACAAGTGTCGCCTCCTTCCGCGAGGAGACGTTCGAGTCCACTGTCAGAACGAAAACCTCCCCCAGCCTCAAAACAAACAAACGAAGGTGATCTTTGAGATCAGAAGCCAGGGGAGCTGGAGAAGAGGGAAGTCTGTTGCCTAGCGCTGTCAGGCGGCACCAGCTCACGGCACTGTGTGGGCCACAGAATTTAGAAATAATAATTTGACAACTAGCCATGACGAAGCCTCAGAACAACAGGGGCCCGGGGCCACAGTGGCCGCCACTGGGCGGTCACCTGGAATTTGAGCTCTGAGAAGAGCAGTGGTGAACCAAGGGGACAGGTTCTCCTTCTGCATGCGGTTATGCCACACGAGATGAGTTCTCAGGTCACTTTCAGAAAAGGCAAGGGGAGGACAGAGCCCTGCACGGCTGGCCTGCACCTCGGGAAGGCTCAGCATCTTTCTGCAGTCATCAGCATCTTTACGAGGCTCACCTCTTAAGAGGAGCCAGCTTTCTGTTGTAAGTGGCACTGACACCACAACAAGAAAGTTCATTTCACGAAGATGATTCATTAAGAAATAAAATATTCATGGCTGACAGCTTGAAGGATCGCCATACAGTTATATTCTAATGCACCTGTCCTCTCTGTCAAGTCCAATGTGCGGTGTCATGTCGCCGGAGTTTTATTTAGAAATTGTTTGTCAGAGCGAGCTTTCTAATGTGAATGAAAAATTCATCCCCTCATTAAGGAGATTTTACATGAAATGTCTAGGATTTTCAATGAACGCCAGGACATGAACCAATTACTGTTAAACACTTAAAGAGACAGAGTCCTAAGCTCACTCAGCAAAACCCTTAATTGCCCAAATGTGGAGAAAATTCGACATCCCGAAAGGCAAATGGGAATCTTGATTTGGAAATATCCTTTCCTTTTGTCACATCTGGAGAACCCTCCTCTTTAAAAGACTTGGGGGAATTCAAACACAGCTCTTATATGGAATCCACCTGTATACCATTACATCCAAAACTTTCCCATACATGGACACACATTACCACGGAATTTGGAATTTTCAGCCACTTGTTCAATTTCTAGGGAAAATGATTAAAATGTCTCAAGAAGTTATTGCATCTTTCTAGCTATTTCTTACAGTTTTTAAAAAATATACTCCATTGTCCTCATTTTATTCCTTACTGTCATAATTTGTGTAAATATCAAACAGGTGCCATGGAAACAAACATATTTAATGATTCCAAAATGTTGGGGGTGGCAGGGGCGGGGTGGGGAGGAAAGCATAACAGATTAAAATACACTCGTGCCGCATAGTAAGTCAGGAGAAATCCACAAGGGAATTGCTTGTATAATGAAATAGCATTTTACAGCTATGACAGTGGATTAAGTTGACACTGAGACTCTTTTTTGACATATGGTCTAGTTCAGCTTAATCTAGGGTAGAAAATAGTTCACTCTCCAAACCTAGTACCAGATTCAGGCTCCATTACCTACGTGTGTGTGTGTGTGTGTGTGTGTGTGTGTGTGTGTGTACACACAGCTAGACTGTCACTTCCAACTTTAGAAAAGGCTTGAGATTGACAACATGAAAATGGAAATTTCTCCTTCTCAACCTGGCAGACTGTAAACTTTAAGGATTTCTTTCATATTCACTTTCATATTATGGATGCTTTAGTGAATGAGTTCAAGGAAAAAGCAGACTTGACCATATAGCTGTTTATGGCCATCTTATAAGACTCTTACAGATGCCTTCCAAGAGAGGGAGAACTCTGAAGGTCTTTACCATACAGTTGATATAGGTGGGAATCAGACTTTTAGGCTTTGTGCTTGATTACAGCTGACTGTGCAACATATACATACATACATACACACACACATACATATGTACATACATATGTATTTCCTTTTCATTTATACTTATTTCTTCTTTCATATATACATGCCTTTCTTCATAAAATTTTATATTTTATGGAGAACAACTGGAGAGAAAAGCATCAAAACTCTAAGAACAGTTTAGATGGGAGATGCCATTCCAAGAATTTGTCTTAAAAAATATCTGCAATTCATAGACGGAATTTTTCACAGAGATGTTCAATGCTGTATTATTTAAAATTAGAAATAACCCAAATGTCCAAAAGAGGAGGAAAATGTTCCTTTGCTAAGCCACCCATCATAGTTAGGATTTATTTTTCATATAATACTGAATAAATAAAAGCAGGATATTGAATGCATTAAATGTTTTAAGAGTTTCATGAGGCAAATATAAATGCATTTTTTAAAATGTCTAAAAGGGGTATGGACATATAGGCAATGTTTTACTTTCTTATTTTTACTGTTGTAATTCTCTCTTCCCACTGAATTGTGTCTCTTCCCACAAGAATTGTGTCTGTGTAAATCCATGGCTGATTCATTTCAATGTATGACAAAAACTACTGCAATATTGTAAAGTAATGAGCCTCCAACTAATAAAAATAAATGGAAAAAAAAATAAAATGGTAATTGCCACTTCAAAAAAAAAAAAGAATCGTGTCTGACTCTTTGCAGCCCAATGGATTATAGCCCCCCAGGCTCCTCTGTCCATGGTGTCCCCCAGGCAAGAATATTGAAGCGGATCGCCATGCTCTCCTCTAGGGGCTCTTTCCAACCCAGGGATCAAACCAGTGTCTTTTACATCTCCTGCTTGGGCAGGCACGCTCTTTACCACCAGCGTCAATCTGGGAAGCCCCCACTGGTACATGTGGATGTAATTAAAAGACAAGTCTAAATATTGCCAGACTGTACACACTGCATATCTAGGTAGGAGAGGAGTGAACTGCTCTTTAAAATATCGACCTAAGTAAGAAAGGGGGAAAAAATCTAGTCTTTCTATTAGATAAATCAAATTATCAGTTAAAAAAAAAAGGTTTCCCCTTCATCTTCTGCCATACTTGAGATATTAATGTATTGCGTTGTCCCTATGGAAATTGCAAAAACTATTTACAGTTTTTCTCCAGTCTACCAAATTGCAACTTGCTCAAATAAATCAGACATTGAGCCTCTGGTTTCTGTGAATTTTGGTGAGCAGAACTCTATGTTGGAAATCACATCCAATACATTTTTCACAATCTGCCCATAATTAGTTTCACTGGGAAAACTGTGAAGAACTATTTTGCTGCTTTTAAATTCATAATTTTGGTTCAAGAGCCCAGAATAAGATGTTTAGACAGAGTGAAAACTATTTTCTAACAAATCAATATTAATTTATCTGACTGTTATGGTCTCAGGAGCCAAAAAGTGTTCTTGCACTGAGCTGACAGGAAAGATTTTATCCTGACCAAATGTTATTCAAATATTTATAGGACTGGATAATTTAGTAAAGAAAATACAGATGGAAGAAGGCAAGCGCAATTTTTTTTTTTTTTTTTGGTGTTCCTTTCCCATTTACAAATAACAATAAAAAAGAAAAAAGAAAGTGGCCAGTGATCAGTAGCCTCCACCCCACTCTGAGTGAGCTCCTGGAGGGCTGGGTTGACCGTCTGGCCGACCATGCTCTGCAAACTCCAGGGGCCTTAAGGCAGTTCAGCGGTTAACGTGACCCCCGCCCATCGCACCATGGGTGCCACTTTGGTCAGGAAGAAAACACTGTGCTCTGGGAGGAAGCACAATGACCTGGCTGATGGCCGGATGGTGGTGTCTCTGGGGCTAAGGACTGAGGCTGGGAGGGAAATTCAGAGAAAGAAATAAAATGCACGGCCTGTGGTTTACATCCATCACCTAATTTAATTCTCTCAATAGCCATGAGATAGGATGTTATATGTGCTTGTGAACTTTCTACTGGAGTTACACATACACTCAAAACCAAAAAAGAGCACCAAACACGGTGTCACGAAATGAATTTACACAAGTGGGATACACCCAGCACCCTGACCAAGAAACAGGACATTAGCAGGATCTGAGAGCGCATCTCACGCTCCCCGCCAGTCTGCCTGTGACTCCTAACACAGACAGAGCTTGCTTATTGAGCTCGTCATAAATACAGTCACATAGGATGCCCTCTTCTGCATCTGCCCCCTCTCTCTCAATGCAGTGTCTGCAGGTTAATCTGTCTTGCTGGGTCTGGCTGTGGGTCATGCTTTCTCATTGGTGTGGGCTGGCCCATTGTGTCAATATACCATGGTGCATCTATCCCTTACCTCGGACAGACATTTGGGCGGTTTAGAGTTCTGAGTTACCACGATTAACACTGCCACACACATTCCTGTACCTGTCTTTTGATGAGCATATATTTAGGCGTGGAATTGTAGGGGGATCAGATTTGCTCATGTTCTGGTTTATGTAGATAGTGTTAAGAAATCTTCTCAAATGATTATAGCAATTATATCACTGCTATGGGCAGAGGTGTCCCCCTGAAATCCCTACGTTGAAGCCCCTAACTCCCAGTGTGACGGTGTTTGGAGACAGAATCTACAAGCAGGTAATAAAGGTCAGGTGAGGTCGTAAGGGAAGAGCCCTAATCTTATGGGACTGGTGTCCTTTTAGGAAGAAGAAGAGACCCCCTTTCTCTGCCGTGTGAGGACACAGTGAGAAGGCAGCCACCTGCAAGGCAGAGAGAGAGCCTGGAGCCAAAGCAGCCAACACCTTGACCTTGAACTTCTCAGCCTCCAGAATTGTGAGAAGATGAATTTCTATTATTTAACCTCGTTGACCTGTGGTCTTTTTGTTGCCGCAGAGTAAGATGATTATTACAATTATAATGAAGTCAGAGGGATTATTTTTCTTGCATAATCTTTTTGTTTTAGAATAATTTTAGCTTTACCAGAAAGTTGCCAAGACAGGACAGAGTTCATGCATACTTGTCAGCCTACTTCCCCCCAAGGTCCGAGGTACATTAAGAAATGAATACTGGGGGACTTCCCTGGTGGTCCAGTGGCTAAGAATCCCCCTGCCAGTGCAGGGGGTACATTTTTGATCCCTGGTCCGGGAAGACCCCTTAGGTCGCGGGGCAACTAAGCCCATATGCTGCAACTACTGAAGCCTGCGTGTCACATGTAGAGAGTCCATGCAGTGCGACAGAAGATCCTACGCTGATGCAACAAAGACCCTGTGTGCTGTGACTATGACCGGACGCAGCCAAATAAATAGATATTCTAAGAAAGAAGAAATTAACACCAGTACACCACTATTAAGTGAGCCAGAGACATTACAAACTTTGGACTTCACCCAGCTTTCTGCTACTGTCTTTTTTCTGCTTTAAGATCTAACCCAGGATATAACTGGCTTGCATTGACTGTGTTTTATCTCTATTCACTGACAAGAAAAAAAGAGTCCAGATGCGCTAGGGAGCTCGCTCAAGTTCACAAGGCCTCGAGGTAAGGCTACGGTAACTTCAACAGCAGCAAACACAGCGCTGTTGTCTGAGTCCTTCTGAGTTCCAGGCATGGCATGGTGTCATCAACCACTAAATCGGCTTGCCCTCAACACCCACCATCTTCTGGGCCCCTGAGACACTGTAGGGTGAAACACTGAGGCAGCTTCTGGCCTCAGTTTAGTGACGATTCCTTGTGTGGACAGAAGCCACAGAGGTGTGTATCCTGCAGTTCTATAGCTTCTCCCACACCCCAGCACATACTTGGCCGGCAGGACCTATACAAAGCAGGCACCCAGTAAATCTTTGCTGAATGGATGAATGCTCAAGCATTATTAAAAATGATGGTGCCATAAAAAAAAATTAAGACATCTGGTAACAACATGATCTTTGGGGTTGACATCTTTGGGGTCTGAGGTACTTCATCGAGAGGCATGTGTGATGGAAAAGATAGGGTAGGGAAGCTCATCCTGGTCCTGCCAGACCACTGTGTCATCTCGGGCAAGTCACTTAACCTCTCTGGGCCTGGTACCCAGGAGCTATAAAGTGGGGATGCCAATACTGTTCTGGTTCCCTAGATATACTTGTCAAAGGCTTTGAAAGCTATGACATATACTACATGTGTTTAGGAAATGCTGGCCTTGTGATATTTACCTTTAATGGGAAAAAAAGAAATCACAGATCAAACGGTGATTATGACTGACCACCAGTTCTTTCTAATGTCAGAGGAAAATGCCTATAACCATAGAGTTGCTATAGGAACCATCTGAAGGAAAATCACTGATCATGCCATGACTTCATCATGAATGATGAATGGAGACCTGGTGTATCACATGCAAATACTGTCCATCCAGATCTCACACCATGGGACTAGGAAGAATGCAATGCAACAGGACAGACATACTCTACGTCCTGCCATAATCAGGCTTGACTCTAAGGCTGGACAGTGACCGCTTCCAGGACACAGCCTATTCTTTTGGTTCCCAGCAAGGATGCCGCCAAACTGTAGGCCCTCCAGAGAGTCTGTGGAATGAATATTCCATCTCCCAGTCTAAATGGGTTAGGGACTCTGATTTTCCCCGAAAATATATTTTGACCAAAACCTGTACATGAGTTTTCTAGAAGCCCTGGGCCTCAAGAAAAAACCTGGCCAAATCAAACTGCAAAAAAAAGAAAGAAAAAAAAAAAGAATTTTTTTTTTTTTAAGATTTTTGCCTGTTGCAGTGGTGACTTGGCAGACAAAATTTTACGAGAAGCCCCAGGGGTTTGAAGAGGGGACAGCGAATGAGGAAGAGTGTTCTGAAAAAACAGAATCAGGGTTTTACTTGCTCTGTGAGCAAGTCATCATATACAAGAAGGCAGGGCAGTTTTCTGAATTGTGAGCCTATCTTAACTTCGAAACACACTACCATGTTGGAGAAACACGTTGTCTTTCCACTCTCAATATATCAAGTTCTTTGAAATCCTCCGCTCCCAGCGGTAGGGTTGTCAAAAAATAGCGGTTCACACTTTCGTGAACTCTCAGATGGACCGCCGGTGAGAGTCCATCAGCGGGTTAGGCAAGCGAACTCCCTCGCCGATAATAAATAAGGAGCAAAGGGAATGAAGATGGGCATTTTGGCTGGATTCCAAACGCAAAAACCTGCCTACCCACCTTCAAAATGATGCAAGATTGCAGTTTGTTTAATGTTCATCTTATGTGCTTAATTACCGATAGTGCTTGACTAATTATTTCTTGTTTTGTAGACTATTTAAACAGAGAAGGAAAGCAGCTACACACTTTTGTACCCTGAATGAGGATTTGTAACTCATTTCTGTAATGGTGCGGATTCCCAGAGGGCTTCATTACAAACACGAAAGAAAACAGGATGCGAAAAGCAGGTGACAGTCTAATTTCCACAGGTATGGGGTGAAGCATTTAGAGTGAAGTAATGGAAAATAAAATAAAAAATAGCCTTTAGATGTTTCCAACCATGTAAAGTGTTTTCATGTTAATAAGAGAGAAAACTGCAAAGGCAGCAAAGACATCTTTGTTTGGGGCTGGCGGCATTTCTGATGCCCGACTTGCTCCAACATTTCTGTGAGATCATGAAATAAACCACAAAATAGACCCTGGTTTCCTTACTCACTGAAATCAGTGTTTGTTGAGTTGCATATGGCACCATCGACTTGGATCTTCTCTCTGTTTTCACTCTTTCAACTTTCCTATGTTTTAACGGTGATTCTTGGCCAGATGAAAAACCATGGCACAAGAGTTCCAAATGTTTAAAAAAATAAAAGGTTTAAACTCAGTAACGGTACGAGAGGCTCGAGAGATTCCAGATTGTGAGAAATCAATTTGCGGCATGACGATGTTGTCTCTTGGACAGAAATTGGGTTTATTGGCCAAGAGATCTGTCACCAGTCTGTTTTTTTTTTTTGAGAGAGAGAGGTGACTTGATATCCAGGATGATATTAGATGTTTGGGGATGTGGAGCAGAGCCTGACAAATTGTGAGCTGTAATCCTGTCCTTAAGGCATCAACAAACCAATGGGAATTTGAGAAGGGCTACCTATGACGCACTCGCTGTGTCTCCAAGTGAGATGCAGACTTCATCAAGCCCCCATCAGCACAGCAATCAGTCGGGCAGGTGCTGTTGGCCCCTTTTCCGAGTGGGGAGACTGAGGTCGGCGACCTTGGAAGCGATGTTCCTTGCCCTCCGTCTCCCCCTCAGCTTTCCTCCCTGAGCTTCTCTGCCTGAACAAACACTTTGGATCATGGAAGTTAGAATGTGCTGCCAGTGGATTTCAAGAAATTGACTTCAGTAGCTTGGCTGGGATGGGAACCAGACTGCTGGGTGTTGGAGGGAAGGGGGATGGAGAGGAAATGAAGGAGTAACGCTGAGGACATTTACTGAAACCTCGCAGGGACCAGGCAAGATGCTACATACTTCACATTCTCTCTTGTCCTCAGGGTAGCTCTATGGAATAGGGGTTAACGATAATCGCAACAATAGCTAACACATAAGTGTAACGTGCTTACTAGCTGTCTATCATGCGCTGCTTCTACATCCCGGAGAGCAAAAAAAAGACAGAAATCCCAATGCTTACAAGCTTATATTCTAGAGGGCAGGGGATAAACAAAGAGTTCATATAGGGCTGTGTCTATGTCTGCAAGATGTAGTAAGGAATAGAATGCAGAGAGGGACAGAGGCATGGGGCAGCCTGTCCTTCTACAGTGAGTAGTGAGGAAAGACTGCACTGAGAAACGGACATGTGAGCAAAGCCCTGAACTGGAAGAGCAAGAGCGCAGAGTCAGATGAGAACGTTCCCAGCAGAGAGGACGGGAAAGGCACAGCCCCAGGACAGGGCTGCACCTGGGATGTCTGCAGAGGGGAAGCAAGGGGAGAGGAGGTGGAGGCAGGTCAGAGGGAGGAGGCAGGTCAGAGGCAGGACACAGGAAGGTCAGAGGGAGGAGGCAGGCAGGCCAGAGAGAGGAGGCAGGTCAGAGGGAGGAGACAGGCCAAGCAAACAATGAGGCCCTTTCCTTCTGTTGTGAAGACTTTACCTTTTAATTTTCCTGAAATGGAATATAATGAATCAAGTCCTAGATGGATAAAGTAGGACTAACTTTTCCGGCTTCCTCCTCCATCTGGGTAAATGAGAAGACAAAAGAGTTGTCTGAATGCAGGATCCTCATTACTGATGGAAACTCATGACTCAGTCCTGACCTGGGAGGGTGTTTAAGGAAAAGTATTTGTTGCTGGAAGAGGTATTTAAATGTCCTGGGGCTCTTCGAACCAGCAGAAATAGGAACCACTTATGTTAACAGGCACAGTAATAAGACTATACAGAGGAAACTCGCATTTTCATACTTTATGCCTTAATTTTAAGTGGGGTTGTAAGATTTCCTGTAGGAATTCAGAGTGTTATCTTATTTTATGCCCCAAACTAGAAAGAGCATTCCGCTGGGTTTGCCAAGCTGTTAAGATGAAAATATCTGTTTGAGCATAGCATAATAGATGAGGTGTTTAAGGCATTTTCCTTTAGATTTTTGGTTAATCTTCTTTTAGTTAATTTTCTGAGATAAAATCCAGTTATAAATAACCTGGGGGCACCCTAGCTGGGCCGTTCTGAGAACGCGAATCTTTAAGAGCTAGAACTTCTGCCTTTTAGAGATCTCTAGGGGAAGCAGTACTTTGAAAATTATCCAAAGCAAAATAAGTCGAAAGCATTAACAAATTAAAGAGAGGGGGAGGAGAGAGAAGAAAGAGGTGAGTGAGGAAACTTGGTTGACATTCATCAGATGGTAGATCTTACCCTTGAAACTCCTTTGTTTTCCTTTTTTTATAAAAAAAGTCAAACATTCGACATCTATTTGTTGATTACAACAGAGAATTGGTGAGATTCTATCACAGGAGAGTAATGGGAAATTCATTCTTTTTTAAAAAGAAAAGCAGAGCAAAATCCAGTGAAACCCAAAGTTCAGGAAAGAAGGCATGCCCATAAATAAACAGACTTTATTTAGATGGATGCACGGTAGGTGTCATCTTAAAATGAGAAGTTTAAGAGCTGCTTTTAAAGATAGCTGGTGGGAAAAGAAAGAAGAGGTGGGGGGAGAAAGAAAGAAACAGAACTTTAAGTGTTCTCCAATGTTACAATGTAATTATAAAAAGATTATAAGGTAGGATGGGCAAGGACGTCATGTAAACGGGTTGGAATACGAATCCTTCGTCAGCACAAAAGAGAGGACGTTGGCTGCCAGCCATTTGGAGTGTATATATTATCATGGAGACTGTTTATAAAAATAAGAGAGGGTGGGAGGCCCAAAGTGGGCATAACTCAGAACAAAACGAATCTGTAGGACTAGATAAGGGCAGATGATTACTCCCAGGTATTCACAGACTGAACAGCAGGAGGAAGAAGGATTGGAACCAGTTTCTACAAAGTAGTAAGAGGGTGGGAGTATCATTTCTTTAACAAAAAAAGAAGGAAGAAGATGCCCTAGAAACCTGTAAGTCAATAACCCTGTCACCAACTGGAAGATTATCTGGGACACACGGAGCCTCTGCTGACAAGCACGTTAAAAGGGTACCCGGGGTTGTAATCGAGCAGGAAATTGCTGCTGTGGCTTAGGAAAACCAAGTCTTGCTTATGGGTTTGCCTCCATCTTTTTTAAGCTTCTTTGATAAAAGGTGGCTGGTGAAATGGACTGGGCTTTCGAAGGTACCCACACCTTGAGATAAAGAATATGAAGCATCGGGAAGATTAGCAAGGCCAATTCCTTACAGTCAAGAAAGAGAACAAAAAAGATGAACAAGTCACCAAAAAACCTTCTCGCCTTAATGTAAAGCCTGACAAATTGAGTTGCTTTCTTTTTTTTTGTTGTTATCCCCAGTCTGGTAGATCAGACACTTGACAATGAGAGAAAATACTAATCTGGGCCAGAAAACAGAAAGCTCTCATATACTGGGGGAATAATAAATGTGAAGGGTGGCTTATGAAGCGAGATGGCTGCCACCAAGGCTGACACAGTGAGGTGTGCCGGAATTCTGTTGCTGATCTAGCAGAAGCGGTACAGACCTGAGGAGGCAGTGGGCACGGGGCAGTGACCCCAGAGCTTGTCTTCTCCCCAAAAGACGTTTAGTCACATGCTGCTCTCGGTCACCCCTGAACTCAAGGCGGGGAGGCCCAATCCCTGACGCTCTTCAGAATCCTCCGAGTCTACAGGGCTAGAGGAGACAGCGTGTGCAAACCATCTTACTAGAAATTAACAGCATGCCCAGAAACACCGGCCATGGGGAGATTCCTCTAAGAGGCCAACTCTTCAAAGGCATTCGTGGAATGAGAAGCCAGGCAGGCGGAGGCATATGGTTCAAATGCATGCTGTTTCTCTCTTCTTTTTAATGGCTGGATCTACGTGCCTGAAGGGGAACTCTCGGCTTCCTTAAGGTTCTAAGGGATCATTTACCACCTCCTCTAAGAAGTTTCAATGAAAATCAGTTGTACACTTGCATCGTGATCAAATGCACACCTGGGTAGAGGGTTATGCTTGGAATGGTCAGTTAGGTGTTCTGCCAGCCTGTCGTTTTGGTACTGAGTTACTATATTTAATCACACACACACACAAGTAAACCAGAGGAAAATTCTTCTGTGAATAGACACAGCTGAAGGCATTTTACATTTTCTCCACTGCCCACTGCCAATATGACTTTCAGTCACTTTCCATCTGAGCCCTGAGTGGAGAGTCCAGACACCTTCTGCCAATAACATTGAATCCATCCCACGTGCCAGCCACTGCAGTCAGCCCCAGGCAGGCATGAGTTCAAGCTGCAGTGCGGTGGTGGGGGGCAGGACTCCCCACTTAGCAAGTGCCGCTCTCTCTCTCTCTATCCCGCTGTCCCCCCAGCCCAGCCCCTCATTCTCCTGGGATCACGTCTGCTCAGGCTGCAGCTTTCCTGCAGGCTCCTCATGCCAGGGCCCCCACCTGACCACTGGGGGGGCCCTTCCTTACGCTCTCCTGGAGTCTTCCTTCATCTGTAGATGCTCAGCATGCCCGCTGCTGTGGGCACATGTTGTCCATTTGCTTGGACCTAAGCTGAGCCTGCCTTTCCCGAGTGGTTCCGCAAGCCAATAGACAGGGCTTGCCAAAGGAAGTGAGCCCTCGAAACATCCTAATGAACAGGCCTCTTCCAAAGATTAAGTATGCCACTGGCAGAATGATCTGCGTTCTCACCACTTCTGCTAGATGTCAAGTTCTTATGTCGCTATTAAAAAAAAAATCAGTGCAAGAAGATGGTAAATTTGAAGGGTGATAAACAGGACTCTGGCAGCAGGAGTTAGTCCCTTCTTGATTCTAACTAGGAGCCAAAGATTAGTAACTAGTGGTATGTGAATCTACCTACAGTAGATTTTTTTTTTTTTCCACCTACAGTATATTTTTAAAGAGCAAGTTTTACAGAGGCATAGTACCCAGGCAGAAGATAAGTGCACATTTCAGATTTCCACAAACAATGCACCCATGTGACTGAGGCACACATCAAGGAACAGACGGGGCGAGCATGTAAACGGGCATTTGTGCAAGCGCTGATTACGTGGTAATCTGTGCCACGCTGTAATAACAATGGCAACCCAGATGGCAGCTTTGGAGGGCAAAGAGAGGGATGCTCAGAAGTGACCGGGGACAGGGTGTGTTCACAGCCTCCAGCCCTGGTTCCAAGCAAGTAGGAAGCGTGAGTGGAGGAGTGAGAGAGAGAAAATGGGAACTTATTAAATTCCCACCCTGTATCCCATGGTGTTTTCACGGATACTCAAAACACAAAGAAAGAGAGAAACCAGTCTTGGTTAGAAGGGTTGATGCCATGGGCACGGCTGGCTTTTGAAGCGACACTCCGGGCGAAGGGCTGAGAGGCCAGAGGCAGGGTCCCCTCAGGACAGGGCTGGAAGAGCCCGGAAATGCAGCCTGGCAACAGCTATTTCTGTGTGATCCACTTCCTGGTAAACCTCAGTTGAGGGTTAAGTGGGAGTGTCACCATAGCTCCGAAGTCACCTAAGGGTGAACGGGGTCCTTTGAGGCCGGTGTCCCCTGCGGCTCACGGGACTCACATCGGACTTCCCACGTGTGGAAGCATCAGGAACAGCGGTGGACACAGCCGGGGGCTTGATCAGCCCGTGCCAGCCACTCGGCTGCCGCCGCGTGCTTTGCTAACATCACAGCGAGGCTTTAAAGATTCGGGCGTCCGGGCTCAAGCTCATCCTCTCCCTCCTCCAGCCACTGTGACATGGCTGGCTGTTCCGGAGTTCAGTGCGAGCAGGTTACAAGGAAGAGGGCAAAGCCACGGGGCGGACAGCCCCTCGCTTCCTGTCTCCAGGCAGCAGCCGGGGTTATTATTCCTGGCTGACTCACTAAAAATAAAAAAGCCCCAAGGATGCTGGAAATGATTACATCAGTGTTCGAAATGCCATTTGTTCACTGATTTGATATTCAACAAATATTTAGTGAGTTGCTTCTTTGTGCCATTAGAGGTGATGCTTTTAATTGCTTTACCTCGACACTGAATTCCCTGAAGATTGAACCGTACCCAGGAGTCTAGGGGACTCTGGTTCGTGGGACACTTGAGATTCCTGAAGTTTTATTCAGATTTCTGAAGTTTTACTCAAGTTTTATCCTGAATTGGGCAGACACTTTCAGATTCATAAGCACTGTAAACTGGAGAGGATAGAGGGGTGATGAGGAAGAAGATGAGGAAAGGAGAGGAAGGATCATAACATCTGTGAAAAGATCAGATTTTTTTGAAAAAATGTACAGAAGGACTTTCCTGGTGGTCTGGTGGCTCAGACGGTGTATTCCCAATGCAGAGGGCCCGGGTTCCACCCCTGTCAGGGAACTATATCCTGCCTGCTACAACTAAGAGTTTGCATGCTGCAACTAAGACCCAGAACAGCTAAATGAATAAATACATAAATATTTCTTTGAAAGTTACAGAGACAGCCTGACAGAAAAATGAACACTGAATCAGGAGACACTGTATCTGTTCCTGGCCATCACCAGACCTTCAAGCCAGGGCCTCAGGTTACTCATCTGTAAAATGAGAAGACCAGAAGGAATGTTTTTTAATGGACTCCTACAAATCTAAAGGGCTTCCCTGATAGCTCAGTTAGTAAAGAATCCGCCTGCAATGCTGGAGACCCTGGTTCAATTCCTGGGCCAGGAAGAACCGCTGGAGAAGGGGTAGGCTACCCACTCCAGTATTCTTGGGCTCCCCTTGTGGCTCAGCTGGGAAAGAATCTGCCTGAAATGTGGGAGACATGAGTTCGATCACTGGGCTGCGAAGATCCCCTGAAGAAGGGAAAGGCTACCCCCTCCAGTATTCTGGCCTGGAGAATTCCATGGACTGTATAGTCCATGGGGTCGCAAAGAGTCAGACATGACCAAGAGACTTTCACTATGAATCTAACATTTGAACGACTTACAATTCTGAATTTATGTACAGCTTAATATGTGAAGCTATATGTTTTCATATGTATTAGTATTTATAGTTTTAATCCAAAAACACTTTGACGAGCACAATTATTCTGTATACATGTAGAGTATGCGCTTTGTATGAGATGCAGATCTCTGATTGCTGAGAAAATTATATGTATTTTCAAATTAGTGAAATGTATTAGAACCACAGATATTAAATGTCAAAGTTAATGTTGCTCTTTTAAATGTTATCTTAATTAAGATTATTTAAAAAAATATTTTATTTCATTAAAAATGTTTATGATTCTAAGAGTGGACAAACATGATATGTGTCTACATATTTAGAGAAATGGGGTCACTGTCATCAAACAAAACAGAAATCAGAGTGCTGGATGTATATAGAAAGAATCTTGAGGAAGGCATCACCTGCCTTTCAGAAAGCCTCTCTTAGAGAAGTAAAGGGATTTCCCCCTTCCTGTTTGATGCTGAAGTCCTGCCCTGTGAAGGCACTTAGACCTGGACTTACAAATGGACAGGTGACAGGTGGACACTTTGATCAGTGATTTGTAGTTGGTGTAAGAAGCCCCCTGGAGGAAAGGAAGATGGTTAGGTCTCGGAGACTTTGATCTGTGTCACTCAGCTTTTAAAACCTTTGAGCCACATAAACACAGACTCCTGAGACGGCGATGTAAATGACAACTGCCGTGTTTTCTGAATGTGGTGGTCCCGAGATTATCTGGAGAAAAAGACCGTAGAAGATGGAAATAAACTTACACATGCAAACTCATTCCGAAGCAAGATGGTTGACTTTTTTGTCATTGTTGTTGGCTTTTGGCTCTGCTAAGAGGCTGTCTGAGGATATGCTTATTGTTGTTTGAAAAACAGAGATCTACAAATATGCAGCACATGATCACCTAAATCAGGGTGGGGAACACATTAGAAGGAGGCGCCCCACTCCCAGCGTCTGAGAAATGCAGCACAATCTGTCACTGATCATGATGTCCTCTCCCAAAGGGCTCACCTTCTACTTTAGACCCTTTCCAACACACCATGTCAACTGGACATTTAAACTAAGCCGATGGGCCCATGAAATGAATCCACGTTGCACCCCTGACCTAGACTGCTTCTGGGTGAGGTGAGAGGAAGGTGTGTATGCTTCTTGCGAATAAGCCTGTGTGGATGATTATGGTGCAGCTGCAGGTAAAACAAAGACACCTGAAATACGGAGAAGTCACGACTGGGACGCCCCCAAGCAGGCACCCTGGGAGTGATGGAAGGTCGTCACAGTTGACCCCGGGTCTTTCCTGCAGATTCTGCTGAACTTGAGTTTCCTCAGTCCCAGCAGATGCTACCCAGAGCTCGGTGTTCAAGACCTCAAGACCAAGAAAAGCTTGGACCCCACAGTCTAGAATCCAGAGAGGCCTCATAAGATAGCTGATGGCTGAATGAAATGTATATACAATTTACATTATCAATCCTAGTGCACAGATAATTGTGGTTGAAATTAATGTCATCTAAACTACATAAATAAACACAAATATTTACAGTGGCTATCTCTGAGTGATCAGAGAAATGTGGTTCTACAACCCAGAGTTCACTCTACCGGTTCTAGGGATTTACATCAGTAACTCACTTCACTTCCTCAAGCCTGCTTCCTGTCTGTAAATCGGATGCTCTAAGAGCTAGAGATGAGGGAGCATCACAGAGTGAGACAGTATATGTCAAGGCCTGTACTGAACTTCCAGTTCCTTCCCGGAACAAAGAGCTGACCAACAACTCTGAAAACACATGAGGATTATGTTCATTTTTGGTTTTAACCCAGCAAAGATGACCACTCTGTTTTCTTTGGCACCTAAAATTCTGGCCTCATCCCTTCTGAGCAGTACACAAGGACACTATTTGGCCTTTTCTTCGTGTCGACCTGTCTTTCTTCTCACTGCCCCATTCCTTCACGGCACGCTCACCGAGCCAAGTACGTCATGCAATGAGTCTTTTTTCAACTGTGAACACTTAACTCCTCACTGAGCTCGGAGGAGGGAAGGACTAGATCCAGCCTGCAGGGAGAGCCTCTATGAAAGAAAACACAATTTTGAAACCTTTTAGCTGTAACATTTATGCAACCTCTATCCAGAGTACAGACTTGAATCTTTAAAGACAGACTCTGCTCCCAAACCCTGACGGCGCACATTTGGCCTCTGAATGTGGTCACCTACTGACCATAGTATTGGAAGAAATACTTGAAGCATCAGTGACTTGGATGTGGTCCTACCATGAGGTACGTTACAGACCAGCCCCAGCCCCCTGGATAGATTGTGGCTGGGAACAGAGTATTCCTGGTTCACAGCCAGTGTCCTTGATCTGCATGTTCTGCCATTTGCTTGAGAAAATAATGCTAAGTTGCAAGACAGGGCAACAAAAACACTGGCCAGAGCCGACCAGCTCACAGGGGATGCCCGGGGTAGCCTGGTGGCCCTGAACACTTAAGTGATTTTGTTCCCATCCAATTTCCCGTGGTACATTAACTTTTATTGATAGCTCACAGCTTCAGCGACTGGTCTTGATTTTACTAACCTGAAGGACAGAGGAACAAGAGGCACCCACCCAGCTGACATGCAGCAGCAACAACATCAACAACAAAAACCCCAGCACGGAACGTCTCCATCGGTCTCAACGGTTTTCCCCTTGCTACAGTGTTCCTTTAAAGAGGGAGTCACAGTTATTGCAGGTTAATCATGTCTTGGGCCCCGAAGGGAGGGAGGCTGAAATGACCATTTAGAAATCTGGCCGAGGCTCCCTCCAGCAGACAGACTCCTGGAGACACGGTGAGGCATGTGTGAAATTGCAGGCTGGGATTTATGTCACTGCTTTGGAGACTGGCAGGAGGATTCTTGGCTGTTTCCGTAACACACATATTAAACAGAAGTTGAACCAGGGGCTAGGTGGAAAAATCTATGTAATGGAAGACAGAGAGACCAATTTTATCATTGCTTTGAAGAACGCAACACTTCCAACTAGAATCTGCATCTCAGAGCAACTCGGTGTGTTTTTGACTCACGGACACTGAAAATGGTATAGATGTGTTTTCCTTTCTGTGTGGAATGCTATCAGTTTCAGCTTAAAAGAAAATCACATTATTATTAAGAACAAAACAAAACCAGATATGATTTGCTGAGCACCTATTATAGGCCAGTCATCATTTTTTATACTTCACAGGTCCTGCTTCAATTCATCCTCATAGCAATTTTAGGAAGTATCCCTTAGTATTGTCATTTTGTTGCAGAGGGAGAGTGAGGTTCAGAGAGCATCTGTAAATTGTCAAAATCCTCAGCCAGGAAGAGTCAGGGTTAGAATCAAAGTCAAGGTAATAAACAAGAGATTGGATCCAAAACCCAATTCCTAAACTTATCTCCATCCATACATGCACATGATCCCTATCGTGTTAAAATGCATGGTGCAAATTTTGACATGCCGAGTGAAAGAAACAAGATGCAAGAAGCCATATATCTGCATGACAACACTAATGGAATGTGGGCGTATGTTTTGGAGGCCCCCATGCAACCCATAGTAACTGCTAAATCTGCGATCATTTTTACAAAGGACACAAAGTATGGGAATTCAATTGCTTTCAGAAAAGGGGACTGCCATCCATCCATCCATTCACAGATATGTACTGAGCATCTACTGTGGTGAAACTGACACACAGTATAAATAGTAGCATATAAATAATAGTTTAGTATCAATAAATTTTGATAAAAATCTCTACACTAATGAAGTTTACATCTTAAGAGGTGAGGATGGGAGTTACTTCAGATCCCACAATTCCAGCCAAAAGTTTACATATTTGTTAATAATGCTACCATGTGTCTGGGAATTCATTAAAACTTCTTTTTGAGGATTAAATGAAAGGTTTACTCATGAAAATTCTACTCATCTAAGCTACTAGTGTTGCTGATGTCAGCCATTAGAACATGTCACCAAATTCATTATGATTTCTCATTCAAGTAAGAATAAAGGGTGTTTACTTGGAGACGATGTACTTATGAGTAAGTGAAAATAGGAGATGTAAATACTTTCATTAAAAAGCAAAAAAAGAAAATTTCAAAGTTACATTACATTAAATTGTTCCCATACCAGTTTCCTTGCTTTGAAAAGAACTATCAATAACTATCACGTTTTATTTGCCAGCTGTTACAACCTTTGACACAGGAGGCCATGGACAATTACTTTAATATAATATTACTCTCCCTTCTCTCAGATCAACAGAATCACAGCGGGATCACGAGTTTCAGGAAACGACACACAAGAGACTGAACGCTAAGGTAATTTCCTTAAAACCAAATCTACAGCAACAGAAAAAGTTTAAAAATTTACCAACGGCAACTGGTCCTCCAAAATGGGTACTACTGATAAAAAGTGAGGTTTTATACATTCCATTTTTAATTAATTTTTAATACTAAAAAAAAAAGAAAGAAAGAAAGAAAAGCTTTCCCTTCCAACACAAGACCCACTTCTTCCTGGTGAGCTCCCCAAAGGGAGGCATGCTCTTTTCTGGAAGGCATCACTCTTTTAATTAATTAGAAATTGTGCGAGGCAGGGGAGGGGGCAGGGGTGGAAATCAGCAGGGGGTGAAAATATCAAATTCATTCCTGCCTTTTCTACTTCCCGTTCCCGAATCTCAGTCTCAGCTCTCTGTTTGAGGGAAACAAACGGTTGAAATTAGTTGAACTGATTCCAGGCCAGTTTATCCTGCTTCTGTGCCAGGCCATACCTGCTTCACGTCTCAAAGGCACCAGAATGTTATGTGATCCTGTGTCTTTCAGGGGCCACTTCATCGATTACATTTGTGCGATTTACATCTTTGTCCTCCTCTTATTTCTCCTAATTCCCAAAACTGAACATGCTGATCAGGGGTGGGGGTGGGGTGGGGGAGGGCAAATTCAAACAAAACAGAATTACATTAAAAAAAAAATGCAATCCCATCCTTCACAGAGCCATCTCACCTCCCATTTTTCCCACCTTCCTGTCAAGAAGTTACCTCTGTTAACTGTGAGTGTCTATCACTACAATCCCAGATCACATGATAAATATACACAAAAACATTCAGGCACATCTAGAACTTTCTTTGAAAACAAAAGTGTAATAATATATGCAGTGTCCTTCAGTTTGCTTTCTCAATCAACATGATGCTATGGGCAGCCATCACATATATGTGCATGCGTATATTTAACCCATAATATACATATTAGATTTATCTCTTTTAATAAATTTTTTTTTCTATGCAGAATATACTAGACATTACCCTATTGACAGGACCTCAGAATTAAAAAGTAGAGATGTTACTTTGCCAACAAAGGTCCGTAGAGTCAAAACTATGGCTTTTCCAGCAGTCATGTATGGATGTGAGAGTTGGACCATAAAGAAGGTTGAGCGCAGAAGAACTGATGCTTTTGAACTGTGGTGTTGGAGAAGACTCTTGAGAGTCCCTTGGACTGCAAGGAGATCAAACCAGCCAATCCTAAAGGATATCAATCCTGAATATTCATTGTGTAACTGGAGGAAAAGGGGCGGGGCACAACTTTTGAAAGAATGACATAGCCCAAGGACACAACATAAACTGATTAGAATCAAATGGGACCAAGAAGGCAGACAAGACTAGACTTGATCCTCAATCAGCAAGAGCAATGACACGCCCAGGAGTGCCATGACAGCTCCAAGGCACTGTTAAAAGACCAAGCAGGAGGCGGTGCCCAAATCCCGGAAATCTCCACCCCTTCCCAGAAACAGTTGGAATGATCCTCCCACACATTAGCATATGAAATTACCCAGCCTATAAAAACTAACCACGCCAAGCTTCAGGGCTGCACTTGCCCTCTGCGATGGCCCCACACTCTGTCTGTAGACTGTGTTTTGCTCTGAATCTGAATAAATCCATTTCTTACCTATCACTTTGTCTCTCACTGAATTCTTTCTGTGATGAGACATCAAGAACCTGAGCTTTATTAGGCCCTGAAACCAGGTACCATGGATTTTGGCTGGGTTTGAGCCCCAGCCACATGGGTTCAAGTCCCAGTTGGAAGGACTGATGCTATGGCCATCTGATGCAAAGAGCCGACTCATTAGAAAAGATCCTGATGCTGGGAAAGATTGAAGGCAGGAGGAGGAGGGAATGACAGAGGACGAGATGGCTGAATGGCATCACTGACCCCGTGGATATGAGTTTGCGCAGGCTCCAGGATATGGTGAAGGACAGGGAAGCCTGGAGTGCTGCTATCCACGGGGTCGCCAAGAGTCAGACACGACTGAGAGACTGAACAACGGAACTCACAGGTTAAAAAATAAACAGTGTGTGTGTGTGTGTGTGTGTGTGTGTGCGCGCGCGCGTGCACAAGTGTAAAATGCTAAAAAAAAAAAAAACAAAACAGTGATTCTTCTCATTGGGAAACTGTGCTTATTTATTAAAATATCTCTGTGTTTTCTGGTTCAGAATGGAATTGCTCAACTTAAAAGGTATGTTTAATTTGTATTGAAACTGCCAACTAGCTCTCATTTTGAAATGACCCCAAACAATTTATGTTCCTTTTAACAGTGCATGTTTTTTTCCCTGTTAAGGAAAACTTTTTTAGAAAGTCTAGCTATGAGCATGAGTCAAAGTGCTGTTGTAATTTTGCTGCCAGGGAAAGGCCTTGAGCAGATCAATTCAAAGATTCACTCCTGGTGGAGACATTTTCTAGAGAAAAGGAGTGATAAGATAGTCAATGTTAGGCTAGATATGGCAAGAGAAGAATATTCGGTTGAAGGGGCCTAGACTCTTGAGTGACAGACAGTTGGCTAGATGGGTGACTGATTTTTCAGAACAAGTCTTAATCCCATTAGGGTTTATCAGAAAATTGCTTAAGCAATTTATCAGGAATGAAGCTGAGAATTACATTATGCAAAAAGGTTCTCTTTCAGACCAGAGTTGGGACAACTTTTCTTTTTCATACCCTTTTGTACTCTCTACACTCACCAATGGGGAGAGGTTATCTGTCTTCTTAACTTTCATCACTGAGTTGTGCCGGGTGGTTTCTCATTGTTTAATTTCTGTTTCTGGGAATTAACAGTAAGGCTGAGGATTTTTTCAGGTTTGTCAATTTTCTTCAAGGAATTTCTCCTTCATTGACTTTGCTCATTTTTCAGGTCAGAGGTTCACGTTATTCTTTTTGGTTTGTAAAAACTCTTTGTATATTTGGGGTAAATTATTTAGGGGTGTGTATGTATATGTTTTCCTCTTATTCAATGTCAAAAGAAAATTTGAAAAAAAAAATCACTTATAAGCCACCATCTCACAGAATGTGGAAGAAAATTACTTGAATTCTACTTTACTACAAAGTCAAGTCACGACAGTGATGCCCAAAAGCCTTCGCTGTTGCTGAATCTCCTGTGAGGCGTCCAGGCCTGTTGCAAGCTCCTTCACCATGCGGTCACAGCCTCAGTCTTTAATATTATTCTGGACCACTCTGTCCTGGCTCTTTGTGCCCCGACATCAGTTATTTCCAGTGGCCCAGATAGACGGTCTATTTCACCCCTGATACCTTTCACATGCTCATCCCTCTACAGCAGACGTCCACCACCGTTTTGGCACCAGGGACTGTTTTCGTGGGAGACAATTTTTCCACAGACGGGGGTGGGGAATAATTTTGGGATGACTCAAGCATCTGTTGTGCACTGTATGTCTATTATTATCACATCAGCTCCATCTCGCATCATCAGGCATTAGGTTCTGCAGGTTGGGGACCTCTGCTTTATAGCATCTTCCTGGATATTCGCTCCCCTTAATAAGCCCCTAGTAGTCTTCCCTGGAGGCTCAGCTGGTAAAGAATCCACCCGCAATGTGGGAGACCTGGGTTCGATCCCTGGGTTGGGAAGATCCCCTGGAGAAGGGAGAGGCTACCCACTCCAGTATTCTGGCCTGGAGAATTCCATGGACTACACAGTCCATGGGTCGCAAAGAGTCGGACAGGACTGAGTGACTTTCACCTCATCTTCTTGTCCTCCCTCTCCTGGAAGAAACCCTCCCTCATTACCCACCTTGCTCCACCAGAGACAAAGTCACTCCCTCTTGGGTAACTTGTATGCACCTAGTTTTCCCCGAGAAAGCTCATTTTATTTGTTTCCGCGTCTGTCATCCATAAAAGATTTTAAGCTCTTTGAGGGTATGGAGTGAATCCTAATTCTTCCTATACCACCTGAGTTTAATACAGGATCCAACTCACCCAGAGCAGAAGCCCAGTAAATAACTGTCCAATGGACAGAAATATCCTTTCTGACACATAGCCTGAGGAAAGGATTCAGAGAGTGGAGAACAGGGGTGTCTGTCTTCCACCTTCTTCAGACCAACAGAAACACACCCTTCAGCTTTGAAAGCGGACGTGAAGCTGGAAGCGAGCAGAGGCTGCCTTCCCTGTTTGGTTGCCCCAGTCTCTAGAATCTGAGGGAATACAACTCTGCAGGAAATGTTAACGCAAACATCATCAGAATGCTGGGGGGCACTTTATCCTCTGTCGGATTTACAAATTAGAATCGATCTTCATTCAACCAGTTTCGCCCAAGTTTCTGAGAAGTGGATATAGCGAAAGATAGGTGCCTTTCAGATCACCTGTGATTAAACTCACTGCATTTGTCTTCAAACAAGAGTGTTTTTTTTTCCCCTGCCCGCAACATATAATTTTAGTCAGCTAACACTAAATTAGACACCCACTCAGATTTATTATGATAAGAACATTCAGTAAGCTAATTTCAAGATGATGACTCCTATAAATTCTTATAATTTATTATTTAGTACTTTGGGTTTTAATCATTAAGTACGTGAAGACTTTGTAGGTCAAACCTGTATTAATGAAGACAGTAATCTATTTTTCAAACTCTGCTCCTTCACCCACCTTTCAAATTGTAAATTAACAGAAATGGATTTAAACACACTTGTAAGAACAAAGACAGTAATTGGGGGTGGGGGGGTACTATCACCCCCAATTGCCTAATTTTCCTAGATCAAGCATCAATCATAATTCTGACTTATTTAAGACACATCATGCTTTTCTTTCAATGAAATAATGGAGTCTAAGTTTGAGAAGGCGTTAGTGCACTAAGAAAATAAAACCCATCACCCACATTGAAAGTTTCATTAAAAAAACAAAGCTGTTCAAATATTAGCTGATGCAATTTCATTAGGTGTTAATCTTAACCCCATGCAGCCATTTTTCACTGCTTTTTTTGTGAAGGGTTACAGCTTTAGAGAAGCAGAGACAGGAAGTAAAATATTAAGTAAATAAATATTTTAGAAAGCTACCGATGTTATCTAAATGAGAGTCTTCTTTATCTCCCGAATTCATTGCCAAATTAGAACTTGTTTCCTGATCATTTCAAACGTTCAGTGTTAAAAGACTTAAGGGTTTTATTTTGCTGAACAAAGGGATGCGTTTGATAAATTGCAGGTAAACAGTAAATAAAGTTACCTGCATGGTAAGCTTACTTCTTGGAAGGAAAATATGACCAATCTAGACAGCATATTAAAAAGCAGAGACATTACTTTGCCAACAAAGCTCTGTCTAGTCTAGGCTATGGTTTTTCCAGTGGTCATGTACGGATGTGAGAGTTGGACTGTGAAGAAAGCTGAGTGCTGACAAACGGATGCTTTTGAACTGTGGTATTGGAGAAGACTCTTGAGAGTCCCTTGGACTGCAAGGAGATCCAACCAGCCCATCCTAAAGGAGATCAGTCCTGGGTGTTCATTGGAAGGACTGATGCTGAAGCTGAAACTCCAATACTTTGGCCACCTCATGCGAAGAGTTGACTCATTGGAAAAGACCCTGATGCTGGGAGGGATTGGGGACAGGAGAAGAAGGGGGTGACAGAGGATGAGATGGCTGGATGGCATCACCGACTCGATGGACATGGGTTTGGGTGGACTCTGGGAGTTGGTGATGGACAGGGAGGCCTGGAGTGCTGCGATTCATAGGGTCGCAAAGAGTCGGACACGACTGAGCGACTGAACTGAACTGAATGTCTTTCCATTTTCCCTACAGTAAAATTAATTTTTATCATGTTCTAATATAATCCCTACTGGTTCAGATGATAAAGAATCTGCCCACAATGTGGGAGACCCAGGTTTGATCCCTGGGTTGGGAAGATCTCCTGGAGGAGGGACAGCTACCCACACCTGTCTGTTTGCCTACAGAACTTCATAGACAGAGGAGTCTGGTGGGCTACAGTCCATGGGGTGGCACAGACATGGACACAACTGAGTGACTCACAATTTCATTTCAACTTCTGGTAAAAGCTCATCATAAGCAACTTGAAAAACAGAGTAGAAAGAAGAACAATGTTCCCCGTGAGACTTTTAATTGAAAAATAAGTATCAGGACACAAAATGAAATAAGCCTTCAACAGAGTCACTACTATATAAAAACAATCGCGCATATGCTGAGAAAAATGTAGGTTATACAGCAAAGCGATAATAGTGCTTATCTTTAGGAGACAGTACAACAGACAATCTTATTTTTCATTTCCTTTGCTCATTTTTAAATCTAATATTCTGGAAAAGGCTTCAGAAATAAAGAGGCATATGTTTGCATCCATAATGTTGAAAGCATTTTAAATTACATCAGCGTCCAAATCTCCATGTGATAGAGAGACCATTTTACCTGAAGACTTACAGGTGAGGGGGGGTTCCACTCATTTATTACACCAAGGACTGCTCATGACATCTCTGGGTTCAGTGGAAACCTTCCTGGGATATACATATATGTTTACAAGCTGGTCTTCAAAACAGGAAGCCAGCTATATGCATTTATACCATGCTTTCAGAGTGCATGCTAAATTATTTTGGAAGTCTGTTTTCTCCTCTTCTATCCACCCCGGGAAGGCTGAAGTATTTCAAGTTTTTAAATAAAATCCTTGATGAGAAGAACACACAAGATTCTACCCCACGCTCGGAAGGATTCACAAGCGATGGAGACCAATGAGGGGGTTTTAGCGAATTGGGTTATAGGAAGTTTACTAAAACTTGATTTCTCGATTTTACGTGTTATTAGCTAAGTAAATAAGAATAATGAGAATAGTAAAAATAATACCTACTATGTAGTATGAGTTTGCCATAGCTATATGGAACACTGAATTAATAAACCTCTTACAAATCTGAAGTCCCCACACTAACTAAATGAATGACTCCTATTTTACAGATGAGAAAACTGAGTTATAACATCACTAATGATCTGCATGTGACCTTAGGTCAGTCAATGCTTGGTAGAGCTGAGATAGAAATTGTACTATCTGACTCATCTCCCAGATGCCTTTTAATCATCAGGAGAAAGAAGCCTGCCACCAACAATCTTTTGAGAAAGTGATAGATGCCGGGGGAAAACAGACTGATGAACTTCTAAAAGTTTCCGTCCAAAAATGTGTAACTGTTAAAATCACAAAATAGCTAAAAACATTTAGTTACTTTGAACCGTTCAGCTCTTGGATTATTTATCCTGTAGGCAGGCTCTGTACTAAAAATGATGAGTAACATATCACATCCAAATTTAGCACATTCTAAATGACAATAAGAACTTTGTATCTCATACACAGTTTTGGTGGGTCAAGCATTTAGGGGCAGCGTAGCTGGATGGTTTATAGCACCCTCACCATGGCAGGCAAGATGGTTCTGGCTGTTGGCTGGAGGCCTGAGTCCTTCATCATGTGGGACTCGCCACAGGACTGCTTGGGCATCCTTACCACATGGCGTCTAACTCCCTCCCACCCCCAGACGAATGATCCCAGAGAATGCAAGGCCGGAGTTTCAGTGTCTTTTGTCCCTGAGCCTCAATAGTCACGTTCATGTTCCCTTGTCAGTCCTATTCAGAGTAGGAGGGAACTACAGAAAGTGCAAGAAATCCAGAAAGCCAGAGTCTTTAGGGGCCACCTTGGAGGCTGGCCATCATAAGATCTCTTCCCGCCCTGATCTGGATGGCCCTGGGACTAGAAAGTATGTAAGGCTGCACTCTGACATTTGAGCAATGAAATGAATTCCAAGTGGGTCAGATGGGAGAATGAAAAGTCAGCCTAAGAAACAAAAGGGTACCTCACTCGAGTCACCCTGGGTTGCAGGCCCAGTGGTCCATGGGATTAGAAAAGTGCTGTGTTTCAAAGAGCTAGGGGAGGGTGAGGTTCACTACCAGTTTCTATGTGTTTGTGTCTGTGTATATAAAATACCAGACAGGGAATGACAAAAAAGGAAAAAAAGAAAAAAAAGGGAGGAGGAGGAGAAGTGGACTCCATTAGAGGCTCCAAAAGAGGCTGTACTGATGATGATGAAGAGTGTAACATTATTTTATAAAATGCAGGATGAAAAAACAGAACTCCAATATTTAAAAATTAATATACCATGTGTGAGAATACGCCAACAAATTAAATTTGACATTTTTTTGAACACTTCAATTTTTGAACACTTCATCTATACACTCTAAAATTTATAAATTGGGCAAAGAGTTAGAGAGTATCTCATCAGGAGAATGAACAAACACTTTGCACTTGGGGTCATTGGGTATTTTGAGACTCACTGGGTCAGCAAATATGTACGAAGCACTTCTCTGTGCCTGGCACTGTCCCAGGTCAGTGGACAAATTAATGAACAAGACAGACAAGGTGCCCCAGGTCCTAGTGTGGGAGATGGGTAATGAACAAACACAAGTGTGCAGGATACCCTTCTTATCAAAGTATCAAGCTTGTTATCTTCTGAAGCAACCAAACTTTTGAGTCATCCAGGCAACTGACCTTTGCTTCAATTACTTGCCCATCAAGTAACTAACACTTTTATTTGGCCCCATCCCTGTAATTCTACCAATCAGGAAACACTGTTCTTTCTGCTCAAATTCACAAGAGCATTTCAAACTATGTTATAATTACAGTCCTCTTTGAAAATGACTATTTTGGTACTTGGTCTATAGATCAGTCTCAATGAGTTTGATTACTGTGAGTCTGCAGCAAGATCAGCTCTTTCTGGGTTGACAAAATATAATTTCAGAGTCAGCAAACTTGAAGGCAAGATTCATACTGCTAATGGACTCACCAAGGTAAATACCACCTGGGAAGCTTCTAGAAAGTCATCCATCTGGCTTTCATTGTTCACACCTGCCCACTTCTCTCAAAAGATAACTGACATTTTATATATTAAAAAAAAAAATTGCCTCCAGGAACCATGAAGAAAATACTACACAGACAAAACCAGGACACTAAGAGAGACTGTCATGTTCTGATTCCTTATTCATGGTTTATATTCATAATTGATCACATAAATCTTCTGGGTTGAGCCCACATGGCTTCTGAGTCTTGCTCACATGTTACCACATAAGGACACTAACAGCTGATCTGTGTTTGGACATGGGGAGGCTCAAAGACCTAAGATGTCAGTATCTGTTTGTCCCAACTGGGTTCTTCTGCAAATTGAGCCCTGAGCCCATACACTTTGGGTCCCTAGGCACTGATATTAGAGGCACAGAGACATCCTGGGTAACACTTAGGATTTCAACAGTTGTGAATGTGGATGGTGATAGACTTTGATTAATAAGAGGTAAGGGTGGGACTCTTAGGAATCCTGACTAATGGAAGGGAAGGAAATAAACAGCTTTATATACTAGAGTTTCATTTCAACATCATTTTAATAGTGAGGAACTATAGTTGACTCATTGGAAAAGACCCTGATGCTGGGAGGGATTGGGGGCAGGAGAAGGGGACAACAGAGGATGAGATGGCTGGATGGCATCACCGACTCGATGGGCATGAGTTTGAGTAAACTCCGGGAGTTGGTGATGGACAGGGAGACCTGGTGTGCTGCGATTCATGGGGTCGCAAAGAGTCGGACACGGCTGAGCGACCGAACTGAACTAAACTGAACTGATAGATAATGTATTACATTCCCAATAATTGAAGAGTGGATAAGCTATAAGAACTTTCACTTAATAGTTTTTTATCTAGTTGATGTTTGGTATTAACAGAGACTGTGTTATGATAGGTGAGTGTACTTCTGCTATAATGTTAAGTGAGAAACTCAGGACATAGCATCAAATATAATACAGTACAAATAATGGTATTTTTAAAAAGTAATAAACCCAGTTATAGAGGGGTAAATTTGAGTGGGACCAACCAAACATTGACAGTGGTTGCTATCTACATGACGACACATTGGCTAAGTATTATTATTTTTTTTCTCTTCCATTTTTTTTTCCCCTAGTCACTCACTTCCTGTTTGGTGTTTTATACACACAAATACAGAGGAACTGGTAGTGAAAACTGCAGAGTAAAAGTCAAGTTCCCACTCTGCCTTCTGTGAGGTCTCTCTCTTACATTTTGGTAGGAAAAAAGCAAACTTCCTCCTTTGTTCACGGCATCAAGATTAAAGATCTAGCCTGGTGAGAAAAACAAGCATATGGGTTTCGTCATGAAGTTTGTCAAGGAAGGCCTTTCTCAAAATGTGGCTGTGGTTTTTTTTTTTTGACAATTTCGTGTGATTTCACAGTTCTTAAGAATGGGTGAATCGGAGGTCACTGCAGACCTTTTCTGTACCTTTTGCCAATCTCAATGGACCATTGCTCCTGGCGGGAAAAGAGGTCTGCAGTGAAGCCTGACTGCGTGGGCAGAAGGGTGGCGGGGCTGGGAGAGCTGCCTAACTTAACGATGAATTGCTAAATGGCTTCTGCTTCCCAGGGGACACCACGTAGACTCCATCCGGCAGCTGCGCTCAGGGCCCCGACCTTCCCCGGTGACCACGCCCACTTCAACATGGCGCCCGCGTGTCCTCCTGCAGCTCAAGGGGAGGCTGCCTTTGCCAGTTACTTCCGGGTCTGCACCTTCACTGCTAAATGGAAAATGCGACCATGGCTAGCAGAAAGAGAAGCATGCTAACTTGTCTGCAAGGGTTAAAGCATGTGCTAGATAGATGCATCGGGTCATTAAGGAAAGAGGAGAGGAAGGTACAGGCCTCTGCCCAACTCCCATCTATTTTGAGAGCCTCCTCTCTGAGACTGAGAGCTGGTGATCCAACCTCATCACTACTTTTATTGGTAGGAGGAGAGCAGACCCATCAAGCCTTCGCTTTCTGCTTCGGGGTCAGCCCTAGGCAAATCTGTTAATTAGGCTAAATCTGGCCTGCTTAGATACTCTCCTGCTTTCCTGCTCTGTACCTTTTCCCCTCTCTCCACCAGGACGGCTCCCCATACCCTCAGGCGACCCCAGATTAAGAACTTTCCGTTCCCGGGGTGTTTATAGGGCTCACTCCACCAAGAGTCCTGCATCTACTGAGCCCTGTCTCGGCCTTGGTGTGAGCTGATGAATACACAGTCTTCCACACCCGCAGGGATTCTTTCTCAAGGCACTCATCCAGACCAAAGGACTGCTTCTGACAGCAAATGCATTCCATTTAGTCAGATTGGCTGGGAAGGTATTTGGGGGCGAAGAAAACTTAAACCTTTTCTCAAAAATAACACTAATAACTAAAGTGTTAGTTGCTCAGTCGTGTCTGACTCTCTGCGACCCCATGGACTTAGCGATTAAATTGGAGAGGGAAATGGCAAGCCACTCTAGTATTCTTGCCTGGAGAATCCCGTGGGCAGAGGAGCCCGCCAGGCCCCTTCTCCAGGGGATCTTCCCAGCCCAGGGACTGAACCTGGGTCTCCTGCATTGGCAGGTGGATTCTTTATCATCTGAACCACCAGGGAAGCCCATGGATAACTAAAGGAAGTCAAACTGTAAATGGGATACTGTGCTATTTGCTTTCCATAACTATCTCCAAGTCTTCTGTCTTCACTAGCAATTGCTATATAACAAGCCACTGCAAAATGCAGTGGATAAAACGGCAACCACTTTTTATAAAAAGACCAGGCTTGTCTTTCTCCAGTGTGAACTGTCTAGACTGATCTCCGCTGGGCTCACTCTTGTGTCTGGGGTCATGTGTTGGCTTAGCCAGTGGCTGGGAGACTCTAGAATGGCCCCACTCACAGGACTGGAGGTTGGCAGGCTGTCTACTAAGGCAACAGGTTTCCCTTCATATGCCTCTCATGCTCCAGCAGTCTAGCTCAGGCTGTTCCAGTGGTGGTCTCAGGGACCTAGGCAACGAGAGAGCAAATCCCGATATCTAAGTGCTTTTCATGTCTGTGCTTATATTATCTTTGCTAAGGTCCCATTGGTTAATGCAAGTCACTTGGTCAACCTGATTTAAGTAGTGGACAGTTAGATGCCACCTCTTGACAGGAGGATGAACAATATCTTATAGGGTGGGTGTGGATGCAGTGAAGGGAAAAATGTTCACCTTTCTTAAAAAAAGTAATCTACTATCTTTGCAATATACCCTACCTTCCCTGAACCCTAAATTGTGGCTGCTATTATTTCCATGTTACAGCAGAACAAAATGAGACTTCAAATGGTTAAATAATATCCTCAAGAAAAGTGAGATGGTGTTTGATTGGAATCAAGTATGAACTCATTTTTTAAAATATGTATTTCATATGGATTAGAATCAGGATTGTGCTGGATATGAATTGGGTATGAACTCATATTTAATTATGCATGCATGCATGCATGCATGCTAAGTCACTTCAGTTGTGTCTGACTCTGTGCGACCCCATGGACAGCAGCCCACCAGGCTCCTCTGCCCACGGGATTCTCCAGGCAAGAATACTAGAGTTGTTTGCCATTTCCCTCTCCAATTTAATCGCTAAGGCATGTCTAGCTCTTTGGAACCCCATGGACCATAGCCCACCATGCCCCTCTGTCCATGGGATTTCCCAGGCAAGAATACCAGAGTGGATTGCCATTTCCTTCTCCCATATTTAACTATATATACATATATTTATAAACATACAATTTGTTTAAATATAAATACCTTAAGATACATAACATACACCCACACAGATAGAGTAATAATAAAGATATGCATGTAGGCATGAGTTAGTATACCTACATGTATTAATACTTCCAGACTCTGCACACTAAGAGGTCCTAAAAGCAACGATACTCAGGTAGTAATGAGCACACCTAGCATCCAGATCTTGGTTTCTAAATACCATTCTCTAATAAATGGAACCAAGGTTCCCTGGAAAAGGAATTAACTCCAAGAATGGGACAGAGAAATACAAGATGACAGAGAGCCTGTCATGGTGTAAAAAAGTAAGGAAGTGCTCAAAAAGCAATGGGGCATGTTGAAAGGGTACAGACGCCAACCTGGAAGAACTCTCATTGACCAGAGCTGGGTCAGTTTGAGCACCACACTGTGTAACAGTACTATTATACTATAACCTATAAAACAGAGTAAATATCTGTGTCCATACTGATATGAATGAACAAAGGATTAAATAAATAAATGAAGAACGGATAGCCTTCCATAGAGAGAAACTCTGATAAATAAACGTAGAAGGAAAACAAACTTAGGCTAGCAAAAGGGAAAGGGCGGTAGGGATAAATCAGGAGTTTGGGACTAACATATACACACTACGATACATAAAACATAACTGACAAAGACCTACTATATAAGCACAGGGGGCTCTACTCAATATTTTTGCAATCACCTAAAAGGGGAAAAAAATTGAAAAAAGATATATGTATATATAACTGAATCACCTTGCAGTACACCTGAAACAGTGTAAATCAATTACATTTCAATAAAGAAAATAAAACAAGTGTAGATGACATGAGGGAAATAGAAAGTTATCAGAACAACTTGTTTCAGACAAGATCTACAGATAGATGCTAAAATTAGTGAATGAAAATTTCAAGAGAAATAGTCTTAAAGTAACTCCCTCAAGATATGTACTAATTACAAGGGGGAAAAAAGTAACTTTCAGTGCATATATTCAGAAGACAACATGTTAGCCAAGAGATCAAGCTGAACGCCACCAGTAATAAGACATTTTGATGCCATGTACCATTCAATATGATGGGCTGAGCCAGGGCAAACCACATGTGGGTATTCTTGTCCAAAATACAAAACCTCATTCTAATTAGGATAAAACATCAAACAAATCTAAACTGAGGACACTCTACAAAAATAATTCACCAGACTCTTCAAATGTGTCAAGGTCATTTAAGAAATAATAATATTAATCAAGACCAAGAAACTAGCTCGGATCAGAGGAAGCTGGCAAGACAAGACAATAAATGGCAGAGCAGTACCCAGGGTGAATCCCGAAATAGTGAGGGAACCTGAGTAGAAACACCAGCAAAATGCAAATTGTTAGTTGAGTTAATAGCATTGCACCAATGTGAATTTCTAAGACTGGGAAAAACACATCTTGTTAGTATCGGGGAAGGAAGTATCGGGGAAGGCGGGAGCTGCACCAAGAGTTCATGGGCACTCTGAATTATTTTTGTGACTTTCTTGTAAGGTGAAATTGATTTCAAAACAAACAAACAAAAAAAAAAAAAGGGAAAACTCAAACTTCCCCAAGGTCACAGTTCCTTATGGCTGTCTGAATTCAAACCCAGTTTTGTCTGATTCCAAAGTCTATGTTTTTTCCCCTCTGCCACACTTCTGCATCCAACCCTGCACAGCCTGCTGTCTCAGAATTGGCTGAGACTGGACGAGGATAGCACCTCCAAATGAATCATTCGATGGGAAAAACTGGCGGCACAGTGAGGCACAAACCCATTTACTTTAAATGGGGAAAGTGAGGCAGAGGCCCATTAAAATGTGCATAGGGAGTATCCGCTCTCAATGCCAATTTATGATGTGGCTTCTTGATTCTCCGTAATTCAGTTAAATTAGTACAAGACTATACATCTCAACCTGCAACCATATTGTCACTTAAAATGAGTGTCTGGAAGGCCATCCTTCTGGGAACATTAGTTACCTTGTCCATTGCTTACTTAATCACAGCTTGGAGTTTTTTTTTTTTTTGCGCCTTGTGGAGGCTGGCTATAAATTATGGGCTACAACATGGCAAAGTCACACTTAGCAAATTATATGGCACTGGAGAACCCTTGCTTTGGGGCAAAAAATTACATATTTCTTTAAATGTATGTTTTAGCAAATATTATACTGAGCCTATAAGACAAAACCTGTGAGCACATTTTACGGCCTGTAGGACATATTTGACAACTGACTCACATCTCTGGCCCGTTCATAAATGAGGGGTGGGTGGGAGAGTCCTATCTGAATTCATGTCGGCAAGGCCCACGGTCAGTGAATTTCTACTTGCAGACCAATATGATGAAAGGCTAGAAATCCTGTCGGTGATCGCACGTGATGCAGTAAATAAACTAGCCAAACACTGTCTTAAATTTCATTTTGAGCAGCAGTCATAGACTAATAGATACTGTTTTCTCACTGTTATGAATGAGCTCCTTTATTGTTATTTTTTAAAATAAGTCCAATAAAGTACCCTGGGACTGGATAAGCATGACAGCCAGATAAGAAGAAAGCGCCCGCTGCAGGGTTATTAACTAGGAGGAGATGAGCACCCTTTGGAATGAAGGTTTTCCGCTTGCCTGTTGTCTGCTGGGCCGGAAGGCTCCTCAAGGAAGTTAGGACTCAGCGCCTTGGCGGGCCAGTCTCTGCTGTCGTGAAGGCCGAATATTCTGCGCAGCCAGCCGCTGCTGGCTCTGACCTCATGGTGGACGGTGCCGGGTGGACTGGAGTGGGGTCACTGGAGCTCACTGTGGGGACACTGTGAGCCGGGGCTGCAGCCCACTCCAGCCCGCGTCATAAGAAGCTCAGGCAAGTGGGAGGGCCCTGTGGTTCCGGGATGTTATCTTGTCAGGCAGCCAGTTGCCCTGCTGAAGAGTCGGTGAGATCTTGCTTTAAGAATGTATGTTTTAATTTGAGGATATTAATTACATGGGGATGATTGGACTCCATGATTTATAACCCGCCAGAATCCCGCGGCCTCGCCCTCCATATGGGCCGCTGCCATTTTCCCTTTTGTATACCTATCATTTCCCATTGTTTATCTTCTCTGATTGATGCTCCGGCTCGGGATGTTTTCTATTATGAGATTCATAATTATCACTGGTAAGAGAGAAGGCTTCCCCATTATCTTTGGCGAGGCTGCCCAAATTATTCACTGTAGCCCACTGGTACCACACCGCAGGAAAATAAGAATTTATTTCTCATCCCAGGCATATGGTAGATAAGAGGATGTATTTATTTCTCCATGTTTCAAAAGGATTAAGCTTGGAAAAAATAAATATCACTTAGGCTGTCAGTAAGCAGAACTTTATGGGTCTGGGTTTAGAGGGCCTCTCTTGGGCTGGGAATAGCAAATCTAAACTCAGGTTTTAAAGAAGAAGAGGGAGAGGCTAAGGAGGCAGAGCATCAATTATAGTTTTCCTTGGCTAAATAAATGAATGTTATATATTTTCAATCACTCTATCGGTCTACAAGGCACCCAGGACCACCCTAGACCCCCACATGAAGTTAAATAACGCAGCAGGCTTATTTGTAAAAATGTTACTGAATTCCAACAGTCCTTGACCCCTGGCTATTCTGAGAGCACGCTGAATACATCATCTGGGTTTTGCCTAATTACACATAATTAGGAAACGTAATTATGCTTTTCAATGCTGCTCCGCCACTAGGAGCTGAGTGGACAGCTGAAAAACACGAGCAAGGATTCAGTGCTTCAGAGAAAACAAATTAAAAATACGAGCCAACCTCTAAAAACAAGGAGTGCACCGAAGATTAGTAAATCAAACTTATAAAAAACATAATAAAAAAATTGCTCTTGGCTCTGGCTAAATATTTGATGCAACAGTGATGCTGGCTGCCTTTGTATTGGGGACTTAGCTTAATGATGTATCATTTGCATCTGTGCTGAGCCAGGGAGAGGGGATAAGTAACTTCACCCCTCGATTGTTTTGATTTGCTAACTTTCTCGCTCCTTTATGCCTTTTCATTTTTACTTCCTCCTTTAGACTGGATTCCCCACTCGAGTTGAGCAAGGGACTCCCAATTAACCCATAGCAGAGAACCACATTTCGTTCACGGTTTACTGCATGCAAAGGGTGCTAATGTCCAAAAGCACGGGCAAGTCTCAGCCCCTGAGCTGGGCGTTCTCCAGCGAGCAATGGAGGAAAGAGCCCTTGGCTTTCCAAATCTACCAAGCAACACAGACTACAGGCACAAGTTCATGAAGGGCATGGGATTGTGAACCTTCTACACTCCAATCTTAGCTTCTGTTGAATTTCCCTGTACTGTTATGGTAGCTGACAGTCATAGACACACTCCATTAAATGCACTATTTATGGAAACTTTTCTAGGGTACCAAAAAAAAATGAAAAAGAGGAATGATTGCCAAAAGCAAAGGCTCACACACGAGTGCAGGAGGTGTAGGATTTTGTTCCTTACTGCTACAGTGAAACAGCCAGCCCTGCTAAAAACTGCCTCTCCAATCACCAACCCCATGAAAGAAGTGGTGTATGTGTGTGTGTGGGGGGTGTGTGTGTATTTTTATATATTAGGTTTCTGCTTATTTCTTTCTTGTACCATGAAAACTTTCTTTTAAGCCTGTCTTCATACCATCTTGTTTTTGACACGCATCTTTTCCAATCATCTTAGATCCTATAACATCCACTTCCACCTCTGCCTTCTTTCTCCTCCTCAATTGCTGATTGACTGAATACGTTGACTCCAAGAGGAGTCAACTCCCCTTGGATTATTTTACGAGACACACCTCTGCTCACTCTGATCCCATATTATGACACGCTTCTCCTGGTCACCTCAAAGGGCAGATGTTAGTGACACCTCAACTTTCTAATGTGACTCTTATATCTCCTCCCCAAGAGAAGACCTGGGCCCCTACATGTCTGCAGGCCCTGTTTGGTGGTGAATTAGATTACTTCCACTGAAGCCCAGCAATCCAAGACCCTCCTTTCCTGGTTGAGGTCCTGAAATGAAATTCATGGATAACATAACCTACCCTCCCCACACACAATTAACATGAAAATTCTTATGATACCCTCACTTTACAGAAGAAGGCTAAGTCATCGTCCCTCTTCATTACAGCCACACCGCATGGCCAGGCACTCCTGTACAACAGCTTGTTGGTGGACTCGAATGAGTCAACCAAAGACGTACTTGAGTCTTAACTGTGTTATACCTTACACTTCCTCTCACTTAACCCACACTGGGGTCTCTCTTTTAAAATGAGAACAAAATGAGGAAAGCATGGCCCAGAGCGGTTCATGGTCTCACAACATGTCAGGCGGTTAGGAACAGCACAGTCCGGATCAGCAATGGTAATTATTCTGCGGGCTTGCCTGGCGGCTCAGATGGCAAAGCATCTGCCTGCAATGCTGGAGACCCGAGTTCGATATTAACAAAATATTCCATGAGTGCACAGTGGGAGTCAGCTGTGAGGCACTGTGGACAATGGGATCCCATGATGATAACGATTTAACTCATTCACCAATCTGTGTATTTGCGAAGCAAGCCTACATGCGTCAGCTCATTTAAACTTCCAAATGCCTAGGAACTTACTAACTCGGCTGAAAGAAGAAACTGAGACTCAGGAAGGAGGAGGAAGGGACTTGCCCTGGCCACCCAGCTAATAAGTAAGTGGTCACAACAGAAAGGAAACTATGGGAGGTTTCTTTTTTTTTTTTTTTTGCTTGCATTTGCCTTGAGGCTTAGCTAGTGCCTGGAATTGGGAAGTCATGCAAAAGACACCTGGGGGGAGAGCTGGTCACTGGGAGCTGGGGCTTTCAAGACATCCCCCCACCTCTTCCTTATCTCTGTTTGATTGTCCCCAACCACACATGTCACTTGGCAGTAACATCGACCAGGGATGGAGGTGACATAGCAGATGGCCAGCCCCCCTCAAACCTAATCTTATTCTGCTGGCCTTACCCCAATAACTGTGGGAACTCAGGGAAACTAAAATGGGAAAATAAACACGTACTGACAGTCTGGGATGCAGCTCAGTTACCTGTTAGCACCAGGAGGCGGGCTGGGGAGGTGGCTACAGCTCTGCATGTGACATGAGCTCGTTTCTCACCCACAGCCCCTCGGCTTCATTGATGGGCACCTTCACGCTGCCTTTTCACCAAAGCCATGCCGGACCAGGAGGGTTAAACACAGCCTCCAGAAAGAGGAAGAAGCCGAGAGAGAGAAGGAGGGAGACCAGAGAAGAAACGGTGACTCTCTCTGGGTGGAGGGATCAGAGGTGAATTTTTTCCCAAATGTTTCACCACTTTTTTTTGAGAAAGATTCTTTAAAAAAAAAAAAAAATATATATATATATATATCTGTTTGCTTATTTTTGGCTGCGCTGGGTCTTCACTGCTGCGCGGCTTCTCTCTAGTTGCGGCGAGCGGAGGCCACTCTCCATGTGATGCACAGGCTCCTCGGGCGGTGGCTGCTTGTGTTGCTGGGCGCCGGCTCCGGGCCGCGCAGGCTCAGCAGCGGCGGCTCCGGGGCTCCGGAGCCCAGGCCGAGTAGCTGCGGTGCACGGGCTTAGCTGCTCTGTGGCACGTGGGGTCTTCCTGGACCAGGGATCAAACCCACGCATCCTGCACTGGCAGAGGGATTCTTGACCACTGAGCCACCGGGGAAGCTCCCGCCACTTTTTTATGTCAAACTTTTAGTTTTTCTCGAGAGAACCATGACAGAGTGAGTTTGTACCATATCACAACCAAGAAACTGATGTGACGATGGTCAAGCTACTAACCGCTGTCATCCCCACCAGGATCCTTCACTTGGCCCTTGATCAATCAGCCACCCCCGCTGCCCTCTGACCCCTGCAGTCACTATTCTGATCTCCATTTCTGTAACTCTGTCGTTTCAAGATTGTTATGTAAATGGAATCATGCAGCACATAACCTTTCGGGATTTTTTTTTTTTTTTTTTAATTCCCATTCTTCTGTGGTTCTTTTGCAGTCAAAGAAAATATTCTGTGTCTATGTGTGTGTGCACAAGGCATCACCATTTTAAGACTCAACTGTGGGACCTCGCTGGCGGTCCAGTGGTTAAGCATCCAGCTTTGATCCCTGCTCGGGGAACAAGGATCCCACAAGCTGTGGAGCACCTAAGCGCATGTACCGCAACTAGAGGACCCGTGAGCAGCGGTGAGGATCTCAGGTGCCACGACCAAGACCTGCCACAGCCAAATAAGTGAATAAAAAATAAAAAGACTCAACTGCCTCTTGCGATGTCTCAGCAATTCAGTGTCTGGAAACTGTCAGCGTGTCCGCTTTTCCTGAGACGTGACCCTCGATCCTCTGGCGTTTGGTGTTTCTGTCCCTGGGCTGCTGGCATGCCACGAGAACTAGCCACCCCCCTTCGACACCTGGCTATGCCTCCTGCAGATGACCGCTGTGTAGCCCCGCTCCCTGGCTTTCTCTCCCCACCACGAGAACGCCTGTCCAGAGCAAAGCCCCACAGAGTTAGACACGGAGGCGCCCAAGCCACCAGCTTCCCCACAACCCGCGATGCAGACAGAAAAGACTGTGGCCAAAACAGGGCTTCTGCCTTCTCCTTTGGTAAGGTGCTCTAGAAACCAGGGTGAGGTGGCGTAAAAAGACCTCTGGAGCCTCAGGAAGTGAGTTCTCCCAACTCACGGTGTCTGTGCCCTTGAACAGGTTCTGAGACACAGTTTCTTCAACTACATGCCTTTATCAATTTTATTTCTGCAGAGTGATTATGGAAATTAACTAAATTAAAGGTAACTCCCAAACCACCACACCCATACATATGTGACATGCCCAAGTCCATGAGACTTATGGCTGTTGTCACTGCAATACACTCAATCTTAGCCCAAAGGCCAAGAAGCAATGGTATTACTGCAAGTGAATCAAAGTGATACATATAAATTCACCTTGCAAGTGAATCAAAGTGATACATATAAATTCACCTTGGGACATTCACTTTGGTTTCAAATCACTTTTTCTCTCTCTCCATCTCAGTATATAATACAAAATACTTGCTTCCCCCAAGAAATGGTTTCTAGGCAGGACCCATACGGACACCTCACTAAGCGGTCTGTATTAAATCTCCAATCTTGCATTGCTGGGGAAAAAAAAAAAAGTGTCTCAGTCCCAAGAAGTGTTCAGGTTTTGAGTGATGTCAGAGGCCTCTGAACAAGCCTTATAAACGACATCCATATTTGTCCATTTCTGACTTAAATTGCTTTTGGTTCAACCGCTGCCATGAATTGCCTTGATGCGGTATCATCCAGGATGACAGAAAACACAGAGGAAGCGGCAAGTTGCTGGCGAGGATTAGGAAATAAAGGAGTCACTGCCTCATCCAGTTCTCCAAGGGTTAGAAGCAAGGAAAATGAAACTCGCCTTGAAAGGTAATCTCCATGAACCGTGATAAGAGCAGCTGACATTTTACATAGCGCAAGCCTTCTAGTTCAGCCTGGTCATTCCAATAAAAGCCATCTACATACAGCTCACTGTTGCTGTTTTTTAAATCTTTCTACATGTTGCTTTGTCTTCTGCTCCTCTCTTCCTGCCTAAGCAGCAAAGAACAATCTGTGGTTCTGGACCTTCTCGTTAATATGATCTGGGCTCTGGTTTCCAAAGCACTGGATGAAGGAGCTTCTACATTTGGAGAATAACCTCCATTTCTCTCTTCTACTCTACTTCCCCATCCATCTTTCATCTCTTTCTGCTAACCTCTGACTCTGGTTAAAAAGAAAAAAAAATGTTCTTGGCAAAGGTCCATCTACTGCCTGGCTCCCTCAGCTAAGAAATTCTATTTCATCTCAGTCCTGTGATTAGGAATCCAAACCACAGGGGCTTCGGAGGCAGAGCATAATTAAGTTGGTCTGAATTTAGATACAAGATCTTGGGTTCCAGCCTCATCTCTGCCACTCGCCAGCTGCTACGCATGCCCGCGACTCACCTTCTGCACCAGACAAGCGGTCTAACGCCATCCACCCAGAGGCTCCTTGTGAGGATTAAACGAGGTGCTGCCTGCGCAGGGCTCATGGTGCTCACTCCCTGTCTTTCAATCTGCAGGCATGACTACATGCCAGGAGCAGAGGTGTCTGAAGACACTGAGGCGGGACCCCTCCTTCCCAGAGTCAAGGACGTGCCCAGCCAGAGCTGGTCCAGGCGGGTCCATGCGCACTGTGTTGCTCTGTCATTAGCTGCTCAGTTGTGTTGGACCCTCTGTGACCCCAGGGACTGTAGCCCACCAGGCTCCTCTGTCCATGGGATTCTCCAGGCCAGAATACTGGAGTAGGTTGCCATGCCCTTCTCCAGGGGATCTTCACAACCCAGGGATCAAACCCACGTCTCCTGCACTGCAGGCAGACTCTTTCCCACTGAGCCAGCAGGAACTCCCCGCGTCCTGGGCCCTGGTGCAAATGGGAAACAGGAGAATTCAATCCCATGGCAGCGGCTGTCCAAATTGCAAAGAAAGATCCCTCTCTCCGGCTAGGGCCGGAGGCTTTTTCACATCTGTGGAAATGTGATGCTTGCTCCAGCGCTCGCCCTCTGTCAGGGGTCCTCACACAGACACACCCACCCAGCCCCACAGGAGGCTCTTTCCAAGGGCTCTGAGCCCTCGAGAAGGGAGAATCAACCCAGGTGTGAAGCAAACGCCTACGGTCCACTGCCGTTCCTGCTTCTGTGCAGAGAAGGGGCCTGTGATATAGATCGCTTCATTTTCATGTGTGCATACAAGGTCACTTTCCCAACCAATCAATAGAGCAATCTGAATACACAATTTTCATGTCACAGTGTATTTTGGAATTGAAATACATGGGAGGGAACAAGGACAGCGAGGCTTTGAAGGAGTCCGCTTCAGTAGGTGCATCATTTTACACTGTCTTCTAATTCATCTCAAATATATCTGATGATACATCTGAGATCCCTGCCTTTGTGGACACACACAGGTGTCCTGGAGGCCTTCCTGGGGCTCACTTTATAAATTAACCCCTTACTTGTGGAAAGTCAGAAACAAAAACAAAGTACTTTGAATGAGTTAAGGTTCGAATTCGGCCTCTTTTCTTACTAAACAAGGTCCAACAGATTTTTCTAAGTGTCTCCTAGCAATATTTTGGCAATAGTTGGTTTCTTTTTCCCCCTCCATGTTAGTTTCTTCTTCTAGTCCAGTTTGTCTAACTCTTCAAGATGTAAGGCTAGTGAAGGATGAATTCTCCAACTACTGTGTGTTCTCAGACAAGTCACTTAACGC
The DNA here is from genome assembly GCF_023699985.2 of Odocoileus virginianus. Lineage (NCBI taxonomy): Eukaryota > Metazoa > Chordata > Mammalia > Artiodactyla > Cervidae > Odocoileus > Odocoileus virginianus. Next base: position 53,921,193 of record NC_069693.1, read on the forward strand.
CTCTGTTTCTTCCTCTGTGAAATGCAGTTATAATAAGTGGTCTAGCCCTCTAGACCACACCATAGGACTACCATAAGGTCCAAAGCTGCTCTGTGTATGAAAAACTGTTAATATTTTTAAGTGCTCAGACAGTTTGAGTTCATGCCATGTCCAGCATACCTCCACCAATTTATAATTGCTTCACTAACACACGCCAGTGGACACTTTTTATTTTAAAGGATATTTCCCTTTTAAAGTCATCTTTGTGACTGAGCCCCTTTAAGAGGATTCGATAAGTAACTGATATGTTAAGTTTCAAGTCTCTATTTACTAATAGGGTATTTTGCATATAACTTTGAATGTTGTAGCTAATAGAATCAAAGTTAGATTGAAGTATCAAATAATTTGACTAGGCAGAGACATTTTACTAGAAGGCTGGCACTTGTTTTCTCAATAACACAAAGACCCCTATAATAATGAGAGGATTTTTTAAAAAAGCTAGAAAGAGATAAATTGGACCCAAATCCATGTATTAGTCAGTCATACTTGGGCTTCATTTCTAGAGCTCCACTTGCCTTCTCTGTAAAATGGGCACATTTACAACAACATCTAGACCTCCTGAAAGAACTGAGTCCTTGAAAAGACTAGAAATAAAGCTTGCTGTGATCACTCAGACAAATGCAGTATATATACATGCCTGTTACAAATAGTCATGATAATAATAAAAACTAAGCCATTATATTTAGGTATTTCCCAATATTACTGGCTCTGCATAAATGAGTCTAGCCATTTGATACACGCAAAACACCAAGGTTAGCTTTCCTCTCTGTCTGCGTCCCTCCAGGCCTTAAGTTTTCTGCCATACACAAATTCCTGAATCTATTTAGAAGTTGGAGGAACATCCAATAGCAGAACAAGGATTTCTGAAGCCCAGCCTCTGCCTGCAACAAAGGAAACTACCGAAGGAATCCTCAGCAACTCCACCCCACACCCCAGACCCTGCACCTGCCAGGCTCCACCCCGTCTGCACACCTGCCCCCCCTGGAGGATTCGCTTTTCGAATTTTCTGTGTTTCTCTGGCTGGCAACTTGCACACCTCTCAGGGAACGGTGGTCTGCCTGGGAGCTGACGGGCACAGAGAGAGAGAGAGATGCAATTTGTGCGGATTTACGAGGTACACACACAGGTGTCCTGGAGGCCTTCCTGGGGCTCACTTTATAAATTAACCCCTTACTTCAACATTCTGCAGAGTCAGCACAGGCCAGGAGTGGATGGGGCCAGTGGCCCAGATTGGGTCTCCTGGTATTGGCGGTCACCACTCACAGGCCCCTGCTCAGCATGGACAATGCTGATTTACGAGACTTGTGAGAAGACAGAAGTGTCTGCATCTCTTTGTCATTCAGGCCACAGCGTTCCTGGTCTTACGGGGCTCCAAAACACCAACTTCCAGCCTTCCGTAACTGAGGTGCACCCAAAGGCCAGCCTCGGGGCTGTGTGTGTGAGCAGCGTTTGAATTTGACTAAGGATGGCTTGGCTTCATTCATTCACTTGTTCACTTGAAATGCTGGCCAAAGCCAAAGGGATACAAAGCAGAAACACCATACCTGGCCTCAGAGACTTGTACAGCCTGCCTGTATGTTATGCTAGGAAGAGCACAAAATCTATCAGCCAGCAGGGCCTGGCTGGAAGGCTGTCTCTTCCACCTATCAGCCGTGTGATTCTCAGTAACTTCCCAATCCTCCAGAAGCCTTGGCATCCTCATCTGCAAAATGGGTATCATCCCACCCCATTTCATAGAGGATGCCTTGAGGAAATGACGCTCAGGAAATTGTTGTGAAAACTCTAAGCACCGTACAAGCATTCAGGATTCTTACACATGCGCCAGCAACACACAGGAGGAAGGAACACAGCAGGCAGTAAAGGAACAGAAAAAGAAAGTGGAAGTCACTTAGTCGTGTCTGACCCCATGGATTTTACAGTCCATGGGATTCTCCAGGCCAGAGTACTGGAGTGGGTAGCCATTCCCTTCTCCAGTGGATCTTCCCAACCCAGGAATCGAACTGGGGTCTCCTGCATCACAGATGGATTCTTTACCAGCTGAGCTATCAGGGGAGACCAAGGAACAGAAGAGAAAGGAAAATCAGAAACAGGCGCGTAGAGCCTAGTGGCAGTATAATAACCTAGGGTCTGCACTGTATGCTGTGGGGACCGCAACCCGATCTTCCCTTGTGGTGAAGCAGAATGAGGGCCAGGAGGTAGAGAAGGCAGGGGAAGGGAAGGAGATGGCCAGACTACCCAGCAGAAGAGAGAACCAGGTCTGTGTCGGAGTGAGAAGCAGTAGATCAGGAAGAAAGAGAGCGGAGAGAGCTGGTATAACAAAGAGGGAGAAAGAGACGGTGCCGACACTGCTCACTTTGTGTCCTGTATCGTACGAATGCTCACAGGAAGAGTCTGATGGTGGGGGACCTACCACACTATTCAAAGACGTGACTTTTCAAAGCAGGTTTCTCAACTCTCGGGGGAGAAACTAAGATACCACTGGTGATCTCAAAAGCCACTGCTGTAATGGTTATAAAGGGCTAGTACCTGTCTTTGAAGAGCTTCTCGAAGCTCCTTGACTGAAGGATTTCAAGGTTCCCTCCCTGAAGTGACCGCCTCTGCTCTCCCGCGGGCCTCCATGAGCCCACTGCTGCAGACGGGGTCCTTTGCGGAGTCCGCTCTCCCATCAGAACCACTCCAGAGGAGGCGACGCCTTCTCTGACGCAGAGGGAAGACACTCCGTGCCTCTGCCAAGGGCTGAGCCAGTGGACCTATCACACGTCGTGAGAGCCCGCGGATGAAGTGGCGGACTGCGGTCCCGTGAAAACATGCCTACAAGCTCGTGGACAGCTACCCCTGCAGAGTGGAGTCAGTTCCCCCTCTCCTTAAGCACAGTCTTTACTGGCTCTTTTCCAATGACTAGAACGCAGCTGAGGTTTCAGTGTCTGACTGTGTGCAATGTTCGAGATCAGCGTCTGAAAGCCGCTGGAGCATCCTCTGGCACCTTCTCTGAGGTCAGCCACCTGGCCAACTGCCAGATGTGGAGGAAGACCAAGTGTCTCCGTGGAGAGGCCCACACGGTGAAGGGCTGAGCCCCCCTGCCCAAAGCCACATGTGTGCACCAGTTTGGATGTGAAACCAACAGCCCACCAAGCCTGAGAGACCACAGCCCCAGCCAACAGCTTGACCGAAACTTGACGAGAGAGCCCGAGGCACAGCCATCTATCTAGGCTACTCCCTGGTGTCTGACCTACAGAAACTGTAAGATACTAAATGCTTATTGTTTTAAACCATAAAGCTTTAGGCATAATGTTTTAAGCAGCAGCAGACAACTACTAAGAAGACCTAGGAATGAGCACATGAATCCAGGAAAAACAGAAGCAACTCAAGATAAGAGGAAGGTCATTCAAGAAACAGAATTACACAGGGCCCGACAATGCTGCAGTCGATGGGGTCGCAGAGTCGGACACGACTGAGCGACTTCACCTTCACTTTTCACTTTCATGCATTGGAGAAGGAAACGGCAACCCACTCCAGTATTCTTGCCTGGAGAATCCCAGGGACTGGGGAGCCTGGTGGGCTGCCATCTACAGGGTTGCACAGAGTCAGAGACGACAGAAGTGATTTGGCAGCAGCAGCAGCAATGTCAGAACCCGTCAAGTGTGGTTCTCTCCCACTCCCAGCTCCCGAATCTTCTTGGAGGTTTCATTCTAGGGCTTGGAATGCACAGCAACAGGTGCTCATCAAAAGCTTCTGGATGTAATTCTAACAACTGCTGTTTTTGCAAACATTTAATGAGCATGTATTATGCCCAGGGATGACGCTTCATGCTTTTTAAGAATTTTCTCTTTTGATCTTCTCAGTGCTCCTAAACATGTAGAGAGCATTATGATCATGGTTTCATAGATGAGGGGAAAAAAAAAATTAAAGACAAGGAAGTTTAAGTGACCTGCCCGAGGTCTCACCTAATAGTGGGCAGCCCACTCTGACCGCGGCCGTTGTGGGTGCTGGTGATGTGCGGCTGGGGACATGCACTGGGATTCCCAGGTTGGGTACCCAATGGGCACTCTGAGCCACAGGATAAACACCGTGCATCTTCCTGGAGCATCAGCATTATTCACAGCCAAGCAAAGAAAAACCTCACTTTTGCATTTACAAGGACACAGGTAATCCGAGAGGAATGCAAACTTGTCCTGGAGCTTTTAAGATAAGTCACTCACAGTGGCCTGCTAGAGAGGATGTCCCAGACCCCCAGGAGCACGTGTGCAGTCTCTGTACGAAGTGCTGGCTGGACACTGCTTCAGGAGGAGGACATGAGGCTGGATGAGCTGGCCATCAGAGGGTTGAGGTCCGCAGCCTCCTCCTCCTTGCCGATTCTCCTCTCTCCAGGCCCCTCCAGCAGCCAGGTCGAGGTGGCTACAAAGCCTGAGGGGCTGGAAACAAAGCCCCTACTTCTCACCGATCTCCACTCCCCAGATATCACACACCCTGTCCTCCCCTCCGACAAGGACGGTGATGACCGCTGCACTGTTAGTGCTGGCAAGGAAAACATGGATTCCAGATATCCCTAAATGTGTTTGCAATGATTGCAACGGTGCTTTTGATAAATAAGTGAAGAAGAAGCGCCTGACCTGGAGGCTGCAGTGGGTGAGGACAGGAGTAGAGGAGAAGGCCGGCCAGCTCTACGAACTGAAGGAAAGCATCCTTTGCAGCACTGAGGGGTGAGGTGTGACTCCCAGGGGGCCCGGAGCTGCACACACGTTCCCTCCAATACACGCTGATGCCGTCCCGCCCGGCCAAATCGACCTGAACAGCGCGGAGAGCGCGCGGACGTACCTGTCAGCCCCAATCGGCACTGCGGAAATTTTGTTAGGAAAATAGATGTACTGAGATTCAATTTTTCGATTGTCTGAAGGCTTAATTTAGTGACCTTGGAGGATATCTCCTGGAGGTGAAAGAAGACACGGGGAATCTGCCTGGAGGGGGAAGGGGGGCAGACGGGGCTTCCCTGGTAATGGGTAATTTGTTTACTCTCCTTTGCAGGCCTTGTCAGGAAGCCGTGGAAGTAGATAGCTACTACCACTTTCTTAATGAAAAAAGTGAAAAATCAAAAAGGCACAGAGAGAGATGGACTCTCAGTCGTGCTGTGTTACTTTCTAAGAGCAAATATATATACATATATACACACACACACACACACATATATATATGTATATATATATATTATATGTACCTGGCCTCCTTCCTCTGCACTGGGGTGTCCAGAGGCTCACAACCCATGGTGGTGGTTCAGTTGCTAAGTTTTGTCCAACTCTTGTGACCCTGTGGACTGTAGCCCGCCAGGGTCCTCTGTACAGGGGATTCTTAGCAAGGATACTAGAGTGGGTTGCCATTTCCTTCTCCAGGGGATCTTCCCGACCCAGGGATCAAATCCTAGTCTCCTGCATTGCAGGCTTTCCTGATAGCTTAGCTGGTAAAGAATCCACCTGCAGTATGGGAGTTCTGGGTTTGATCCCTGGGTTGGGAAGATACCCGGGAGAAGGGAACAGCTACGCATTCCAGTACTCTGGCCTGGAGAATTCCATGGACTGTACAGTCCATGGGGTCACAAAGAGCTAGACACGAGTGAGCGACTTTCACTTTCTCTTTACTGACTGAGCTGCCAGGGAAGTTAACCCATGTCTTCTCCCAAATGAGTGAGCCTGGGCCTGGTTGCACCACGCTCCAGGCCCTCTCCTGCGCCTTCTCAAAGCCTTGCCATAGCTGGCCCGCAGCCTTTGGCTTCTCCGGTGGGTCAGACTGTTCAGTGTCCACCTGCAGATCGGGAGGCCTGGGTTTGACCTTCCCCAGGAAGACCCCCGGGGAAGGAAATGGCAACCCAGTCTAGTACCCTTGCCTGGATTCCATGGACGGAGGAGCCTTGTAGGCCACACAGTCCATGGGGCTGCAAAGAGTCGGACATGGCTGAGAGACTTCACTTTCACTTTCCTGCCTCAGGGATCAGGCCAGATTCTCATTTGCCAACCCTCTGCGCCTCCTCTCAGCCTGGGGTAGCACGGCAACAGGAGAGAACCAAGGGCTTAAATCCAGTCTTGCAATTCATGTCAGATAGCTCTAGCAAGCTCCTTTCCCTCCAGGGCTCTCAATTTCCTCACGTATGACGTGGGGAGAACCACACGCACATTTTAGGATTAAAGGGAAGTGTGTGTACAGAATGCAGAAGAGGATGCTCCAAGGACAGAGGTGTCAACACCTCCATCACTCAGTTTCAAACCCAGCACCGAGTTCCAGCTTGCTCACTGGTAAAACAGAAATAATAACAGTTACCTGCTTAACAGGCTGGGGGATCAGAGACAGTCATAGTAGCGGCAATTAATGAAAGATAACTGGGGACTTCTCTCCTTTTCGGGCGGTCCAGTGGTCAAGGCTCCATGCTCCTGATGCAGGGGCAAGAGTTCAATCCCTGACCGGGGGCCTGAGAGCCCAGGTGGAAGGCAGAAAAGGTCACAGGAACAGCACAGATATAGTGTCAGAATTAACAGTGCAGGGTCTGGCACCTGGTATAGACTGTGTTCTGTTTATTATTGATACGTAAGTGTCTAATCATGTTTGGCACATAGTAGGACCTGAATGAATATGATGTATTGCTATACATTGGGCTTCCCAGGTAGTTCACTGGTAAAAAAAAATCTACCTGCCAATGCAGGAGATGCAGGTTTGATTCCTGGGTCGGAAAGATTCTCTGGAGAAGGAAATAGCAACCCGCTCCAGTGTTCCTGCCTGGAGAATCTCAGGGACAGAGGAGCCTGGAGGGTAACAGCCCATGGGGCTGCAAAGAGTCGGACACACCTGAAGCGACAAGATCACCACCACCAAGGATAACCGTAACAAGGGTAAATGTCACGCTGGGAGCATCACAGACACCCTGTGAGCTGCAGTTACTGGTCACAGTGATGGTGATTATGTCAGAAGTCTGTCCATAGCAGGTGAGGCCCTGGTGTCCACCTACCTACCCCCTTCCTTCTCAGCCCTGGCTTCCTGGACACACCGGGATGACTTGCGCTTCTGCATCCTGGCCCTGACCTCGCCCCTGGCTCCACACTGCCCTCTCTGGGGACGGCTCTCTCTTGTCATGGTCTTTGCCGCTGCGACAGGGAGCAGGAGCCAGGCCGTGGTGTCCCGAGGACCCCGGGGGGCGTTCAGATTAGATGAGCCGGCAGCCGTTCTCCCTGCTGTCCCTGGCTGCCGCCGTGTGCCTCACAGCCCGAGGATTTAACAGAGACGCCAGGGCTCCCGGGCGCCAACGCCTGCCGCAGTTTGCACCTACGGACACGCAGGAGCTAATTCCCCTCCCCGCCCTGCCGATTTTCACTGCCACTCTGCCCATACCGTGTCAGCCAGCCAGCCCCGCGCTGACAGGCAAATCCGCCCAGAGCCCTTCCTTCCCAGGGCCCCCGTCCTGAAACATCACCACAGGCTGGCGAATGTGGTTTCTACCTGTTCTCTGGGACCTCATCTTTCAGGTCCTTTCAAGCCCTGGAGTCTCCCTGCAGGAAAATGAGCCAGAGGGTGGTTGGGAGGAAAATGTGGATGACAGGGGTGGGTCTCGGAAATTATACACCTGGCCCTGGAGTCACCCAGACCCCAGCTCTGCCACCTTCTCAGTGACTTCATACCACCGACCTTTACTATACTCGTCTGTAAAATGGGCTTGCCCATCACACTTCCCTTTCAAAGGCCGTTCTGATGTAACTGTGTAAAGCTCTTTGCACAGAGTATGGCATCCCACCAGCACGTGACTAGTGTCAGCGCTCACTGTTTCGGCAGATCAGCCATTCTGGTCATCCTTCATTTCCAACGATGCTGATGTGTCTTGCAGATGGATCTGCTAGAGCCCCACAGAGAGGCAGGCTGGGGTCCTGAAAGAACCTGATAAAGGTATTTTACGGGAGCCCTCAGGTCTCCCTGCCGCCGTCTGTAAAATGGAGGAAGCACTTTGCACAGAAGGAAGTGACATGCCAAAAATAATTTCTCTTCCCAATTATATATAGCAATGTAATCTACAACAACACATTGTATTTGTTAAGGTCCTACTATGTGCCATATGTGATTAGACACAGGTACAGTACAGCCGACGACACGTACCAAACCCCACAGTTAATTCTGATATTATACTGTGTGCCCCACTTCATGCCGACTGTCTTTCACTAACTGTTCTAATCCACCAGCCTTCTAAAGTGGGCCCTGTTATTATCTCCATTTTACCAATGAGCAAGTTGGGAGCATCATGAGTGCTTGACAATTTCACTTAAGGGAGAAAAAAAGACCGGGGCAGAGAGAAATAGCGAAGTCAAGGAATCCACTGAGAAGTAGGTATCGCTGTCTATTTCACACCAGCGCACTCTCGGCTGGGCTGAAATGCACGCATCTGCAGGAATATATGCACACATTTATGCAAACTCCCTGACATCAGGGGCCAGGGCTGTTTTTACCAAACAAAGTCTGTTTATGCTCCAGGGGAAGCCTTTCTTCCACATTGGTCCAAAGAACCAACTATCCCTGGATTGATGCGTGTGATCACATGGACGGGTGACTCTCACTTTGTGAGGACGTGGGTCACTGTGGCTAACACGCAGGTGAGGGTGGCTTCCCTTACATCTTCCTGTTTCAGGAAGCACCAGCCCTCTGCTTGAACGCTGAACGGTGGGATGGCCAGAGATCTGTACTTCTCATCCTCGCGGGCCGCCTGTACGATAATGTGATTGCTGAGCCCCTCCCCCACCCCAGTGCCCGCCGCCGGGCCGCCCAGCCACCTGGCCGCAGAATGCAAACGTCTGGGGCATCATTAAGGCACTTCTATACAGCACCGACCAAGGGCTGACCCTGCGACCATTTCCACCATTAGATTTGAATGACCTCGGCAGCAGGGCTGAGAGGCCGGAGTATTAATTCACAGAGAACCACAAGCCCAATTTAAGATTTAATTTGAGATAACGAAGAGCTCCTGAAAGTGTATTCAAACTTCTCAGCGTGCAAGAAAAGGCCTTTCCCTGTTTCCCACGTTGAATGTGAATCCAATCTTTCCTTAACAGAATTTATTCACCAATTTACAAGCAACGTGCAAGCCTCCTTTTCTCTTTTTCCAGTTCCTTCTGCTTAGTCAAACCCCCTTGTGATGTGCCTTTATGGGAACTATTTTCCCCCTTCCTTCCTAATTCACAAGCGGCTGCCCTTGAGGGATTCCTTTTCAATTTGACTGCATCCTTGAAGAGAAAACAGCCTTCGTTAGGTATCTCCCCCAACACTCTGGTTCCCCTGGATCCCAACTTAAATATGCTAAGCGTCTGTTCAACAGGGATGCTGTCCTATTAAAAATTTTGGCCCTGCAGTGTGACTCTGGAGGCAAAGCCACGGCAGGGCATCCTGCCGCCCGTTAGCAAATCTGTGCTTCTGGGTTCTGGCGTGGCTCTCGACTCTGAAGCCTTTATTTCTTAAATACTTAAAATTCTAGGGACTTCCCTGGTGGGTTGAGAGACTAACAATCTATTTTCAAATGCAGGGGACGCGGGTTTGATCCCTGGCCGGGGAACGAAGATCCCATATGCCACAGGGCAACTAAGCCTGCACGTGACAACCACTGAGCCTGTATACCAGAACACAGAACCCACACACTGCGACAGACATCCTGAGCGCCAAAGACCAGATGCGGCCAAATACAGCTAATCATTTTTTAATTAAAAAATTTAAAATTCTAGCTGGGGTTGGGAATGGTATGCGTTGGACTCAGAAGCCTGAGTCTTAGCTGGTATTTACTGAGCATCTATGTTGCGTCTGGAGCAGTTCTGGGTACACTGCATTTTCTCAAAGACTCAGTCTGGCTTTAGAAATAGACTTGAGTTGAAGTCCTAGCATGGAGTTCCACTTTCCCCCAGGCCTCGGTTCCTTGTCTGTGAAATGCCAAACACACCTTGGCGCTTCCCAAAGGCAACTTTAAACCCTACAAATGAAATAATACACGGGTGCAAGAATACCACTAGTCACCTGACCTTGGCCCTGGGACGGTGCTGGAAAATGAATAACCGGGCCTTGTAAACATTCTGGTTGCTGTTAAGATGAGACCGGGGCAAAGGCAAGCACCACAGCGTTTCACAGTCCTGCCGCTGGTTTGCTCCATTTGCCTTGGGGCTCCCAAAGGGGGCATCACGGTGGGCGGGTGCAGGGAGGGGGCGTGGGAGGCGTGGCGCGGCCGGTGGGGCTGGTTTCCAGCTCAGCCTCCCCCCTGAATGGAGCCGTGTGACCTGGGCCAAGTCAGTCTGCACTTCTGGGCCTCCGTGTCCTTCTCTTCTTCTGCTCATTAGGTACAGAGGAAGGGCACCAGGGAGGGGCAGGCAGAAGTCAAACCACAGCTCCTGACTCGTAAAGGATGCATACAGCCAAACAGGCCAAGGGGAGTGACCCAGAAAGCTGTAGGGCACGGGGGGTGAGCTGAACAGTGCTCTCCCAAAGTCACGCTCATTGCAAAGCGCAGAGTGTGACTTTTCCTGGAAACGGGGTCTTTGTGGGTGGAGCTAAGATAAAGATCAAGATGATGTTATACTGGCTAAAGGTGACTCCCAGCTCCAATGACTGGTGGTGTCCTTTTAAGAGACGGAAAAGGACACAGAGGGACAGAGAGATGAAGGTCATACGAGGAAGCAGCCACGACTGAAGCGATATGTCTATAAGCCTAGGAATGCCAGCGACCACCAGGAGCTGGGAGAGAGGCCTGGGCCTGGAAGAGATCCTGAGTCTCAAGGAAGAAAAAGAAAAAGACATACCCTGCCAGTACTTTGCTTTTGGGTTTCTGGCCTCCTAAACCGTGAGACAGCAATTCCTGTTTAAGCCACCTAGCTTGTGATGGTAGCAGGAGGAAACTCACATAGGTGATATGCTTTGTACTTAAACAAGAGGCCCTTTCCCGAGCAAAGGCCCAGGGTTTTTATTTTCACTGGCGTTCTCCGCATATTTTAGGAGAGGGAGGCGGTGTGCAGTCATCCTGCCCTATTGACCCCAAGAAAAACTGCCTAGGTTTTCCTGGCAGTCGACCATCAACTTTACTAATAGGAATGGGGCCTGGAATTTTCTGGGCAGAATTTCTCAGACGGCTCGTTCAAGCTTTTTTAAAGGATGGTGAAGTGATTGAGGAGTATCATGGTGTCCCCAGACGATATCCTTGGGTCTTCTGAGATTCCATCTTTGTCTCCTGCACACAGATGGGCCACTCCCACTGGTCAAGGGTGGGCAGAGGAGGACATGTCCAGAGCTTCGGGTCGTAGGTGGGCAAGGACGATCCCGCACTGCACACTTGGATTTCTGACATTATAACGATAGGTGATCATCACCTTTCTTGTTCAGTGTCAGCACTTAGGCTAAAGCAGCCTCCTTGATGCTTGCTGCCAGCAGGGACGGGTTCTGTGCATCCTGAGAGCCCACTGGGGTGCCAGGTCCGCTGCAGCTGCTCACAATGGTCACAGCAACGACGCAGACTACAGGACAAGATAAACAACAAGACAAAGGCCTGACTTGCACTATTTTGTTTCTGCCACACTGACACCTTTTGTTGTTGTTGTTCAGCCGCTAACTTGTTTCCGACTCTTTGCTACCTCATGGACTGTAGCACGCCAGGCTTCCCTGTCCTCCCCTATCTCCCACAGTTTGCTCAAGTTCATGTCCACTGAGTCGGGGGATGTCTTGCAACCATCTCATCCTCTGTCACCCCCTTCTCCTCCTGCCTTCAATCTTTCCCAGCATCAGGGTATTTTCCAGTGATTTGACTCTTCACATCAGATGGCCAAAGTATTGGAGCTTCAGCATCAGTCCTTTCAATGAATATTCAGAGTTGATTTCCTTTAGGGTTGACTGGTTTGACCTCTGACATCTTACTACCCCCATTTGATTGGAAAGCTAGCAATAATGGCAGAGATAACACCGAAACCTAGGTCTGCCTGGTTCCGGGGCTTTCTACCACACGTCAAGGCTCGGATCAACAAGAGCTGCAGAAAAGCTCATGACAAGCCTGACTCACAGGGGAGGGTTTGACACGCTGGGGACGGCAATGGTGAGGGAGGGGAGGAGCCGGGATGTGTCCAGGCTGGAAGGGAGGCCTTGTTTGCACTGCCCTTGTGTGGCTCAGATCTCTGTGTCCGGGGGAGGTCTGTGGCCTCCAGGAGTCCAGCCCTCCAGGTGTACCTGAATGCAGAGGGGCACATCCTTCCTTGGGCAAGGTCACAGCCTTCCCGGGACGGTCCATGAGATGCTGAGTCCAGGCAGGCAGGGGCAGGAAGGCCTGTCCACACTGGCCTGAGTGGTGATGCTGACATGCCAATGGGCCCTTTCAGCTCCAAGGGCCCCCGCGAGGTCGGCTCGGACCCTCTGCTGGCTGCATCTCAGCTCAGCCTCTCCTCTGCCAGCTTCATCCTACCTACAGGTGTTGACCCTAAGAAAAGTCCTGCACGGGAAATCTCCCCTCTGAGTCGGCTCCCTGGAACACCCAATGAGATGGTCTCTCATTTCTAAGGAAGACTGTCAGTGATGAGAGGGGTGACTGGGGCCTGCAGCATTCCTGGGGTTTGCAGGAGGAAGCTGGGAGAAGACGGAGCCCGTCTGAGCAGTGCCCGCGTTCCTGCACACCAGCGCTGCCGCCCTGACGCCCACGGAGTGCGGGACTCAGGGCTGCGCTTGAGCTGCTTTGTTGACATAATTAGCGCTGGCTCCGAGCAAGAGGTTTTGTAGCCAACTTGGCGTGGGCTTTTGAGTTTTGATTGGCAAATTTGAAGCAAAGTTCAGCCAAGTTCTGTATCTATTTTGCACTGGGCCGAACGCGCATCTAAAGAAGCCAACTCTTCCGATAGGTTTTCAGTTTTCTGGTCATTGGGAGCTGAAGATATTAGCTCTTTAAATGGACAAATGCTTCTGGCAGGCCAGGCTGCACTCGGAGGAGGAGAAATGCCTGTGGGTTCCTCTGGAAAGTAATGTAATAAGATGCATTAATCAGAATTCTATCAAGTCTCCACACTTGGCCTGGGCTTAAGAGGCAATACTTTGAAACTGCAGTTTGGCTAAGCTTCCCTATTCTTTGCAAATCAGAATTGAAAAAGAAGGAAGAAAGAAAAGAAACAGAGCTAATATTTAAGAAAAACCGGCAATGGGAAAAAGGTATAAACAAGGTCTAATTCCTTAGCTCCACTAGGGGATGCAGAGGGTTCTGAGTGATTTGACCTTTGCCATTTCCCCAAAGTTACTCCAGGCTGGCAGCAGAGAGGTTGGGTCAGACCCCCAAGCTGGCTCAGAACTGGTTTGGACCAATGTCTTGGGTCCAGGTTGTTTACTAGTCAGTTTCTGGCTGACAATAACCTATTTCTGGACTTGCAATGGCATCTTGGCTATTTCTTATCCTGAGATGTTTGTAACCAGGGAATGAGAAATTTTGGAAGTTAAAACAGATTGACGTAGATGGGCACGTTGGCACTGTGTGACTTTTGCCCCAAATGTTACCTTCTTGGGAACCCAAAAAATGGCAAGCTGCAGACTCAGAGCCAATACCAATTTCTCTCCAGTGACTGGAGGTTTTTAGGTGACACTTTACAATTTAAAGTGACATACCAGTGCGCTGAACATTTGTACTACATTTTGTCTGTGCTTTTAATGGGACATAGCTACATCTGTATTTACTATTATAACTCAGTACCCAAGAGATGAATATTTTTAAAGACAAAGGGCCAGGCTTTGTAGAAACATTTTTTTCCCTTTTATATATATATTAAAAAAAAAAGTGGCTCCTTCTTGTCTGGTAGACTTTAGTAATTGGCAGGATTTTGAGTAAGCTCTTTTAAGAGCCCTCCATTTCTATTTTCACATTAAACACACTTGCAGTATCTATTAAAAGCTCACATACTGAGGCAAATATCAAGACTACCAATGAACTTACATGTGGAGTCCTCGGAACATCAGAGAGACGACGTGAGCCTTGGTATAGTTTGATTTCTTAGGGATCTCAGAGTTGGAAAAGAAGAGGGTACCTCTTTCCTCTGCCTCTTGGACCCGACCAGTGTCCCCTGTTTTACATCAACTCTATATTCAAGGTTTTTATCAGAAGGGGTCAAGTTCAGGATTTCATTACAGCAACAAATGCTGGCTTCGGCCTTTACCTCGGGGAGTATTTCCACTAAAGCCTAGGGGACTCCACACAGAGAGGCAGAACAGATGCGTGGATGTTTCTGCACCGTTCCAGCTGAGACCCCGAGGCGTACGGGTCGAGGATGATGGAGTAACACCCCAGGAACGATGCACGAGGTCGCCCAGGGGCCCTGGGAACATCTGGGAGAGAGCAGGGCCAGGGTGTGGGCCGGGGCGGGGGCCTCCAGACCCTGAAGAGACCTTCAAGGTCATTCTCAAGGTGACGCACGGGCCCTGATAGAGCAGATGTGAGTGCGGACTTGCAGGCGGCCACGCAGCAGACGAGGGTCATTTAACACAGGCAGTGAGGGCGGCCGGCAAGTGCCCTTGGCCTTGGACCGACAGTTGCACATGGAGCTCTTTAGCTCCTTCTCCAGATTTCTTAAAAAAACAAACAAACAGGAAGGACGGGGAGGATGCAGGCCCGGGGGAGAAGACAGGGCCAGAGCTCAGCGCAAGTCTTCTCTCAGCGCCTCTCCCGCCCCGAGACGGGGGTTTCGGATGGAAGCTGATGCGCTGGGCGAGGGGAGGGCCCTGCTTCGAGATCTCAGCCCGTCTCCACGGGCCAGGGTCACAGGGGCACACTAATGGTCATCGAGGAGCGCTTGGTAAAAGCGCTCTTTGCAGCGGTAGGTGTGAGATCACAGGAACCGGGGAGGTTTCGAGCAGCGTCCTCGGTTTAGTAGCAGCAGGAAGAGCTCCCTAGCCCTGCTGGCTGAGACTGGAGGCAGGCGGCCCCCACACGCCCCGCAGGGAGTGGGCCTGGGGACCAGACCGCCCCGCCTTGCTGCGTCTGCATTCCTACCAGTGCACACCATTGAGATCTGGCCTGAAAGCGAGGGCAGCCACAGGCCACTGAGGTCAGCCTCTCAGGACACCGGGGCAGGGCTGGGGGACCTGCGGGGGTTGACGATAACCAGGGCAGAAACCACTCACTAGAGGGCCTTTGGGGGCCTCGAGGGCCTAGCTGCCAGGGCAAATGAGAGGTCAAGCTCAAGCTCACTGTCCACACTTCCCCAACTTTAACCAGAGGACCCTGGCTGCGATGCCTTACGTACTAACCAGCTACATTAGGTGTTATACCAAAGTAGAATTATTTTTCCCCTGAAATATCTGACTTGAAAACCCTAACCAAGATGTCTTCTCCAGTTTCCTCCAGGTTTGCGGTGCATGATTCCATAGAAGCAACGGGGTGCAGCCCATGGAGCGTGTACCTCCGGACCACGCGTGTTAGCAAAGAGCACGGGTGCTTTTCTATCCAAACATGGCTGCCACCCATTCTGCGTGGTGCATACATTGAGAATCCAACATTCTGGAGTAGAGGCTTAATTTTTAAAAAATTTTCCTTCCAAAAGAAGTCACCATGTCTTGCCATTTTATTTTACGGTGGGCCACAGGAGATCTGAAGTACAGGGGAGAAATACATACCAATTTTTCGAATATAGCTCCTTTGAGTTCAAGTGGAAAATGATTGAAGATTTTTTAGGAAAAAAGAGAGATTTCCACAGGAGGATTAAAAAGACACGCAAAGGAAAGGCATGTCGTTGCTGAAGCTCTCCAGGAGAAATGGCGAGGATGGCTTCAGGGTGACTGGCGCTGGCCGCCGGGGAGAGTCCAGCCAAGTCCTTGAGTCCTCTGATGGCACTCTGCTGGGCACAGACAGCTGAAGCCTGCGTACCAGGGCTGTGTTCTTCAGGGCAGATCTTCAATCCAGAAGACAAAAGGAGAATTCGGTGGGGTGGGGTGGGGGCTGCCTAGAGCCAGGGAGATGTGGCAGGATGCAGACGGGAAGGGGCAGGGCCGCCTCCAGGAGCGGGGGGGGGGGGGGGGGGGCCGCTACCTCTCCTAATCGAGATTAATGGCTTGCTCAGGCGAGCGGCTGCAAACCTGCCAAATGTGCTGACCGCCTGAAATTAGCAAAGGTGGTGACTAAGGAAGGAAGGAAAAGTGTACAACGCGCCGGGTCTGAGAGAGCCTCACTCATCCCGGTCTGACATATGACAAATGGAATTAACAGCGACACAGACAGCGCAACAAGTCTTAGAGCGCACCGCCACGGGATGTGATTGATCTCCGAGGAGGCTTCTGCGGTTGTTGATGAGACCTTGGGAGCACGACAGATGCCCGCGTTTGCACAAGTCCCCCCATCCCACTCACACACACGAAGAACAGCCAGGCACGCACGGCGGCGTGGCTCGGTCATGTCTCTTCTAACCGGGACAAAGTACATGTCCTAGAAATGAGAACAGATCATCCCGGACTCTGGCGAAACTCGCCTCGAGCGTCACACTCCATCCCGGTCACCACCTTATAAAAATGTTATTAATCAAACACCTGAGTGGGATGAGGAGACACACAGAGGCTGATTCTCAGACTTAAAAGTCTAAGTGCCCTTAAAAGGGCTACATTTGTACAGCTTAGAGGGGAAGAAAACAAAAGGGGAAAGAACAGGAGAAAAAATTCCATGCAAATAGGACCTGAAATACTTGTGGAGAAGATGAATCTATGACAGCAAAATAGCAAAAGTCAGGCGATATTAAACGTAAATGTGAGCAGCTGAATATTTTTTTCAAAAAACCGATAATAGAGAACAAAAGATATATACACAAATTGTAACCAAAACAAAACAAAAACACAAACCAATGGCAAAAACTCACAAACATCTCAGTATTTTCCTGTAACGTGATGGAAATAATAGACTAGCATCAATGTACCCACTGTGGTAGATTCCCTAATTGTGTTTCTCTCTGAAATTCATGGTAATATTCTTACATTTGATTTTTTTTTTCTCCATTTCTAAAGACAAATTCAATGGTGAGTCAAAATCTTTTTAAAACACAGATGACTTTAAGAAAAACCATATGGAATGATGGTATTTTCTCCTATCTTATGATTGAGATAAACTACCCAGGAAGGCTTTGTTTCATTCCAAGACCTGTTAGCTAGCACTGACTTTTATTAGTGCCTTTAGATATGAATTTTTTTTTTCTTTCCCTTTTTTTAACATTTTTTTAAGAAGTTGAGATTACAAAAACATAAGATTACAAGAAAACATAAAACCTGCCCTTCTGAATCCACGTCAACTGGAGGGTCTCATAACCCCGAGGCACCAGAGATGCGGCTGAGCGGTGACGTCCTCTGTGACGCTCCCCTCCAAAGTGAGGTGGTAACCAGCCAGCCCGCGAGCCCTCTGGCTGTCGCTTGGCCTCCCTGGGAGACGGGCAGCCGGCTTCCAAGTCAGGACATCCTGCTCCATCTACGTTGCTGTGCATTGACGCCACTGCATGTTGAGCCCCATGCGGGCTGGTGGCCTGGGGTTCAAAGAGGATGAGACCCAGTCCCCTTCACAAGGACCTGATTGTCTACCAGTGAAAATGATGGCTTGGATGCTGTTGTAACAACTACTATTTGTTCAGTCATTACTGCATAAATTCTTTACAGACCTCTTTAAATCACTATGCTTTAAAAGGCCTATGCATTCCTCAAAACAAGGTAAGTCTTATTATCCTCACAAGTCAGAGGAGACCACGTAAAAGCTTATGTCACCTGACTGATTCTTTTCAGACTGATGGTTGTGTCCTCCCCAGATCCATATACTGAAGTCCTAACCCCACAGGGGGATGGTATTCAGAGTGGGGCCTCAGGGAGGTGACTGGGTTTAGAGGAGGTCATGAAGGTGGAGCCCTCACAGTGGGATTAGCATCCTTCTGGAAGAGACAGACCAGAGCTCTCGCTCGCCACCACACAATGACAGAGAGAGAGGGCGGCTGTCTGCAAGCCACAAAGCGAGCCCTTAGGAAGTGAATCTGCCTGCATGCTAGTCTTGGACTTCCAGCCTCCAGAGCTGTGGGAAATTCATGGCTGTTGTTAAAGCCACCAGTCTATGGCGCGTTGTTACAGACGCCTGAGCTAAGCCACCAAGAGGACACCCAGGAAGCAAGATTCAAACCCAGTCGGCCTGACTCCACCACATCATGAGTTTAGAGGATACAGAAATGAAGAGAGGAGAGGAGGAGGGGAGGAAGGGAGGGAGGAAGCACGGGAAAGAAGGAAGGAGAGAAGGGAAGAAAAAGTAGCAGATTCAGGGAACCTACACAATGATGGCTTCTAAATGGCATTCCAGTTATATGAATGCATCAGGAAATATGAACCCCCCCAAAGTGGGAATTCCAACCCAAGGAGCCCATGAATCACAGAAAAGATGGACGGCCATGAATTGATCAGCAATGGCAGAGTTCTCTAAAAACACGCACCTTGGGAACATCCCTTGGTCCGGTGGTTCGGAGCCCACCTGCCGATGCAGAGGACATGGGTTGATCCCTGGTCCGTGAGGATCCCACAACCTCGGGGCAACTAAGCAAGTGCACCTCAGCTGCTGAGCATGTGCTCCTAGAGCCCACGCGCCACGACGACTGAAGCCTCTGCACCCAGAGACCGTGCTCCTCAACAACAGGGGCCACCGCAACGAGCCCGCGCCCCACAACTAGAGAAAGCCAGGCGCAGTGGTGAAGACCCAGCACGGCCAAAAATAAATGAATATAAAAACATTTAAAAAGTAAAAGATATATACTTTGCATGAATGTACATGTGCATATGTGTGCACGTAGGTATGTTCTAACTCAGGGTGTCACAGAACACTAATTTTCCTGGACTGTGGATTACCAAAGTCCCTTCAGACTTTTTATTAACTGTTTCCATGCAATCCTCTGTTACTCAGAAGATGCGAGCAGCCAATCTTCACAGCAGCACACCGCTTGCTTTTCCCTGTCTACACAAACCTCTGAAACGCGCTACAAGTTACTGAAAACCACGGGGGCTCCTCCACGTGTCCGTGGGTCCACCAGATAAGCTCCTGGCAACTGAAGCTCTGCCTGTGATATTGTCTACGTGTGTGAATGCAAAGTCTAGGCAGCCAGCATCACTGTCTCTTCTGGCTTTATGACAAAATGACGGAGCACTTGTCTTTTTGGATCTTGGGCTGTCATTTGTCTTTTTCTATGGAGTTTATTTTTTTTCTTCCTTCCTGCATAAGATGATTTATCTCCGAAAAGAAAGTCTTAATCTAGTTATTCCTTCGGAGGAGAGCAAATCTAGTTTACGTCCGTCCCCACCTTCCTCCACACTTGATATTACGGCCTGCTTCAGTCAGGATTAGGCAGGCTGAACAATCAGGACCGAACGTGCTGTTGAGCAGGCAAGAGTCGCTCGGAAGCAACAACTGAAGGCAGAAGTCCCCACTGATGCAGATCGTGGCAACCGTGGAGGAGGTGGACTGTGAATGCCTTTTGCCAACCGTGCGCCTCCAGGAGCCCCGGGTGACACAGCGGTCCCCTAATACGTTGCGGGGGTGTCTTCTATGCTGACAAGTTGATGGCTTATTATGAACTGCCAGCGGTTGCCAGTCTCAGACAGGGAAAACATCTGTGCCCACACACATGTGCTAGCGAGCTACATGCGGCAAGGACGTGATGGGGGAAGATCCTTCTGTGTCTTAGTGAAGTGAGAGTCGCTCAGACTCTGTGACCCACGGACTATACACTCCATGCAACTCTCCAGGCCAGAATACTGGAGTGGGTAGCCGTTCCCTTCTCCAGGGGGTCTTCCCAAACCCAGGGATCGAAGCCAGGTCTCCCGCATTGTGGGTGGATTCGTTTCCAGCTGAGCCACGAGGGGAAGCCCTCTGTGTGTGAGGTGGGCTGCCATAACAGCTCTAGGTGGACACTGCAAACTGGATGGGGGTAAAGGTGCTTTCTGATAGGCGCTTCTTGCCTTTCAGCATGGTTTTGAAAACTCGAGGTGGTGGTAATCCAAGCTCTGAATGGAAGTGTCAGACAACTACCTAATAAAGCTGTGTGAGAGCCCGCCTTCCTAACATTCAACTCATTGCTTAAAGGTTCTGGAAGTGTGCATAAAGGCAGAGGGATTACCTGGTGGCAAAGGAGACTCTCTGCCTCTAGAGCAGCGGTCCCCAACCTCCAGGATCTAATGCTTGATGCTCCGAGGTGGAGCTGATGTAGTAATAATAGAAATAACTGCACACTAAGCGCAATGCACTTGAACCATCTCCAAATCACCCCCCATCCCCAGTCCACAGAGAACTCTCCCATGGAACCGGTGCCTGCTGTCAGTAAGGTCGGGGACTGCTGCTTTAGAAGGCCCGTTCTAATGCTCCTCCGGTGCTACGACGTTCGCCGGATGAACAGGATACCACGGGAGCCGGAGGGAGGACGTGCCTTGAGGGGACTGAGTGTGGGCTGCTGACCCAGAGAAGCGGGCGAGCTGACATCCACGTGTGACGGAGCTACTCACGTGGCGGACATCCCTAGGGACAACGACCCGGGAGCTCACGGAGACTCCCTGTGGGGCACTGGATGCACGGCCTCCGTCACGCCTTCCTCCCTCCCTCCCCAGACCTCCAAGGATGTGGCATCACAGCTTCGGGGCAAAGGAATCAGAGACAGCCTGTTAGCTGACCCACGTGCTCTCTTTCTAGAAGGTACCTGGAAGCAGCGGGAGAGAGCCCTTCTGTACTGGGTTAAATCCCTGCGGTTCCTGCAACACTGAAGGGAGGATACAAAGAAAATAAGGCACCCACGTGCAAATGGAAGGAAGGGAGGAGCAGAGGGCAGGGCACCAGGGAAGTCAGGACTGGGGGTGGGCTTTAGCTACCAATCTGAAAATCAAGAATGGACTTCACCTCCTTTGAACCTGCCAGAGAAACCAATCGTATCAACTACAATAAAAACATTTTCATTCAAAAGATGATTTTTTTTTTTCCCCTTCCTAGAACATCGTGTGGATTTGTTTAGATCCTTGTTGGCTTTGCTTTGGTTTCTATCCCCCCGCCCCTGGCCGGCCACACCAACATCCGATCTGTAAAAACATTCTGCTGAGACTTCCATTTCACGTAAAGGATGCATGGTCTAAAGCACACCATCCAGGAGAAGCATGTATGCATTTTCTTCTCTGCCTTGAGACAGCCTCTGAGACAGGAATGGGGGAAAGGTTCCTTCTGTGTAAGGAACGCCACGTATCCTAAGTGCTCCATGGTGTCCGGAGCTCATTAGCTATAGTTAGTACGAAGCCTGTGACCCGTGGGGCCATAAAACTCCCCATAATAATTCATCGGGTCCTGAGAGTTCTCCTAAGTACATTTAGATCAGATGCGCGACTTTTCCCCCTAAGAGTGGCAGTGGCTAATAGCCAGGCGGAACTGAGACGGCTCCGCCACGCCACACAACCATAGTGTGTGCTCCAGCTGAGTGGCCTGGGGTGGAGGCTGACAGGTGGACTCAGGAGAGAAGTTGAGGCAGGTGGTCAGGACCACACACAGGGGCGCCGGGAAAATGAGCCCCTCTGAGCCAAAGTGGGCTCATCTGTTAAGTACAGAAATCACTGTGTTAGTCGCTCAGTCGTGTCCAACTATGACCCCATGGACCGTAGCCCACCAGGCTCCTCTGTCCATGGAATTCTCCAGGCAAGAATACTGGAGTGGGTTGCCATTTCCTTCTCCAAGAGAAATTATTAGTGACCACTGAGATCTTCCCTGGGTCAGGAAGATCCCCTGGAGAAGGAAACGGCAACCCACTCCAGTACTCTTGCCTAGAAAACCCCATGGACGGAGGAGCCTGGTGGGCTACAGTCGATGGAGTCAGAAAGAGTCGGACAGGACTGAGTGCCTTCACTTTCACTTTACTTAGGTCTGCTGGGAGGATTACGCGGGATACGCGGCTCCAGGCCAGAAATGAGAGGTGGTGGCCTGTTAGCCTGCTGGAAGCTCACGTTTAAATCAAGGATGCACAGGTGAGGATATCTGCTTCCCACATCCATGGATCAACCTCAGCCTCCTTCCTGGATGCTGACTCTTCCAGCAGGAGAACACCTTTCAGGACATCAAGCATTCCCAGACACCTATGCCTTAAGTAACCACTGACTAAAGTATGTAATGATCCAATGCTGTTTATCAACTCAATAATGCCTGAAAACAGGTTTCCACATCACAATATCTGAAACTATTTGTACCTACACGCAAGATCTGACTCCCCATAGAATGTAACACTGGTGACATCTATGGATTTGAAGCAGCCTTAGAGTAATTCCTGGATGCCATGGGCATCCACAGTCCAGGGGGATGAATCACCGCTCTCAAGAAGGACCACAGGTTTGGGGGCTTCACGAGCGTCTAAGAAGAAAGAGATTTAGAGAGGCAAGCAGAGGGGATGATCCCGAGGCTGAACTCCATGGGTGCTAAAAAAAAAAAACTGGGGGAACTGCTGTAGGGAGTTCAAGCCGGATGGGCCTAGGCTCTAGGAAGTCCTCCAAATGGGAGAAGGCGGTACCTTTTGATGACGTGTAGGACTCTGGGAGAAGATGGAGCATTTGAGTTGACTGATTTTAATTCTGGAATGAATATAGGAAGAAAAACAATGGAGAAAGGACTTCCAGAGCAGCGCTGTCCACTGGACTTTTCTGCAAAGATACGTGCATGTGTGAGTGTGTTTGTGCACTTAGCTGCTCAGCTGTCTGACTCTTTGCGACCCCGTGGACTGTAGTCTGCCAGTTTCCTCTGTCCGTGGGATTCTCCAGGCAAGAATACTGCAGTGGGGTAGCCATTCCCTTCTCTGGGGCATTTTTCCGACCCAGGGACTGAACCCAGCTCTCCTGCATTGCAGGCGGGTTCTTTACCATCTGAGCCACCAGGGAAGCCCCAGGTGAAAATGCTCTGTCTTACGTCTGCACTGCCCAATATGGTCACCACACTGAGCACTTGAAACGTGGCCAGTGCAACTGACGGAGTGACTTTTAAATTCTTTATATAATTTAATTCATTTAAATAACTACAGGTGGCTTGTGGCTACTGCAGTTATAAAGTTTGTTTGGACCTGTTTGAAGAGATCCTGATTGTATGAGAGGAAGCTCTTCTTTCAGAAAAATCGGCTAAAGGCTGTTGTGTTAAAAGCTGGCATTCTGCAACTTATGGAAATATGTCTTGCCAGGAATCACAAAATGCTTCGAGGTAAAATTGAGTTGCCCTACCCCGTGGAACTCTGCTTTGGTCACACTGGAATCGGGTTTTTGCCCCATTACTAATTAGAAACAGTGTGGAAACAGAAACATGTAAAATAAACCTGAGCCCTGAATGTTGAAGCTGTCATTTCTTTTACATGGCCTCATGATTCAACGATTAATGGACCTTAAAACAATCATAAAGCATCAAGGTCCCTGCTCAAGCTTAGAAGAACAGGAATAGTTTTACTTCTGCTCCAGTCTTCTTGCTTTAAATTCATGGGTTGTCATTGAGCTTTGTAAACACTTTTAACTATCTTGACATTGTCGTATGAGATGCTGTTAATCTGTTTCCTCCCTGACCTTCGCCAGCCAGCGGCAGGTTGCGACTCGGTGGAAAATTCATGAAAATAGCGAGGATGTACTCAGTGACACCAATGAGGACACAATAAACCTAAATAATAGCTATAATGCGCAGATTCCGATTCAATAAACTAACTCACCCAAGATTTACTGAGCGTCCAGTTTACACCAAGCACTCGGTGGACACTCGTGCATATATTTTATTTGCACAATCTTCAGCACGAAGGCATGGGGTCAGCACTGCTATCTCCCACTTTACAGATGGGCACACTGAGGTCCATTCATCCAGTGAGCAGCACATGGGCAGGAGTGGGATTCAAAACCAAGCTTTCTGGCTCCCAAATAGTACTTTGACCAGTGTACTGCTTCAGTATATTAACCTTTTGCCTATGATCTGTCGCAGGCAGCATTTTTCAAAAGTGGCCACAGCATTATTTCCACCCTGTCTTCCAGGATCCCTGCCCCAACTGCCCCAGCAAGAGGGGCAATCTATTTCCTCTTCCTATAAACCTAGCAAGGGTTGGGTGGCTTCCTGGACAAAGAGAAATGCAGAAAAACCATCCTATGTGACTTCCGTGGCTAGGGCATAAAAGGCCACACAGAGTCAGTGTGGCTCCCTCTTGGGATCCTGGCTCGCAGAACCCTGACGCCACACTGTGAGGAAGCACAGGCTACACAGAACCATGTGTGGGTGTTCCGGCCAACAGTCAGGAACACCCCCCTGCCCCGGGATTCATGGGGGAATCAGAGGGTCTCAGCCCCCAGCTTTCAAGGTGCCCAGCTGATGCCAACTGGAGCAAGCTGGTCCTCCCATGCTAACGCTTCAGTGGTGTCCAACTCTTTGCGACCCCAAACCTGCCGAAACCACAGACTCCCGAACAATATAAATGCTGTCATTTTAAACTGAGGCATTTTGGTGTGGCTTGTTATATAATAATTACTGGAACATGGTCAAACTTTAATGAAACTCTATAGATAGGCAAATGGATGAATTCCCTCAGCAAAGACATCAGATGGTGAGATGATGAGTTCCCATGAAAGAAAGTCTGCGAGGAAAAGGATAAAGATCTGGAAGTCTTATCATATACCCGGGAATTAAATGGACCATTTGAAAAAAGAAAAGACAGGATGCCTAATGAACACATTGCAAAGCTTAGATTTATGAGATTGTAAGTTTACTGCTATGACTGCAAAGATCTATCCACAGTCTCAAATGGCTTTGGACTAATTTACCACTTGGGTTCTGAAAAACTTCTTGTTTTCAGTGAGTCTTCCACTTCTATCTCTTAGAGGCTTCAAGACAGCACAACGTGTGAAAGATGAGACGCATGTTGCTGGAACACTAGAAAAAGGATCCAATGAGGCAAGAGAACATCCTATTTACTTCTGTACTCACAGATCCTGAAATAGCCCCTGACAGTTTGGGGAGGGATTGAAAGAAAACTGGAAATCCACAGTGAAAGGGGCTTGGCAAATCGTGATGGTGACTTCGACCAGACACACACATTTCACCAAAATGAGAGGTTGTTTGTGTCTTCGCGGTGAATAACCTGGACCCTGACGTGGACCTTACCACTTTCTTCACACCCTTGCGGTGGCCGCTGTCTGTGTCATCTTGCAGTCCACCAGCCAGAAATGCTGGTGAACTAAGCAGCACTTAGCGTTACCACTCCGATACATTTTTCCTTTCTGGATGAAGACTCCTTTGTCTACCTCAAACACTTTGCAGTAAATGTCTTACATTTTGATATTTTGACAGCAATCCTCTTAACTTCATTTATATGACCATATACACACATACCTTTTTAATTTCAAAATGTGTTGCCAGTATCAAAAGAAAGAGACATTCTTCACAAGCTTCCCAAACGCAGATGGAAACCATCCCTACATATAGGGAGCAATAATATTTAAATCTTTGAGGAGCTGTGACTTTTGAAGAAATTTAGATTAATTGGGTTGCTTTTAAAACCTGTAGTACTGCCGCGGTAACATCCTTAGAATCACAAAATGCCTAAGGTATAAACAGGGTGTTTTGTTATTTTTTTCCTCCCTTTTTTATTGATGGCTGTGAATTTTCTATGCGCACCTGTACCATCAAGGTAACTTTTGCTATAAACAGCATTTTAAAATTATCACATAAAAAACTATCAAGCACTAAATTAGAAAAAAACAGAAATTTGAAAGTGATAGTTAAATTTATGAAGCAATTCTGCTACACTCAAAGGCTCATTGCTTGATGTGTTAAAAAAAAAAAATCAAGCTGTGGGGGAAGGCCTGGGTATGAGTTTGTCTCCAGTGGGAGAACCCCAATCCACAGCAGGCTGCAAACGAGAGCCACGCACGGCATACACGCGCCTCGCGTGTGCACTTGTTTGCATGACTAATGGAGATAATATTAAAAGTCTTTTCTCATCATTTCGATTCTTTCATTTTTTATTTTTTTTCTATTTGGCTGAGTGCCTTTTTTTTTTTTTTTTTTGCTACCTCCAAGAGCTGTTAATTTTGCTCGCTGCCGAGCAAAAGTCAAAGTCAGAGTCTAAACAGCTTGTAATGAGTTTTCAATGGCCCATCTCAATGAAATTGAGGGCAAAGACCAGCCGGCTCAGGCAATGTCAGCCCTCGGAATTTATTAGCGAGGGTGAGCTGTGCTCGGGGAAGGCGTGCAGAGGAGGGACTTAAGCTCCTAGGCTCTCCAAGAGGTCCCCGGCCCTGATTAAAAAGTGGCGACCGCGGACCTGTCGGCCACCAGCCGCCCCTGCTGCAGGGTCACGCCTGCTTGGGAGATGAAGGAGAGAGAGCTGTCTCGCGAGAAGACAGTTTCCATCTAGCGGCGATGTGGTTACTCCTCTCGGTCCCCTGCGTCTGGTCCACAAAGAAGGAGATGCTCTCTTGTTGCTCACGAAACACATACACACAGACGGGCAGGCAGGCAGACAGACAGACAGACAGACACGCACACACACACACCTGTCTCAATCTGCTGATGGCAATTTAGGCAAAAGGAGGCAGCATTCAATTTTGAGTTTTTATGTATTCAATTCTGTTTACGTTTCCCTGTCGCCCCCTTCTCCAATAGATCCCTTCTGATTTTAGATCCAGGAACACCCTTTGGAATCCCGTAATGCTTTTCTGCACGAACGCAAAATCTCCATATAAAACAGAATTCTGCATGAGCCTGACAAACAAATTCTGTGCTTTTGAGAGTGGAGATCAATTTTGACAACAGCTTCTTTGGCCAAGAGAAAGGCACTGCAAAGCCACTAAACTTAAAATGCTAGAGCAAGGTGGTGGCTTGAAGGGGGTGGCACCTTAGTTCTGCATGGTACACATTTTTATTTAAGGAGGAAGGAGGAATCCATGGGGTTTGTTTAAAAGGGCTGATGCACCCTGTGAAAGGAATAAATTAGGACTGTTGGATCCTCCAAGAAAATTTGTTCCAGTATTTAATATTAAATTATGATTTTTTATTTGTTTTTACAGAGTACCTACTAAATGCCACAGTGTGAGGCACCAGGATTCTATGGCAGGCCTGGTGATAAAAGTCAGCTCATCTCCTTCCCCACTAATTCATTGCTTCATCCGTTCATTTATTGATTCTGTCCATCACTCTACTCCCAAAGATTTAAATAGGTAGGTGCTAAGAACAAAGTTGTGGACTAGGTTGGGGGTAGGTTGGGGGTGGGGGCTGGGAGAGGAGCTGTATGATCTCCATTCTCAAGCTAAATTACACTCTAGCAGCACAGAAAAATCCAGATTAATACAGTGGGTTTCCAAAGCCTTCCACAAATCACTAACTTGCTATTTAAACAACCGTGTTTTCCCAGCATTCACGTGGCTCCCCTCCATTCACAGAACCATCCTCCGTCTCCATGCCATGGCATGCCACATCCCACAGCATCACCGGGAATGTTAACACACACGGAAGAACTCACACAGCGCCTGCGTGTCAGCGTGCTGCATGCATCCAACAAACACCAGCCCCTCTAAACCCTGACCCCCTCCCCTGCCAAACCCGCCAAAGTGAAAGCGTCAGTCACTCAGGCATGCCCGACTCTTTGGGACCCGTGGACTGTAGCCCGCCAGGCTCCTCTGTCCACGGGATTTCCCAGGCAAGAGTACTGGAGTGGGTTGCCATTCCCTCCTCCAGGGGACCCTCCCGACACCGGGATCGAACCTGGGTCTCTGGCATTGCAGGCGGATTCTTTACTGTCTGAGTCATAACATACTTATATATTGAAAAAGTGTGTCTGGTCTGACAGAGAGAACCACTCATCGGCACACCCTCAGTCATTTTCACCATGACGATGATGTTAATAACAAGGACAGTGAGGAGCATGTGGCTGCAGGAGCATTCTGTGAGCCGGACACTGTGACAGGCCCTCAACACGCACTATCTCATTAAATTCTCATTGAACCTACAAGTCAGGCACCATTTTTCTCCCGTTTTGCTGATAAAAGGTTGACAGAGGTTAAGTGATTTTTTTTTTACCCCAAATCACAAAACCAGTGCTTTTCAGATCTGGGGAATCTGACTTCAAAAATATACAAGATCGCAAACCCTGTTTAGACCGTAAATCCCAGGCAGCTTTAATCTTTTCAGTGAAAACTGAAATGTCCCTCTGTCTGAAAGTGAGATGAGATTGATCCAGACACACTAAGGCGGTGGGGGAGGGGGGTGGCTGAGGGCTTGTGCATGTGTTCACAAGAGGTCTGCACCCCAAACTCACCACCCACTTTAAAACTGCAGGGAACTGTGTTCAGAAACAGAGGGAGAGGGCAGAAGCAGCATCTGCGAAGGGAGAATTCAAGAACTCCCCCCCCCCCCCCTAGTTAAAACCCAGGTTCCTTGCCAACTTCAGCTGCATTCAAATGCTGGTAAATCCCCTCACAAGAAGTGTTTTTAAAAAATGAGAAAGAAAGAGAAAAGCATATACAACTGCCCAGAAAATGGTAGCATGGGAGAAATCAACTGTCACCTAGGGCAAAATTTCCCCTGAAGATTTTTGTATTTTACAAAACTGCCTTTAGAGAACTTGTTGCCTTCAGGTTTATATTAGGGAACATCGCACTATAATGTTCTAAACGATCCGACTGTTCGTTCAAGAAGGAAAAAAAAAGTCAAGTGAGGGCAGGGAAGGGAAAAAAAAATAATGTCATGTTTGGAGAACTTTGCTATGATTGTAACAAATCTGACCTAGACTTGACACATAGACCTGGGCCAGCTAAGCCTTTGCGTTTCTGAACAATTCTCTCCTTCTCAAAAGTGACCTGAAATCAGGAGAATTTCCACGTGAACCCCACCCCAAATGTCTGCAGTGCAATCTTGGCTGTCTCTGACTTGTCCTCTGATTACCAGCTTATGTTGCAAACATTTACCACAGGAAGCAAAGGACAGATCCTATGACAGTCTCCGAACGGTGGCGCGCGTCACAGGCTAGTTCTGACTGTATGTGCCTAACTGGTCTGCATGCCTCCAGTTTCTCAGGAGAAGGAAGAAGCCGAGAGTGACAGACTCTTCCAGGGGTGGTTTTCACACTCAGAGTCTAGAGGTTACTACGGAATCAGAATCCGCTCACATCACTCCATCTGGTCACCGCTTTCCAAGTAACATCTCAGAGCAAGGCTCAAAGCGCACGGCCTGCATTGAATGGAAAGCCTGGCCTTTCCCTGCAATTCCTCGGAAATACCCTGGCTGAAAAGCCGGACTTCCTTCTTTGCTACGGAACAGTGAACATTTATACAATCATTAAAATCGCATCTACTGCCATATTTTTTATCCTTCTCAGTTTTAATACATTTTTATAATTGCATTGAAGACATTCTAACCCTGTTTTTAGTGCAAAGATAAAATTTATGAACCGTGGCAAACGTATCATGTCAGAGCCAAAATGAAGGAGAACAATGTGCATGGCGAAACCCAAGTGTTAGTTCCCTTCTGCCACTTTCATGGGGAGGAGAAGAAAAGAACTAATCCGAACTCCAGTGCCTGAAATCCAGATGTGGGGGAGGTTCCCAGCTCCTGCTCCAAAGCTGGGATGCACTTCAAGGAAATGCATTCATTCACACAAAAATTCTTCTTTAGTTACGCTTGAAGCTGGAACTGTGATTGACATGTATTTTCAATTCTTCTGTCGGGTGTAATTCTGTTGACACAACCAAAGGTATCTCACTAGATTTGTTCTCTCAATGACTCATCCACTTCTCCCATTCTCTTCTTCACATTTCCTTTAACGTGCATGTCCAGAGAATGTAAAGAGATGGAGCAGAAAGACCAGCGAGAACGAACTAGAGAACTTGGGGTTCAGGGTTCCGCTGAGCCAACCCGGCGCTGGGCGACCTTGAACCGTTTCCTTCATCTCTCTGGGCGTTTGCTCCGCTCACCTACATAAAGAAGGATTTGGAGTGGATTTATGAGCTCTACAGTGAGATGTCACAAAGAGATTATCTAAAATAATACAAAATACCTCCAGCTTTCAAGACTGGATCACTGGTGAGAAAATCACGTTTAAAAGAAAATCTGCCACGCTGAAGAGTTCTAACAAATTCAGCAATCACATGTATGGTAATGTGTGTTTGCAAACCCAGATGGACACCGGGAAATACAAAAAAGAAAGGTTTTTGTAAGCATTCGCCCTGGGGTTTTCATTCCTCCTGGTAGAGGGTACCCTGGCCGTGAACTCTCCGCTAAAAAAGAAAAAAAAAAAAAAAGCCAGAGAGAAGACTCACTCCAGATGAACTTTACTGCACTGCTTCCCTTTTTATTTAAAAACAGACTTTTCCGTATTTTCTAACTTTACCTAATAGCCTTGAAGAAGACACCAATGTGGGGGGCCATGATGAAGTGGAGGTAATCTAGACAATTTAAAAACACTTATTGTGACAAAACGGATTGGCGAGGTGGGGGCCATACAAGCACACATAAATGAAATGCATCCCACTGGAAAAGCATTTTGCTCACACTGTCATTTACGGCTCCTGAATTAATAGACCAGGAAAGACATCACCGGCCCCAACAAAACGCCGTAAAACCACCGGCAGCGAGTGGTGTCTCCAACTTTAATTCCCCTGGGGAGAAAAGGACACTGCCTAATCTGTATTCAGTCCTGACATTGGCCCCATCTGATATGGAACATTAGCTTCTAAGCCTCTCAATAGACTAGTGTCCTTCAGTTTATATTACTTTATGTTAATAGTAGAAAAATTACACACAACATCATTTATCATTGTTATACTCTGCTGTACATCCCATAGCTTATTTTAATATATTTATTTACCCCTGAGACGGTGAGAAATTAAAAATATATATGTATCGAGAAAAACCTATAGAGAGAATCACTGTAAATCTCTTTAAGAAACAAAGTGACAAACAAACTGCTCCCCCCCTAAAAAAAAAAAAAAAGAAAGGAAAAAACCTCCCTTGGAGGGGGAAAATATATGGCTAAGCGTGGGAATGATAAGGTGCTTTCTGCCTAAGGACGCAAGTCCAGGCAATACAGTAATCCCAGGGCATGAATACCTAGCAGAAAGGGGCATGTTATGATAATATACCTTTTGTTCCCTCATTTCTCCTTTTTTTTTTCCTTTCATTTGTTGATTACATCCTTGGGTCCCTCTCCTACTGTTCTTAGCTTTTTTTGACATTTGACCTCTAGCCAGAGAAAGGAAAGATTTTTCTTCCCCCTGCTTTGAAAAGCTGTGTCGATCTGAACCTGACACTCACTCTTTCTGACCCAGACTCCACAAGCACACGGCAGAACCTCCGTTTGGATTTAAAATGGCAACGGCGTCCTTGCCTTCGGTGGCTCCACGTCCGAGAAGTGGTTTTGCCGACGTCACGGAGACAAGGCCGAGGGGTTACAGGAGCGCCAGTCTTGGTGTCACCGTGTTGGGTTCCATCTGTCTTTCCCTATGGAGTGTGGGCAAGTCACCCATCTGTCTGGACCTCAGTCTCCTCAGAAAGGAGAGAAGTCTGGACTTAAAAATAACCGAGCTTCCCTCAAAAAGTCAGTGATTTGGGGGCGGGATGGGGGGTGGGGTGCTGCTGACTTTTCTATGACACTCTTTGCTCTTCATCCCCGTCTCATGAAGCTGGACAGATGTTCCCAATTTTCAGATGAGCCAGCAGGAGCTCAGGAATATTGACTAAGGGGGTCCTAGGATGGAGCAGCAGAATCAAGAGTGAAGCGGGGGGCAAGCTTAGCACTCTCACTGGGCTGAACACCTCTACCAACGCGGTCATCACCATGCACCCACTTCAGGGATGCGGGGAAATGAGTATAAGCTTGTGGCTGTCAGGGCCACCTCTTTATATCTGATTTTTATTTCTTTGCCAGGTTGATAGTTAAGAACAAAAACGCACACTGAGTAATGCGTGGCTATATAATATATTCTTCTAATTGAGTTTTCCTGTTCAGGTGGGGAGGGTCTGTTCTGAGAAAACTGCTTCTTCTTGGCCGGCACTCCTGGTTATAAGGGACTTTCATGGATTATGTCGAGTCATCCTCACCCAACACCATCCATGGGCAGGTACAATTTCTCCAATCCTATTGATAAGTAAATTCAAGACAGAGATACTGAGTGACCCAAGCTCACCCAGCAAAGGAAGGCTGAAAGGCTGAGCAGGGAACTGAAAGCACAGTTCTGGCCCCCAGCCTAGGCAGGGCTCTTTCTGAAACACTGAAATGCAAAAAAAAAAAAAAAAAAAAAAAAAAAAGATGTCATTTATATAGACTGTGCAATTTAAAAGCAATATAGTAAGTAATCAACACCAGAGAGCCAGGCAGAGGCAGTGATCAGTCTGCAAAAACACTTCTCTTGTTTCTCAAAGGCATCTTGGACTACATTTCCCAGCCTGCCTTGCAGTTGGTGACCACATGACTGGGTTCTGGCCAGTGGAAAGAAGGTACACGTGCTCTCACTGCTTCTAGGCTTGTAAAAACCTCCTAGGAGCCTTGTTCTTTACCTTCCTTTTCCTAAAATCTGGATTTTGAGGATCTAGCAGAGAATTTGGAGGCTCTATGGTCAGGCCACACTCAAATGTCAAAGCCCGGGTCCCTGAATCACTGTGTGGGACGCCAGCTGCTGCATGTCTATACTGACTGCTGTGTGAACAAGAAATCGACTTCAGTTCTGGAAACTATTTGGTGAAGGAGTTAGCCAATCCCAATTAAAGAAGGTTCCAGAAAAGATGCAAGGAGTGTTTCTCAACTGACAGCCCTGGGTCGGGAAGATCCCCTACAGAAGGAAATAGCAACCCACTCCAGTATTCTCTGGGAAATCCCATGGACGGAGGAACCTGGCAGGCTATAGTCCATGAGGTCGCAGAGAGTTGGACAAGACTGAGCATGCATGCAACACTAGACCTTCAGAGCCATTCCATCACCAACCTCAAGTATTCACCATCTATTCTTTGAGCAAGCACCAGTCAGTAGGCACTGTCCTGGAGGCTCTTGGATCCTGAGGGTTTAAACATTCATAACAGGTTCCTTGTCTTAGCTTCGACATCACCTGCTTTTCTTTTTCATCAACTGTCTTTCATTTTACTCACTTACTTGAACCTCACGTTTTCACATTCATTTGACAATAACAAGGATGATGATGATGATAATGATAGTAATAGCCAGCATTTATTGGACATTTACTGTATGCCAGCCATTCAACTAGATACTTCATACACCATGCTTCACTCTATCCTCAAATATATTAAGCAGATGACATTATAGTCCTTATTTTACAAATAAGAAAATGGAGGTTTAGAAACATAAAGGTCCTGCCCACTAGACTATATTCCCAGGGCCTAGTGCAATGAAGGTTGTGTATTCATGGAATAAAAGAATGACCACTCAAGATCATGTCTGGAAATTAATGTTCATTGGCAGTGATGCTTGGTGTTCTCAGATGGTATTTTCCCAGAAATCTGCAAGGAAAATTGTGCTTCAAATTCTTTTTTAGATTCAGGAAGACTGAGAAGTGTCTTCTCAAATCCCAAGTTTGATGTCCAAGCCCTTGTAAGTACTCACTCCATCAAGACCATTTTGGAGAAAACTCTGCTGTAGTCCAAGGGTGGCCCTTGGAATTGAAAGGATTCCATTCCCCACCTATACTCAGCCAGTGTGGTATAGAGCCAGCTTTCAGCGCCAGACTGCTAGACTTAAGACCCTCTACTTGAGGTCATGGGGAATTTAACTAAAGTGCTGTGCTTCAGGGCCCTTATATGTAGAAAGAGACCATCTGTGAATTGTGAATGACACGCTGTCTAGAAAGCACTCAGCATGCTATCTGGCATCTTTCGAGCACGCAGCAAATTCAGGCTCCTCTCACCATCATCAGCAGCATCACTTATGCCTTCACCACATTCGGCACCACTGTCCAAAGAGTGTTCTTAACCAGCAACACATAAAACGGGTTGACTGAAGAAACAGCCATCTGGAAGATCAGCCTGAAGACATCAACTCCCATTATTTACAGATTTCTCAAAATGCTTATGTGATGACGATGAGATGAACCGATGAACCGTGGAGATGTGCAGTTAATGCACAAAAGGAAGCTCATGTCTTTGTCATTGACTCGGCCGAGGGCAGACAGGTTCCAGCAGCCACAGGTGACAGACAGTCCAATGCCTTCATCCTGCACCTTCTGCGACAGACAGGTCCTGCCTGGACTCGCTGCCTGAAGACAGGGGTCTGCATTCCCCCTGGCCAGAGTGTCGCCGTGATACTAGCGCTAATACGAACAGTGAGCGTGTTAACAGTGACGACAGCGGTGGTGATCGCAGCAGCTGTAAGGTACCAAGGGTTCGCTACGGGGCAGGCACTCTGCTGACCTCATAAAGATCTCATTTCCCTAAGTCTCCCAGTAACCTTGAGAGGTGGAAAAGAAAGTGCAAGTGTTTACTCACTCAGTTCTGTCCGACTCTTTGTGACTCCATGGTCTGTAGTCCACCAGGCTCCTCTGTCCATGGATTCTTCATGCAAGAATACCTGGAGTGTGTTGCCATTTCCTTCTCCAGGGGATACTCCTGACTTGGAGTGAACCTGGGTCTCCCACATTGCAAGCAGACTGACTGAGCCACCAGGAAAGTTCATAACTCTAAAAAGTAGATGCCATTTACACTTTTTTTTTTTTTTTTGGATGGGGAAATTGACGTCTGGGCCTATGATACACAGACAGAGGGATCTGAATCCAGGTCATTGCTACCACAAGCTGGGGTTATTAAGAACCCGACTGACCTTATGGCATGAGCATTTCTCAGCCCTGCCTGCTGTGGGCCCTCTTCCATAGCAAAAATGTCACTTTCTTGACCTGAATTCCTTTTAGGAACTATCCTAGGCCAAGTTTGCCCTAGTGAAATGATGAACTGCATTTGTAACATTTCTGAATGAAATTATAAATCATTTCCATAATGGCTGAAGAGTCTGAAAAAATACAATTTTGCCTTGTGCTATGTGAAGGCAATGCATAATATTTAAACAGGAAAGGTTACCTCGCGTGTACTACAGCTGTGTTTTATGCTAACAATCAGAATCATTCAATCATTATGGGCTAATGACCTGCAAAATTTCATTTAAAAAATAAAGTCATAGCTGGGCTTCTGGAAGGCAAAATTGGATAAAAAATGAGGCAAGTATCTGTGCACTGAGAACAGTCAGTCCGTGTTGTGTCAGACCAGTGCTGCGTAGTAAAAGGACACGCGCATCTGAACTGAGCGCAGGGAAGAAACTGCATAACACACGTCTTGCTGGGGTCACTGAGCATCCACAGGGTGGAGAGACCTCGGCTCCGGCATCACGAGAGAGGTTTGGGTCTATGTTTTCCCTTCTTCTCTACACATCCCTCCACCCTTCTAAGTTAGGGATGGGTTCACTGTCAAAGCATCCAGGGGGAGCAGGGGACAGAGCTGTGGACAGTCGCAGCTTCCTGCCGGGGACCCCGAGCAGTGACCTGTCCTTCCTGGGCGTTTCCTCCCCTGGCCACCTCGGAGGATCACCAAACACGTCCTCAGGCTCCCACACTGCTCTGGTCAACTTGGTTTCAGATTTCTAAAGGTGAGATGCTCTCACGGACTTGTGCTATAAGCTCTGTGACTTGTTTGCCTCAGACATATCCTTCTGCCTTCCTTGCTAACACAACTGTGATTCTGTTTGGGTGGCAAAGCCCTTGGGGGAATGAATTGGACTCAATCTAAGTACAATGCAATTGGATTAATGTCCCCAGTTCTTCACTACACCCTTATCCATGCCTGCTGCCATGCAAATTTTCAGTGTCCCCAATCTAGGTGGGAATTAATTCCTCACCCCTGAACACAACCATGACTTGCTGTGAGTTTTAGAGACAACATCCAAGACATAAGGAACAAAAGAGAAAAGAGATATATTGGACTTCATTAAAATTTAAAACTTTTGTACATCAAAGGAGTAAAAAGAACCGACAGAGTGGGAGAAAATATTTGCAAATCACATATTTCATAAGGGTCTAGCATCCAGAATATTACAAGGCGACAAGAGAGGACAAACAATCCAATGCAAAAATGGACAAATAACTTGAATCGACATTTCTCTAAAGGAGAGATGCGAATGCCCAACAAGGGCATAAAAGAGGCTCGGCATCATTAGTCACTCAGGAAATGCTGATTGAAACCACAATGAGACACCACTTCACATCTACCAAGACAACCATAATAAAAGCAGCAAGCAAATAAGCAAAGAAAAATATGTGTCGGCAAGGATGGAGAGAAATTGGAACCCTCATACATTGTGAGTGGGAATGTAAAATGGTGCAGACACTGTAGAAAACCAATTGGTGGCTTCTCAGAAAGTTAAATATAGAATTACCATATGATCGGGAAATTCCATTCCCAAGTATATACCCAAGAGAATAGAAAATAGGTATTCAAAGGAAACTATTAGAGCAGCATAATTCAGAATGGCCGGAAAGTGGACAAAACTCAGTGCCCATCAGCTGGTGAATGGATAAATAAAACGTGGTTCTTCCACACAATGGAATACTATTCAGCCACAAAAAGGAACGGGGAACTGCCAGACGCTGCACCATGAATGAAACCTAGAAACATTATGCCAAGTATAAGAAACTGGACACTAAAGGTCACATGTTTTACGGTCCCATTAAATGAAATAGGCAAATCCGTAGAGACAGAAAGTAGATTACTAGCTATCGGGGGCTGGAAGTGGGGAAAAGGGATGGGGTTTCTTGCAAGGGGAGATAAAAATGTTCTACAATTAGATAGCAGTGACTGATTTCCTGGTAGCTCAGATGGCAAAGAATCTGCCTGCAATGCAGGAGACCTCGGTTCAATCCCTGGGTCAGGAAGATCCCTTGGAGAAGGGAATGGCTACCCACTCCAGTATTCTTGCCTGGAGAATTTCAAGGACAGAGGAACCTGGTGGGCTGCAGTCATGGGGTTGCAAAAAGAAAAGAGTATTGCATACACTATTACTATTTGTGAACTAAGCATTACTCATCCATCGTATCTTTATAGTAACTCTTTGTGTGTGTGTGTATATGTACACACTTTTAAATTGCTTCTTGCAGAAAGCCAGTTGTTAAGCATTTACCAGTATACCGCTGGCTACAGGGCTGCAGGCTCCACAGCAAAACCTCACTGTGCCTCTAAAAACAGACTTAAGTGACCCTCTTTCCTAGCAGCTGCTGCCCAGAGAAACATGCAGAGCAAGGTGCTAAAAGCTGCTGCTGAGAACGATGGTTCCTGCAGCCAGCGGTGGCACCTGCCCCTCGGAGGGGGGATGGTGGGATGATGAGGAGATGGCGGAATTCACCCAGGTCCTTGCTCCCCTGTGCCGGGAATGTCTGCTGGCAAAAGACACTTCATCTTACTTCGCTTAATTCCAGACAGCCAGTCACACTCGGCTATTGTTTTCAGCTTTACATACTAGTATTGAATTATTTTTTATGGATGTTATTTCTCAACTAGTGTATTCCCTGGAGACAGCGCAAGCCTCTAGAATTTAGCCTCTCCTTGGCTGTAATCGCTGCTGCCACAAGGGCCGCCTGGGAGCTGATTTTAGGTTCCTCGGGCTGCTCCCACCCAGGTGGACCATGGCGGCCTCCTGCCCAGGGGGTGGAGCGGGGCCTGGCTGACCCGAGGTGGGGTCCCAGGCTGTGGGTGTGCCCTTGGGCTAATCAAGGGGCACTGGCTTGGGGGGGGGGGTGCCAACTCCATTGTCCCCTCTCTCTCTGCTGTGGGGTGCCGAAGGGCATCTCCCCCTCAGAACCTGGCCCCCGGGACTCTCTCCACGAGCCCAGACAGGTCCCCACCCACCCCAGCACAGCCCACTGAACTGTGTGATTCTGTATACACAGTAAGGAGGGCTCAGGAGAAGCCTGCTGGAGCCTAAACGTCTGATGATGGAGAGAAGAGTTAAGTGCAGTCTAGCACATGCATCCCACTACCATGCAGCCATCATAAATGATGGACTGTCTTTCGTGCATGTTTAAACATGTTTTTCCTTATGAACTTGGTCAGAGCTAAAATGTTCCACATTCCAGTGGAAGTAATAAGTCCATTGTTGGTGCTCTCCGAGTTGAGTTTAACTGACATTTAAAATGTCTTCAGAAAGATTAGGCAGTGATTCAGCACTCTGACCCAAATCCACTGTGTTTGCAGAAATGGAAACATATGAAAATGGCCATTTGATGTATGATAAATTCACTAACTTAAAAGATCCTTTCTAAAACAGATATGAGATCATGAGCTCTGGAGAGAAGAAAGCTTTGGATCATTGTTTAGTTGACAACATTTTTTCCCTTTCTGAATGGATCATAAAAGAACAGTAAAATCTTAAGAGTTGATTGCATCTTATATTCATAAAATACCTTATAGGAAGCCTTTGGAGTGCTGTAAAAATGTCAAAAAATACTTCTAAATTGCATTGATAGTATAATGATGATCATATCTTGGAACACACACAAAAACAACAACAATGATAAAACAGGGTACAGAGAAGAAAGACTGGAAAGAAATAAACCTAAAAGTTAATGGAGCTTGTATTTGGGAGGTGGACTCAAGACGGAATCCTCTTAAGCGGGTACAGGGAAGGAAATGCATTAATAATTTTTGGTCCATCACTCTTGAATTCAATTACCGAGCAGTTTGGATGACTTTTCCTTCCCAACCTAGGAGAGTATTTAGAATCTCCAGAGTGCCGTGGAATACAAATATTGGAAGCCTTGGCCCGAGATAAGAGTGAGGAGCACCAAGCTCTCTTAACCCACAGAAAATCGGGGGCCCTGGAGGGGAGAGCTGGAGGTCATGGCAGAAGCAAAGCTCAAAGAAAGAAAGGAAAACGGAGACGGAGCATAAGGAGTTCACTGGAAAGCTTGTGGACCGTGACTGCAAAGGCAGTAGTCACTGGAAGACACATGAACACAAGAACCATACACCCGAAACTGACACAGTAGTCACAGTGTTGTGAGTCAACCCCACTTCAGTTTAAAACAGCAAAGCAAGAAGCAGACGGATCTAATGGAGTAGACGGAGGGGGTGGGGTGGCCTGAGGAGGAAGGACAGAGTAAAGGTGAAGGCAGGAGGCCGGAGGAAGAGAACTAAGACACATGAAGGCGACGACTGGCATCTGTTACCACAGGTACCAGCCCCATAAGTTTCACAAAAGCAAAAGACAAATCATTCACCAAAGTCTGGAAGTGGTGGCAAGAGCAGTCTCTGAGCCCTGCTTCAGTTTATGTGTAAAATGAGGACAGTATGGTAACAGTATGCATTTTACGGGGTGGGTGTGAAGATTCAAAGTCATCACATCTACAGAGCTGTGGATGAGCAAAGCAGGTGCTCAGGGCATGGTACCCACGATATCACAATTATGAACAGCACCATCACTATCACCATCAAAGCTGTGATCACCACCATGCCCATCATAACCACAAGCGTCACTACCATCCCCTCACTGTTATCACCATCACCACCATCACAGCCATTACCACCACCAGCATCAGCATCACCACCATCACCACCACCACAAGCGTCACTACCATCCCCTCACTGTTATCACCATCACCATCATCACAGCCATTACCACCACCACCACCACCACCAGCATTAGCACCATCACTATTATCACCATCACCACCACCATCACCAGTATCAGCATCACCACCATCACAGCCATCACCACCACCACAAGCATCACTACCATCCCATCACTATTATCACCATCACCACCATTGATCATTGTCACCATCACCACCACCATCACCAGTATCACCATCACCACCACCACCACCAGTATCAGCACCATCACTATTATCACCATCACCACCACCATCACCACCACAATCATCACGACCACTATTTTTATTTAGAAGATAATATTTATGTCTTTGTAAAAGATCAAACAGCTTTTTAGAGAAAACAAAGGAAAAAAGTATGTTTTATGAGCAGGTGCACACCAAAGTAGCAAGTTTCAACTCGGTGCTTCTCAGAGGGTTACGTCATCTATAACGTGATAACACCAGGGTCATGAACTAAAGCAGTTCTTAAAACAGGACATGGGTCTCCTTCTTGGAGACCAGGCGCAGTGGGGGTGGAAGGGTGCGGAGAGGTTGACGGAACACCGTCAGTAGAGAAAGAGGCAGGGTGCAAATTTCTGAGATCTAAAACACGGCTCCCCTTTCTTGTCCTCCCAGGTTTTTCAAAGTGAGATGCAGAATTTCCAAAATAGCTGTGTTTACAGTTGAGCGCTCAATTACTGGCAAACATGAGCGAAGTCCCAGACATGTGGGCTTTGGAACAAGCCAAGGGTCCCAACACGCCCAGCAAGCGCTTCAGTTGTGGTGAGTGTGTCATCGTTTCCCCGTCTTGATTTATCTTTCAGAAATGATAGCGTTTGTTTGTTTGGCTTTCAGACGCTATCTGGTAACTTGGGAAGCTCTGTTTTCAAGAAGGCTGCAGTTGCAAAGAATCCCCTAGAAGGAGAAGCAGCGGCAGAGCGGTGTGGGCAGTTATTCCATTTGTCCAGTCCCCACTCTGACCCTGAGGTCATGGTCTTGGTCATCTACAGATTCCTTTTGCTCTCTGAAGCCATGGTGCTGCAGACTGCCACAAAGACCTTCTGAAAAATGTCACTGAGTCCTGTCACACCCTTGCTTAAACTTCAGTGACTTCCCTTATTCCTTAGAACAAAAGCCTCACTGGCATTCTCTACTGCCTCCCATCCCCCCACCCTGAGCCACACCTGCAAGCTCTTTCCTGCCTCAGGGCCTTTGCACTTCTCTTCACCTAGCCTGGGATGCTCCCTCTCACTCAGCCCTTCCAACTGCAGGCCCTTTTTCATCCCCCAGCTTTCCGCTCAAGCATCACCTCCTTGAAGGGCTCTTCCCTGATGCTCCTTCTCCACTCCATCTGCTACCACAAGGCCAAGTTTGACTCCACCATCACAGTCACTCAGTCCCAGGCTTGCCTATTTACTTGTTTCCTCGCTAGCATCTCCGTCCCCCTCTGCGGGTCATCTGCGTCCCCTGATGGCAAGGGCCTTTGTGTTGCTGACTTGTTTGCTGTATTATTCCAGCTCTACTATCTGCATAGCAGCCAAAGGATGAAGGCTTAATGAACCATTCAGTGAATGAATGAACCAGCAGGTTCATGAACGAGTGGATGTGGCCTTAAGTCTCCTGAGCTGAGGAAGACAGGTCCCTTTAGCATCTACTCTCGAGCCTGGCCCCCAGCCTCTAGAGATGACAGGATGACAAGACAAGACTGTCTGGGGTCTCCTGCTGTCTTGGGAGAGGAAGAGGGCCTGACAGACCTCCCCAGCCGGAAGGGTGGAGAGCAGGAGACCACGGTGAGAGGAGCTCTGCCTCCAGGCTTCAGGAGCCTGACAGGGACGGCACCTTCCGGAAACATCACTGGTTCACAAACTGACAAAAAGCATGTACTGACATCCTAGCGGGCAGTGCCACTAGCTGTTCCATAACTACTTACGACGAGAACGTGAGACTGGACTTGCAAACCCTTAGCCCAGTGGCAGCCTCGTTTACCACTCTGCCACCCAGAGCCTCTGTTTTAAGGTCAAGCAGGAAGGATGGAGCTGGAAGAAGTAATTTTCTAAACCCACCCAGCTCCAAGGCCCTTCTT
Organism: Odocoileus virginianus; assembly: GCF_023699985.2. Taxonomy (NCBI): domain Eukaryota; kingdom Metazoa; phylum Chordata; class Mammalia; order Artiodactyla; family Cervidae; genus Odocoileus; species Odocoileus virginianus. The sequence continues at coordinate 53,962,915 of NC_069693.1, forward strand.
TTTCCCCCTGTTTCCACGGGGGGCCAGCCGTTGCTCAGTTGCTCAGTCGTGCCCGACTCTCTGCAACCCCGTGAACCGCAACAAGCCAGGCCTCCCTGCCCATCACCAACTCCCAGAGCTTGCTCAAACTCATGTCCATCGAGGCAGTGATGCCATCCAACCACCTCATCCTCTGTCGCCCGCTTCTCCTCTTGCCCTCAATCTTTCCCAACATCAGGGTCTTCTCCACTGGGGCCAGAGATGGTATAAAATGAGAACCTCAGCCTAGATTCCACCGCTGTCACCAGCAGGCTGCATGGGGCTGGTAATGAGAGCAAGCCCCTGACTCGGGCAGCATGTGTGTGACCCCCTCTCCCATCACCTACTAGTGCGGGATCTAGGGCCACCGGTTACAGTTCTCTGAGCTTTGGTGTCCTCATCCTTAAGATGGAGACAGTAACACCCTCTATTCACAGACTTGCCAGGACTGAATGATGTGCATATGTACAGAGCAAGCCACTTATGTCAGCCGTCCTCACAGTAGCAGCAGCACCCTTCCCTGGGCACTAATATTTCATTTAAAAAAAAGAGAGATGGGTTGGAGCCACGTGGATATTGCCCAGAGGTCGGACAGATGTAGAAGAGATAACTTTAGGTGATGCTGTGATCGCCATGAAGCCTGTCCAGATATAACATACCACAGGTGGATTGAGCTCATTGGTTTAATTCAGACCTGTCAGACCTCCAAAAAAGCTAGAGATTTGAAATGAATCAAACAGGTTGACTGCCAAGGGCTAGGGGGTGGGGGGCATCACATCCCCATCCAATGCCATCTTGTGGAGAACTGCATGGTGCTGGGTAAATGTGGGTGTTTCCTGTAAAAGGTGACCCAGGACTAAGACCAGATGCCAGGGGGTTATGAGCCAGGCGATACAGTTTCCTCCTCAATGAATGGAGCAGAGCTGGATCAGGGCCGAGAGAGGCAGCACCCTCGATCAGACAGCTTCTCAAGGGACGGCTTCCTTAAAACCAACCTGCAAATCTGCGATGGTGAGTGATGGTCTCACTTCACTTGTTCAGAAAACACAGTGGAGAAGTTGTTAAACAAAATGACTCTGAGACCACACCTTGAATTTCATACCTTGAACTGCTACCTTGTTTGTCTTCTGAGAAACTTGGAACACTCAGCCCAACTCTGAAATGACTCGACCCGATCTCACAGTCATACCATGACCAGGGTCGGGGCCTGAGTGTGTGGCGCCCCCGTCCACAACAGACGAGTCAGTCGTCCCGGGGGTGAATGCCAGCTTATTTACCAGCTTGCAGGCCTGCTGCTGCCTCCTCCCTTGCCGCCCTGTGGTAAGCCAATGAAGCAAAATGATGATGAGGACCCCCTCCCCACTAGGGGTCTTTTGGGAGTGGACAGCAGGCTGTGAGAGAGTCTTCTGTGACGTCATCCTTGACTGTCATGGCAAAACAAGATGCTGTTTGCCCTGCTTCCTCAGCTCACCATCCTTGTCTCCATGGGAACACTCATCGCACCCCGACTGCCCAGGTAAACGACTGGCTCCAGGTGTGACTAGGAGGCCCTCATGAGCGGCACAGTGCCTGCTTATGTCTGCACCATCCATGGCCCCAAAGGTGCTGTCCTCTGCGACGGCCGCGGGCCCCATGTGGCTACTTGTTTAAATCAGATTAAAACTCCAGGCCCTCAGTCACACTCACCACCTTTCTGGTGTTCGGTAGCTGCGGGTGGCTATGTAGGCACGGAACACTGCCGTCTCTCTGCAAAGTCCCGTGGGACGGTGTAGATACAGCAAGGCCCAGGGCAGAGTGGGGCAACCCAAGGGAGCAGGGGCGACCCCTGGGCTTGGAACCTGGACGCAACACTCCTCACCCAACACTCACTGAGACTTTACCGACCTCATCTTCACTCCCAGCTTTCCTTATTTTCCTCCGATTGACCATAAAGTTTCACAAACAGTGTGAGAACACACAGCCTATGTAAAAGCAGGATTTGGTGCAGGACGAGTCCAGGTGGACACTGAATCTCTCCCACCTGTGAAAGTGACACATCCCAGCACAGCACGCACCACTGGTGCTAAATGGGAAATGCGATCAGATGTCCTATGTGCTATTTGTCAGGCGCTGCTTATGTGGCATCATGTCTAACTCTCACAGTTCGTACTGGGACTCCCATTTTACAGATGAGAAAACTGAGGAACAGCAGGTGTGGGTGGCCACTGGTCACATAGTGAGCAAGTGTCAGAGCCTGGCCTCAAGCCATGAGCTTTCTCCTATGGGCCTGACACCATGTCACGTGTAGGACACAGTTACATTCCCCCAGAGAAAAGTAAATGAGCAAACAAATAAGCATCATCACAGGATCCAACCATGGGAGTTGAGGTGGCTACCCACTGGCCTTGACACCGAAGGACTCAGGCTGCTGAGGAGGGCCGTGGGATTATTCACCCCTGCCCAGGAAGACCAGGGTAAAGGGGACGTGTGTGCCCCGTGGCGGTTCAGTAGAGTGCTGGACCCAATGTCAGCGCTCCACGGGCTGAAGCAAACAAAAGGTGGAGGAGAAAAACAGAGCCAGTGCAGTAATGATGCTCCTGATTATTATAACAAGACCCTCACTGAAGGCACACTGGAGCAGCCGCTACAGAAAACAGCGCGGAGGGCACCACACACTAGAGACAGCGCTGCCACGGGCCCCGGCAACCCCGCTCCTGAGCACACGCCCAGGTGAAGCTGCGGTGTTAGGAGACGCCTGCTTCCCTATCTGCACAGTGGCACCCGTCACTGTAGCTGAGACACGGCGACAGCCCAACTGTCCGCAGACAGACGAGCGGACGAAGGAGACGGGGCACATGTGGACGGCGGAGCGCTCTCAGCCATAACCAGAGCAAAATGACGCTGTCTGCAGTGACATGCTAGAGAGCATCATGCTGATGTGAGTCAGAAAAAGAAAGGATATTACTGATATGTGGAATCTAAAATCTGACACAAATGAACATACCCACAAACCAGGAACAGCTTCTCAGACACAGAGAACAGGCTTGTGGCCACCAAGAGGGAGTTTGGGATTAGCAGGTGCAAATTTATATATGTATATATACATATACATATACAGGATGGAAAAGCAACAAGGTCCTCCTGTATAGCACAGGGAACTATATTCAATATCCCAAGATAAACCAAGATGGAAAAGAATATGAAAAGGAATATATATATGTATGTAACAGTCACCTTGCTGTGCAGACATTGACAGCACTGTAAATCAGCTACACTTCAACAAAATTTTAAACATTTATTTAAACACCCTCATCACACTGGCATCTACTCTCTGTAAAGTGCCGATGGTACCACACTGCTACAGCCCATGCCGACCCACACGGAAGAACCCCGCCCTCTCGGCTGCAGAAGGCACGAGAGGCCTCAGCACCTGCCTGCGTCCTTGACCTTCTCCGTGGGTGCTGCGCTGACTTCTCAGTTTCAACAAGACATGAGGAATGAGTCTGGGTGCTTCAATTCTTGGAGCAGATGAGCCACAAAAGAACATCACTCTGGGGCAAAAGTCAAGGCTGGGTTTACTCATCAAAAAGCTGCCAGAGACCTCCATGGAGGGGGGCACGGCGGGGCGGGAACCGACACACCGAGGCTCTCGAAGGTCCGCTGCCCCCAGTCAAACCACTCCTGGGGTGCAAACCCACCAGATGTTTTTGTTGCATGATATTACTGGAGAGGGCGAAATATAGTTCTGATAGCACCTTTCAGTTGGCCGAACAGGCAGGCGAGAGGCACGGATTCAGGGAGGCAAGGCGAGCCAGCAGGGGTATTTTGAAAATCAAACACTTCCCCCAAAACAGGACTGTGTCTGACTGAGGGAAGCCCTCCCCCGAAGCCTGAGACGGCCCCCACTGCCTCGGGGGAGGGCTGGGGTGCCAGTCTGCTGTTGCCTGCCCAGCTGATCCGTCCTTCCGGCCCCACCTGGGGCTCCTCACCCTGCAGGATCCCAAGCCCCCACCCTGAGGGGTGACATGATGTCCCGTGGATGAGCCGCATCCACTCAAGGTCCCTGAGCTAGTTTCTACTCCTGCCTCTGCCTGGAAAGCCTGTTCCCTCCCTTCTTGGATCGGAAGAAAAATCCACCTATCTCCCTGGTGTAGGTGAAGTCTTCCCAAACTCCCCATCAGCGCTGAAGGCACTGAGCTCTCCGTGTTCTGTGCCCCGACTCCTCAGCACTGACCCAAGCATCCTACACACAAGAGTCTCTCCCTCAAGACCCTGGACCACGAGTGCTTACAGGCAAGGGTGACATTCAGTTTCTCTTTGCACTTGGGAGTAAATACTTGCTGAATGAGGGGAGAGATTTCTCGGCTGTCTGTGTGATATGAGGCACAGTCCCTTGGGGATACCATGCGATCCAGAACAATGCATGTTCTAGGACCTGTCTTTTTCTGTGGCCTGTGTATACTTGTGTACCAATGCACACACTGTGCACCAATGCGCATGCACGCGCGCGTACACACACACACACACACACACACACAAAACGGCCTCTCAAAGGACTGACTGAAAAAGTTACAGGATACGCGGCAACATGGATTCTAACACCCACTGTAACTCAGAACTCTTTCTGAATTAAAGACCCCAGCCCTTCTTTTCTGAAGCCCTAGGGTAGCTTCTTTCCAGAGACAGGGAAAAAAAAAAAAGGACATGTGTGCAGACACCAATGCATCCATGCTGAGTATTCAACATTTGAAAGGCTCTCATTTCAACCACAAGCTTTCAGAATCCCGTTTTCAAATTCCGTGGAAGGCCTGGGTAAAATGCGTTCAGTTCAGATTCTGGCTCTTCCAACGTGGCGTGTGAAGGTTGCCAGCAAAGGCTGAACGCAATGACGCCTGTGCAGCCCAGCTCCCTGTTCCTAATTCACATGCAAACTGCGGGCTGAGCCCAATTAGCTCAAACTTGTTTGTGCTTTTTGCTGTCGCCCGCTGCCCACCTTCCTTGGACTCCTCGTTTCGGGTTATTTGTTCAGACTTCAGCTCCAGACACACCACTGTGATTTCCTTTTTAATAAACACGATCCAGTGAGTAGTGGGAAACAATGAGCGACACCTGCACTCTATTATAACTCCGCGTTCCACCCACAAGCGCTGGGCTATGAATAAGGGAGAACCACCCGTCTAAAAATAGTAACAGCGCTCTCCTGGCAACACAGCAATCACAGGACCTCAGCTCCCGTGAAGGACAGAGTGCCCCACTGCCCCAGCATTTTAAACAGGGTAGGGGACTTCCCTGGCAGTCCAGGGGTTAAGGCTTCACCTTCTGATGTAGGCAGCGCAGGTTCGATCCCTGGTCAGGGAACTAAGAATCCACATGCACGGTGGCCAAAAAACATAAAACAGAAGCAGTGGTAAAATAAGTTCAGTAAAGACTTTAAAATGGTCCACATTGAAAAAAAAACTTCAAAAAGATGAACAGTGTAGGGGCACTTCTGGGTGGGGCAGCTATTGGCTGTCTGTCCAGGGCCACGTGCCTTGTGTTGTCCTGGGCTGGGCTGCAGGGGAGCTTATTCCACACCAGCAAACAGCTGGGCATTCCTGAAATCTCTGGGCTGGGTAGAGCTCATTAACGCCAGAGCAGCAGCTGGAGCGGGCGGAGGAGTGGGCTCACAGATGTGTACCCAGACTCCAGCGGATGCCTACAGTGAACATCCCGAGCACCCGATGCATGCACGGGACCTGTGCACGGTGCTTGGGATAAACACCAGTGAGCCCAGGGGTCTAAGACCCTGTCCTCATGGAGTTTCCAGTCTAGCCACTCCCCACCTGTGTCGCCTCGGGCATGCTACCTAATTCCATCGAGCCTCAGTTTCCCACCTAGGAAATGGACTAAAAAAGTGTAAGTTCCAGCTGTTCAAAGCCTGGAATGGGTTGGCAGTAGCTGTGGTGGTAACAGCCACCCTCATTTTTTTTTCTTAAGTAAAAATCTCCTCCAACGTATCTATTACCTACAAAGAGAAAAGTGAGTAACCGCACAGGGAAGGACTCATTAGACAGCCAACTGACCAAGTGATCAAGGTCAACATCACCTCACTGGTACTCTACTAATCCTTTGAACAGATGGATACAGAAGACAGCAGTATAATTTCCATAATACCCTTGCTTGTAGGTTTTTAAACTGTGGTGATATACATAAGAAAACCTGGCATTTCAACCATTTTGAAGTACACAATTCAGTGGCATTAAATATATTCACGAGGTTATGCAACCATTAATTCCCAAACTCTCTCACCACCCCCACAGAGAATGGGGATTGCTTTTGAACACAGATTCACGTTTGGACACCGAGGTTCTTCAAACAGAGGCTTTGGCGGCAACGGCATCCATTCAGCCTCTCACAAACCTGGTCGATCGATCGCTTCCTCTCTCTCCAATCCACTTCTAATCCATTAAAAAAAAGCTGCCCTCCAACCACCGCCAGCCTCTGACCCCTTCTCACCACTGCTGTCTCTCACCCAAGCCACCATTCTCCACCTCCGGGGTCCCTGCTTGGGTCCTGGCCACCCCAACCCTTCACCGTGCACGCTCAGCGCAGCAACACCTTTGGTCCTGCTGAGGGCCGAGTCCGTTCATGCCACGTCTCTGCCGGAGACTCTGCGAGGGGAGGCCGACGTCCCCGAGCCTGTGTGCCCCAGCCAGACGCTAATGCCCAGGCACCCTGTCACCCCTGCCCCAGCTCCACTGCACAGCAGCTGCCTTCCCTGCCACCTTTCAGACCTGCCACCCCAGCTCTGACCCCAGGGCCTTTGCATTGCTGTTCCTTCTGTCTGGAGAGCTCTGCCACCAGCCTATCCCCTCCTTAGATCTCTGCTCCAACGTCACCTTCCTGGGACATGCCGTATCAAATAGCACACCTAGCGTTCCTTACCTTCCCCACTCTACTTATTTTCCTACTGTGATTATGAGCATCCTTTCCAGCCTTCAAGAGATGACCTCTGAGCACCAAACCCCCTATCTTGCCCTGCCTGAGACTAAGGAGAGGTTCCCCACCCTGTGACGGGGCACCTTGTTAGGCATCTCCAGTAGAGGGCGCCAGGGGGGCACGGGAGGAGTCCAGGCCTGTGTTCTGAGAAGGCACCCCCCTGCGGGCAGCTCCCCCTGTCGCCCCAGGGCCCCACCCCCAGGGCCCCTTCCCAGCACACCAGCCCCGCTGGCCGACTGCCAGCGACGCCCACGGTGGGGCACCTCCCACGGACAGCCCTCCCGGGCCCCACCAGCCCAGCCGCATGCAGCCCTGCGGGAAACCCCGGCTCCACCCACTGGGCTGCGGCCTGCTGACCCCAGTCCTGGGGAGAGCGGTCCCTCTCTGCTCCTTCCTGGGCTGTGCTGCCTGCCGCGGCCCTCAGGGTAGGGGCTGCCCCCGTCTGTAGCCCTCACTGGTCAGCAATGCCCTCCTACATCTTTCTACTGAAATCTCCCGTCCAAGTCACTGTGTCTTTTGCCTGCTGATTGAATCCTGACTTAGAGCCATCAGACTGTGGGAGAGTCTGAGTCTTCACGTCCTCAGGTTTCACTCCTGTTTTGAAGACTTTATCTTTGCTTCTATGTGTTTGATGGGTTGATAAACCCTGGTGGGTAGGTGAGGAAGAAAGGAGAAATAAGGAGGCAGGGTGGGATGACAGGACGGTGACCCCTGACTCCACGTGACACCATGGCCCAAAACAGGGCCAGGGACGTGGGAAGGACTCATGGAAGAGGGGTCGCCAGCTCATCTCCGAGCCCGTCCCTGACTCCCGTCTAACACCTCCACTGCTCCAACCATCTGGAGTACTGAAAACACGCACTGCTAAACGCCGGAACCAAACGTTTGGGCCTGCCCTGCGGCGCTTGAGGAAAGACAGAGACAGTACCACAGACAGAAGCAGAGGGAGGAAAGGAAGTGCCTTCGGACCAGACCTGGAACTTGTGGGGCTTGTTTTCAGGCTGATGGTCACAGCAGGGTGGGAACAACGTGCCGCCCCCACCCCGCTGGCGCTGCTTCAGTCTTCTGCGCCTGGACTGGGGCGGCTGGTCTCCGGTCTCCTTTCTCTTTGATTGGAGAGCCTGGCTGGGCTCACCACCTAATTTCTGGGGTGAATATTCATTTTCCCATCGACAAAAAGACCCACCAGTAGGCTGTGAAATGAGCATTTCACGAAAGCACAAAAAGCTCCTGGTAATTAAAATGCCGCGGCGACTACAGTGACGAACTACACTCCAATCTACTGAGTTCATTTCATAACCTCAGAAAATTATAAAGAAAAACTGTTTGGAGATTAGAAAGCTCTAAAGGGTTTTTTTTTTTTTCCTCTTTGATTCATCGATCAAATCTTGGTTCGCTTACAATTTCATTCTCCTCCAACTGTTTTCTCCACTGTGGCCAAGTGGCTTCAGAATCACACTGGCCATACCTGTCTGCTTGCAAAACAAACTAAGAAGAAAGCAAACAAAATTCCAAAGCCAAGACTTACAACTACCTACTAAAACACATAATAAGAATATAATACAGATAATGAAAGAACACAAGGGTATTTAATACCAAACCCCCATGCAAATAACAACTGTCCATTTCAATTACTGCTTTCTTTTTACCTAGGATTCTAAATAGGACTACAAGAAATTAGCAGAGTAGAAACGCATGGCACTGGAACGCAGCAAAAACAAGGTATCTGAGGGTCAAAACGGGTGTCCCTTTCTCCAGAGGACACACACGCAAAAGCACACGAAAAGATGTTCCACATGATTAGTCCCTGGAAATCAGAATCACAGTGAGACATCACGTCACGTCTGCTAGGACGGCTGTCACAACACGGCAGAAAAAAAGAAGGGCTGGTGAGGAGGGAGGGGTCATACTGCTGGAGGGAATGTAAAATGGTACAAACGCTTTGGAAAACTGTTCGGCAGTTTCTCAAAACGTGAAAGCTGCAGCTTCCATGTGACCCAGCAGTATCACCCCTAGATATATATGCAGAAGAACTGAAATCAGAGACTCATACATGTATTTGTTTGCTAAAATCAACAGCAGCATTATTCAGGTAAAGCCAAACGGTGGAAGCAATCCAAATATCCAGCAATAGGTGATGGATAAACAAAATGTGGCATATATATATAATACACACACACACACACACACGCTGTGGAATATTACTCAGCCATAAAAGGATGGAATTTTGATACATGCTGCAATGCAGACAGACCTTGAAAACCCCACATTTAGCAGAATAAACCACTGAAGGACAGACACTGTGTGATCCTGCTTTACATGACATGTTTACAACAGGCAAACTCATAGATGCGGAAGGCGGAACAGGCGTTTCCAGGGGCTGCTGGGAATGAGGAGAGGGCAGTTAACTGCTTAATGGGTGCAGTGTTTATGTTTAGGATGGTGAAAAACCTTGAGGCATAGTTAGGGGTTATACAAAACTCTGAATGTAGTTAACGCCAACGATTCAATTCATACACTTACAAATGGTTACAATGATAAGTATTATATTATGTACATTTTACCATAATAAAAAAAATGGGTGCCAGACACAGGAGCACTGAGCCAGCACTGTGTACTATCTCATAGGAGATCTCGCCAGGCCCTTGTTCTGGACCTGTTAACTCTTACTTTGCAAACAATGCCCATAAACTTGATTAACTGGATTCCTCTTCTTGCAGCTTGGTGACAACTCACTCATGAGACCTCTGCATATTTTAGTAAGGATGGCAGATACCTGAGTGGAATGAAGAAAATCAAGGTGACTCAAGTTTCCCTGATGGGATCCTTGGGGACCCGTGGCTCAGCACCACCCAGAAGCCTGTTAGAAAGGCAAGTTCCTGGGCCTCTTCTGAATCAGAATCTCTGGGGACAGTGTTTGAATGACGTCCCAGGGGTTTTCGAGGCTGCCAAGGTGTCCTCAGGGTTGCACTCTTGATTAAACCTGAGCCCTCATCCTAAGGGTTTCCTAACTGCCTCTGGGATGCTCCATCTGAAATAGTGCTCCCAGCCTAGTCCATTCAGCTGGAGTCCTGGGTGTCTGAGCAGAGAGGCCCTGCTTCCCAGCCCACCTCTTTTTAATTGCTCGGGACACCTTGGACCTGTGCTCCCCTAGGCTTGCCTTTGCACACTTGCATGCCTCCGGCTGGACTGCCCCCAGAGATGGGTTCTTGGTTAGAGTCAGACTTGTGTCACGCTTTCACATCATCACGACCCCCAGACACCCCTCACTGCCTATAACCCACTAGTATCCAAGTCAGGAGAAAGTCTGCCTCTGTGAATTCCACCTCCTCCGCCCATCCCCTTCGGCTCCACAACCCCAGGCCTTTTTGGTTGGCACAGAGGGATGGTTTCCCCCACGGAACTAATTGTTTTTGCCTCTGGTTTCTCTCCGGGGCAGTCACAACTCTGTGTAGCTGCCAGAGTGAAGACTAACTGTGATCCAAGTCTCACTAAGAACCTTGTGTCTCTAGATCTCAGTAAGCAGGTATTCGTGTCCTGAAGGCACAACTCAGACACTAAGAAATAGGTGTCGGTCAAAGTAAATTTTCTAGGAACTCTGCCCAGAGTCTGCTCAATACATCTTTGCTGTGAACAGCCAGGACCAGAGCTCAGACCTCACTGCAATATTTATCATATTCCTGACACTCTGCTGAGCACCCTGTGGACATCACCTCACCAAACCCTCAGGAGCTCAGGAGGCAGGCACTAGTCTTGCACCCATTTTGCAGATGAGCAAAGTGAGGCTTGAACAGACGCAAGCAACTTGCCCAAGGTCATCATAGGTAACGTGGGGGAGCCAGGAATCAAAACAGGCAGCGTGGCTTTTTGGAACCTGCCCTGTGAATCACCAGTCTACACTGCAAGCATGATTTTTTAAGTCAACAGATGAGCAATGAATGGAAGGTACAGAAATGAATGGATGGTACATCAGTTTGAGAGGAGGAAAGGAGAGGATGAAGTTTCTAGAGAAGCAGGTAAATGGTTTGGATGGAAGCAGCTGTGACCCTCCAAATCCATGCCCACAAGAGACATCTCCCCTGAAAGATGAATTCTCCTCCCCCAAGAGGACAAGGGTATCTGCCACGTGGCACCGGAGGAGCGGGCATCTTAGATCAGTCTCCCTGAGGAATTGGGACCTGCCAAGCTCGGAAATGCCGACTGAAAGGGACTGCTGGTAGAGGGCAGCCCCCCTCCCACCAAAACAACCCTTTCTGGCAGGAACTGGCCTTAATGACTGTTGGTTGCATTTCCAAAGAGGCGAGGGTGGGGAAGACTGAAGACAATATGGCACCCCGAATGCTGAGAGCAGGAGAAAGGCGGGCACTGTGGAGCAGAGATGGTGAACTGGTTTTTATCCTGGAGCGCCGGCTGCTCCGACTCAGGCCGCCACCTCTGGATCGCTCGGAGCAAACACCCCTGTGTACTATGCAGCTGCCCCACTCCCAGCAGGACCTGGGCGGAGCCCCAAACCCACACCCCAGCCCCCAGGGGAGAGGAGGCCGAGCGGGAGAGGGGCTTCCCTGGCCCGCAGGGTCTGCACAAGTCCAGACAAACTCCCCGCTGTGCGGAACTCAGAGTGAGGAGACAGCTCTACTGACCTAACAAACTAACTGAATATTAGAGAAACCAGTCGCAACCAGATGGTTTAGAGAATGGCCAAAAGGACCGAGACAAAATGCATGAGTACCAAACAACACCTGTGTTGAGCAAATACTGCAGTAAGTACCTACTATGGGCAGGGCGCTGCGCTGGGTGCTCAGAGCACAGTGATTCCCAGGATGGGCTGTGCTTCAAAGGCTGCCATGGAGCAGTGAAAAATACCTTGGAGTCAGAGAAGCTGGGGCGAGAGGCCTGGAAGAAGGACTTCTCGTATCCCGTGTAAAGAGCTGAGCTCCTGTCTGTCTCCCCAGGTGGATGCCTCTTTGCGTAATGAACTGAGGTCAGCAGTTGTCCCCAGGCTACCGTCTGGGGCATAGCAGACATTCAGTGAGTGCTGGCAGAGCTGAGAACAAGTGAGTCAATGTGACAATCAGCATGTGAAGGTCAGAGAAGAAATCACAGGGGAAATGTCTTGAATGACGGAATGAACATACACTATACCAAAACTGGTGAGGTGCAGCTAAAGTGTTGCTTAAAGGGAAACGTATAGCTTGGTAGTAAACACATGGGTGATGCCAGATGACCCACGGTTTTCTGGCCCTTGACGGTGGGCTTCCAGGTGGAGGATTTAACTTCAGGTCCTCAGAGTCTAGAACAGTGCTTGGCACACAGCAGGTGCGTGGGAAATAGTCCTTCAATGGAATGCAAATGCTCCAGTGTGTTCCCCGGGTGCCGTGATCAGCAGTGCTTCTGCAGTGGGAGAGGCACTGTGCATCGGGTCCCACCTCCCAAGTAAACCCGTCGGGCCCGCTGCTGTTGCTGCCGCAGCTGTGCCCACTCAGCCTTCAACAGGAACCGGCGTGAACCAAGCCGAGCGTCAGCCGCGGCGCTGGGCCCCTCCCAAGGACCACCTCATCCGAGCTGCACAAGTGGCTGCTGTTATGACTCCCCATAAAACCATAACAGTGCCTGCTGGTTGCGCTGATACAGAAACTGATACGGAAACTAAGGCCCAGAGAGGTTAAGTAACTTGTCCCACATCACACAGCTGGGAGGCAGCAGCACCGGGACTTGAAACCAGACAACGCGAATCCAGAGCCGCTGCTCTCGACCACAGTCAGAGGCGGCCTCCCACTCAGCTCAGGGACAAGCGTCCTCCTGGTAAGGCGCCCCCCCTGCGTTCCGCGAACACCCCGCGCCTCCTGCTATTACTGCACTGCCGCCCTCACAGGGCCGGTGGTCTGCTGCCCCGGCTCTGGGTTTCTCAAAACAGGGGCCGGGGCTCAGCGCCGGAGCAGTGCTCAGAGAGGTGACTGAACTCAGCTCAGCTGGGGGTGGCGACGGAGGGGAACAGCGCTTCTTAAACTGCAGTGTGCAAACACGTCACTGGGAGCCCTTGTGAAAATGCAGATTCTGACTCAGCAGGTCTGGGCTTGGCCTGAGATTCTGCAAATTCCCATGTGTGGCTGATCCTGGTGGTCCACAGACCAGGCTTGGAGTAGGAGGATGTGGGGAGTGGGTGGGAGGGAGACGAAAGGGTAGAGTCCGGTGACACAGCTGCCTTTGGCTCTCAGCAGAAGAAGCTCCTGATTCTGGGATCCCAGGTGAATTGGTTCACTGCTTTTGGCCTCAGTTTCCTGATCTATCAAATGGGAATGACTGAACCTACCTGATCAGCCTTATACCTTATAGTTATGCCTGGAGGGGGGCATGGCAACCCACTCCAGCATTCTTGCCTGGAGAATTCCATGGACAGAGGAGCCTGGTGGGCTATATTCCAGGGGTCACAAAGAGTTGGACATGACTGAGTGACTAACACATATAGTTACTGTGGGGATTAAATTAGATGACTTGAGTGAAAAGGCCAATGCAGATTTGACAGCAAACAGCAATCATATTTCTTCAATCTGAGAAACTCCTTTGACATTTATTTGTTCATTCGTCTTCCTTGTAGAATTTCTCAAACCTTTTTTATTTTCTTAGATTGTGTATTGCCTCCTCTCTCTCATAAACACACACACACACACACACACACACACACACGCACAGAAAGAAAACAGTAATGACCTCAATTTGAAGGTAGCCTACCGACTCGATGGGCATGAGTTTGAGTAAACTCTGGGAGTTTGTGATGGACAGGGAGGCCTGGGGTGCTGCAATTCACGGGGTTGCAAAGAGTCGGACACAACTGAGTGACTTAACTGAACTGAACTGAACTGCCTTGTGTGCTAAGTCGCTTCAGTCATGTTCGGCTTTTTGTGACCCCATGGACTGTAGCCCACCAGGCTTCTCTGTCCATGGGAGTTTCTAGGCAAGGATACTGGAGTGGGTTGCCATGCCCTTCTCCAGGGGATCTTCCTGACCCAGGGATCGAACCTGCACCTCCTGTAGCTCCTGCATCGCAGGCAGATTCCTTACCACTGAGCCACAGGGGAAGCCCCCAAGCCTACCGTGGACTGCCTTTATTGCAGTATTTCCTTCCCTATTTTGTTGATAATTCTCTTTCTCCTCATCCCAACGGGGTTAATATCTATATCAAACGAGGAATGTGGGATTTTGAAGAGGACCCTGAGATGCCAACAAATGAGAGTTCAAAAATCCAAGGAGGTGATCAGTATCTTCTGTTAGACTAAACAGGGGTGACCCAGATGTCACAAGGAACCTAAGCGTGTCAAGCTATCCCAAACAAACCAGTCTTGTCTGGACCAGTGGGAGTCCTGAGGGCAAAAGGGGAGAGCCCACCACAAACCACAGAGACACTCTGGGGGTAGCTGAATGAAGAAAGGAAAAGAGACCAGCCACAGCCTGAGTCAACGCAAATTTCTCCCTGATGTTGGTCTGGAAGCCAAGATGGCATCAGACAAGTAGACAAAACCAAACCAAAAAACCTAGATGCTCAACAATTCTCCTTGAAAGCTTACTGCATCTTTTAAACTGGTGGGGGAACGGGCCAAGAAAATCCACATAATAAAGACAAACAGATCGAACTTCTTGAAGGCTCTTCTTTCTGACCTGTTCTGCTAATGGCTGAATACAAGCCAAGTCTGGAAAAGATGAGCCTGTTAACCTCTTGGGTAGTGATGTTAAAAACACAGTAGAAAATGTTTTGGGGACAGAAAAGAAAGTATAATAATCATGATCAGAACAGGACAAGAAATAATCCCGTGCTATCACTTGTCCATCAGTGCTTTCCAGGCATGCGAGCTACCATACCTCCATGAGCATCAGGTCCAACATGGGCCAAGTACAGTCCCTGGACCTGGGAGTTTGGATGTCGGACCCCAAGTCCAGGATCCTGGCTCACAGCCGAAGACAAGGATAAGTGTCAGTTCTGGTAGGGGAGATACAGACACGAAACCCCTAGGAAAGCTGTCCTAACTTCTAGAGACCACAAGAACTGGGGACTGTACCTATAGTGTGACACTGGGTTTTGTTTGTACAAGGAACTTTTTCTTTCTTTCTTGAAAGAGAAAATAGAGGTCTGGGAAGACAATTCTTTCCCCAAAACTTGAACACAGAATCTTTAAAATCATTAGTAATGCACTTGTGGCAACTTAAGACATATGCTCTTTATACCAAATGCCAATGTCTTCTACACATCATCACCCTTGATCCTCACAATAACCTGATGAATATATACGATCATCTCTTACCGATGGCCTCAGAGCGGTCTCTCAAATAACTCAGAGTCACGCAGCAAGGAGGAGACACAGGACTTAACCAAAGACAGAGTTCTTAATCGCCAAGCAAAGAGGACAGAACCCAAGGTGGAACGTACCATGCAGACCTACAGAGATGATGCCTGGAACAGTGATGACAGGTCTAAAGACACTGACATCACAAACGAGGCACATCTGGGGGGAGCCCGCTTCAGGTCTGAGGCCGTAACCAAGCCCACCAAACTAAAGACGAGCACAGTTGGCTCACGGACCCCACATCAAATCATTCCGATGAGACAGTTATTCCTTCTGTCTTGATCAAGCCTTTGGGCTGAAAAGCATCTTAGTTTGGTTTACCTTCACTGCCTCTCTGCAAGTTGCTCACCTCCTTTGCACGAAGGGGAGATAGGCCTTGGGCTTAGGATATTCTCTCACAATAAGAACTACATGGAATTAATAATACAGATCTGTTTTCATGGTAGGTAGTTTTACCCTTATCTTTTTTTTCCCTTGGCAAATCGTATTGATTTCCCCTTTATGATGGTGATAGGAAACTTCCTTTTAAAACAAAGTTAATGAAACTGTGAAGTTATTTAAAGATAAATTTTGGCATGAGTTACATCTTAAAGAGCTTTAAATCTTAATTAAACAGGTAGAGGGAGACATGGTGAAGGTGGATGAAGGCCGACAGGAGCTCGGAGAGGAGCAGCCAGACCTGCAGCAGAAGGCCAGCGACCACGTGGGGCTCGGACAGGCCGCGGGCCATCTTCCTTTCCTCCATGGAATGCACACAGGGAAGGTAACAGGGCAGCGCGGGAGCGAGCACGGCGGCGGCTCCCAGGGCTGCTGCAGGGCCGGCCCACACTCACCACCCACAGGGCGTGTCTATGCCCCGGGCGGCTCACACCTGCGGCTGCAGGGTCACCCTGCAGACCTCATAATACAGCGATCAGCAGAGTCATCAAGGCTGCCAAATATAGACAGATGTACACTGACAAATTTAAATATAAACAGAATCAAACATATTTAATAGGGTGCTTTTAAAAGATTAACTCAACTGTTAATCTTTGTTTATCTGTTAGGCAGGTAAACCTCAACTATCCGCAGAACTGCGTGATCTCAACAAGCTAAGACAGCCAGGATTCTGAATGGTCTGTGCCATTTTAATGCCTGACACCACAAACTGATTAGCAGGGAGGTCCAGAAGCAATGGACGATGTCTGACTAAGGTTACATGTGCCACGGCAAGCCGACTCTAAATAAGGGCGGGGAGAGACTTAACATTTAACTTACTTTTCATTCACGGGGAACTATTAACCCGTCCGCAATGCGGAGACCTGGGTTAGATCCCTGGGTTGGGAAGATCCCCTGGAGGAGGGAAAGGCTACCTACTCCAGTATTCTGATCGGAGAACTCTGGGGTGTACAGTCCATGGGGTCACAAAGAGTCGGACATGACTGAGCAACTTTGACTTTTTAACTGTTAATGGTACTGAATAGTCAATAGTCTTCACTCTGACTGGGCAGCTGCAGATTATTTTCCCAACTGTATTAGTTATCTCCTGCTGCGTACCAAGTGACCACAGAACTGACTGGGCTGAGACAGTTTAACCATTTATCACCACACACACTGTGTGGGGGTCAGAAATTTAGAAGCACTTTACCTTGGTGGTTCTGGCTCAGGGCCTCACACACAGTTCAAGTCAAGGTGACAGCTGGTCTCTGCCGTGCAACAACGTGAATCAGCTATATGCGTGCATATATCCCCTCCTTACTGAGCCTCCCTTCCATCCAACATACATACACTACTATACATAAAGTAGGTAAGCAATGAGAACATGGTCTTTAGGACCGGGAGCTCTCCTCAATGATCTGTGGTTGTCTAAGCGGGAGGGAAACCCCAAGCAGAATGGATGTATGTCTGTGTATAACTGATCCGCCATGCTGTACCGCAGAAGCTAACACAACACTGCAAGGGAAACACCCCCCCCCCCCCAAAAAAAAGCTAAACTAAAAAAGGATGACAGCTGGGTCCGCAGTCACCTGAAGGGTGACAGCTTCTTGGCGGTCTCGGCACATGGCAATCGGCAGGAGGCCTCAGTTCGTCCTCATGTGACTGCTTGAGCGTCCTTACGGCATGACAGCTGGCTTCTTCCAGACTGAATCATCTCAGAGAATAAGGCCGAAACGTCAACATCTTTCATGGCAGAGCCTCAGAGTTCACGTGTTCTGACTTCTGCAAGATCCTCCTGGTTACAGGTCAGCACTATTCAATGTGGGTAAGGAATACCAAAAACTGATAATCACTGGGGCTACACTTCTCAGTGTACATTTGATTGCTGGCCCGCCTACCTTAAATCTAGGTATAGTAGTTGCTGAACTGTGATTTAATGGAAAAATGAATTATAAAACAGGGTGAAACTGAAGGGTGCTAAAAATTCTAAAATTCACCCATAATCAGTACAGAGTGCCAATAACTAACAAAACCCCCACGGTAATATTACAGCTTTCTCAGAACACTAAAAATAATCCCTTCTCTCAACTTTTCTCCCGGGTTTGACAGCCTGTTTTGGCTACAGTCCATCTCGTAATGGTCTAAGGTAAACTACTGCCTAACTGGTCTTTTTTTTTCAGAATTCCAGGCTGAGTAAACTTTGGAGCCTCCTGAATAATGTCTGAGAGTTTGTGCAGTTCTGTCCTTTCTCAACCGCCTCCACTCTGCCTCCCAGAGCTGTTCGTCTCATTGATTTTTCTTTGTTCCAAATCCACATGAAATAAACTGAGTCTTAAAAAGTGAACAGAATTGTCCACAAACATGACATCTGCTTTGCCACTTGAAGCAACAGGGCTGACTGGAAAGGGTTTGGAAAAAAAGCACATGTGTTCTGCATCCTCATCTGTCAAGGTTCAGGTTTCCCACGATCCTCACCCTTGTTTTATTTTCTGCCCTGACCCTCTCACCCCACACTGTCCTCCACTTCTTCAAACAGAAGGCTGAAGATGGGGAGACTTCTGGGACTTCTAATACAAAAGCAGTTATAAGTGAAGCCTTCTCCTCTCAGAGGAATTCATCATACAATCTAGAGGAGACCATTTCTGATGGACCCCTGATATGCTGGAAAACTGCTATTCTTGGCATACATTTTCCTCATCACTTTGTCTTGAGAACCATCCCATGATGCTGAAATAATTATTCATATGCCTAGAATGTAGGGGAGGAAAGATTTGGGGAGGTAAGTTGAGGTCCCGAGGCTACTAAATGGCAGAGGTGAGTGAGGCTGGAACCAGGAGTGTTTTGGCGATTCTTCCCAGAGCCCTGATCAGACTGGACACTAAACATGGTGGACAGACAGCACGGATCAACACGAGTGGATGCTGGTCCTGTCCTTGGAGAAAGGTCCTGAAGTTTCCCTTCTGTGAACTTCAGGTAATGGATCACACAGGAGAATCAGGGGGGGTGTGGGCACCTGAGTGGCCTGAAGCAAGACTACTAATCAATCATGAGGCATTTGCTATTCTAAGACCGGTAAGTCTGCCCTGCTGGATACTGGCTGAAAAACAGCCAAAAAACAGTCCTGCTCTTTCTACATCATCATGCAGCCTTAACAACAAAGTTATCACAGGGCCCTTCGTCCTGTATAGAAGGACAGGGTTCAAATGTACAGTGAAAAGTCCTGCTTTACCCAAACCTAGGATTTTGGGCACCTACCACATTCTTTATCACCTTCAAAAAACGTCTAAGACCCTCTCCTCAAACTCCCAGGATTAAGTCCTCCAAGAAGAAGGAGGGCTTTTTGCTGGTGCATCCTGGGACAGTAGCGACAGCGAGCTCTTTCTGGACGCACCCATCCCTGGGCACGGCAGTCTCGCCCCAGCAGCAAGGGGTACTGCAGGGCACAGCAGCAAGTGCCCACCAGTGGAGCCAGGGCAGCTCCGAGTCGTGATCTGCCAAGAGAGGGCCTCAGATCTTGCACACACTGCCCAACGCACGGGCCCTGCTCCTTTCAAAAAACGTAACCAAAACAAGGCCTTTATTTGGGTCAAGGCTGTGGTCACTCGTTAATCTGCTCAGTTTTCAGGCTGTTGATTATCATGAAAACAGTCATAAGCGAAGTAAACCAGAGAAAAACAAATACTGGATAGTATCGTTTATATGTGAAATTAAAATATATATATATTGAACTCATAGGAATAGAAAGTAGAATGTTGGTTGCCAAGGACCGAGGAGTGGGGGAGATGGGGAGATGTTGGTCAAACTTTCAGTTATAAGATGAAGTTCTGAAGATTTAAAGGAGAGCATGGTGACTATAGTAAACAGTATGTTACTATGTACTGGAAAAAAGAGCACATCTTAAGCTTTCACACACACACATGTAACTATGCAAGGTGATGAATGTGTGAATTAACGTGACTGTGGTGATCATTTCACAACACATACATATATCAAATCATCACGTGGTATACTTTAAATATATACAGTTTGACCAGTCAATTATACCTCAATAAAACTGGGGGAAGAGAAATGGAATGCAAAGAAAGTCACTTTCAAAGAACAAGTTCAAAGTCTGCTGCACTGGTTAACATGTGAAATGAATTTGATTTTTAACAAATACCATTTATCTGGAGAGAAAGAAAACCTTGAGAACATGGTATCCAAGAAGAGAGAAGAAAGAAACTGGTGTGTGTCATGACAGTGCTGGCTTACACATTCCGGACCAGCTTCTTCAAAATACTTATCTAGGAAGTCTTAATGATTACCTAGTCATTCATCCATCCATTCCTCCATTCATTCATTCATCCACTCAGTAAATATGACAGTTGTTGTTCAGTTGCTCCGTTGTGTCTGACTCTTTGCGACCCTACGGACTGCAGCACGCCAGCTTCCCTGTCTTTCACCATCTCCCGAAGACTGCTCAAACGCATGTCCATTGAATCAGAGGCCATCGAACCATCTCATCCTGTCTTCCTCTTCTTCTCCTGCCTTCAATCTTTCCCAGCAGCCCAGTCTTCTCCAATGAGTTGGCTCTTTGCCTCAGGTGGCCGAAGTGTTGGAGCTTCAGCTTCAGCATCGGTCGTTCCAATGAATACTCAGGGTTGATTTCCTTTAGGACGGACTGGTTTGATCTCCTTGCTGTCCAAGGGACTCTCAAGAGTCTTCTTCAGCCCCACAGTTCAAAGGCATCAATTCTTTGGCACTCAGCCTTTTTTATTATCCAGCTCTCACATCATATGTCAATTCATGTGTCACCTCTCACATCATATGTCAACCATATGACAACAGTTACTCAGTAATTCTGCACACTGATCTTAGGGTCTCTTCGATCAGCAGGCATACCTTCTCCCCTGAAAGCTCACAGAGCCTCATCAGCTGACTTTACAAAGTCCAGCCGTTGGGAAGAGAAGTGATTCTCTTACGGTTTCATGTCCAGCAAATGGAGTTAGGAAAGATGGTTTCTCCAAGGACCAAGCCCTCTAGAGAAGAAGCCATCACACAGCAAAAGAGAATTGGCCAAATCCATTTACAATCACAATCTAATAATACTTAACAGCACCCTATGGGATAGGCCTAAAGAAAATTACGGGAGTAATTACAAGCGTCCACATGAGTGATAATTTAATCATCCTCCTTGGTGTATCTTTCTTCTTGAGATGGATAAGCTGGATTGCACTAGACAGGCTTCCACCTCTGCTCCTCATAAGCCATGTGACCTTGGAAAAATCCCTTCAACTCTATGTTTTTTTCTTTTATACTTTTATCGTCTGTGAGGAGGAGGATATCATGGAATAAAGGGTATCATGTATATAGAAAGGATATCAAAGGCTGTCACAGAGTAACGTTCTACAATAACAGTTGCAGTGATACAGACAATTGTGAAGAACTTTGAGAAGCAGAGATGGAAGGTCCCCCTGACTCCATATTCCTCCTGCTCATTTTCTCTGCGTCTGGCTGGTGAAAGAGATTCCTTGAAGATTCCTGGACTCACTTCCATGATCCTGGAAGTGCCAGCCAACTGAAGGCCCCAGAATTACCCCCTCTGATTTTTGAGCTGGAGTGAGCAGCACCAAGCGAGCTAGAAAGAGGACTGATTAGAATCAGGAAGCCTGACCCCTAGGACTGCTGGCCAGCAGGCTGGACTGTCTCATCAGATCATTTAAATGAGTATGTGATTAAGTTTATTAGATGCCACTTAAAAAGTTACAAAGAAGGCTAAATAAAATATTGCATAGAGAGCCCTTAGCACATAGTAAGTACTCCAGTAAATGTTAACTAAGATGGTGTTTATCATGAGAAAAGAGAAGACAAACATGCTTATTTTACAGAATTTTTATCATGATTTAGGACTTAGGAGTGGTTTAAAAAACCTGCTGACCTTGTTAGCTAAATTACATTAGAAATAACAATCTTGTGTTAATCTGATACTTTCCAACACTTCTGTGAATACTACTAAGTAACATTTACCAAGATTTCCAAAATCATGGAAGAATATACCGAAAGGTATATTTTCAACTGTACCTCCAAGTGAATCCACCAAGAACAGATGCCACACCAGAAAAGAGTGTGTGTGTGTATGTGGGCGGGGGGTGCTGCTGGTGATGGTTCTTCTGTGGATTGAGAGCTCGGTCTTGTGGACACAGTGGGGGAAGGAGACGGTGGGAGGAATTCAGAGAGCAGCCTGGGAACATCTACATCACCATGTGTAAAACAGACAGCCAGTGGGAATTTGCCGTGTGATACTGGGACCTCCACCTAGAGCTCTGGGACAACCCAAAGGGGTGGGACGGGGAGGGAGGCGGGAGCGGGGCTCGAGAGGAGGCGACCCGTGTACACCTGTGGCTGATTCATGCTGACGGCATGGCAGAGACTCACACAACACGGTAAAGCAATTATCCTGCAATAAAAAATTAAAATTAAACGAGAGCTCGGTCTTTATTTGTTTTAAATAATCAGTCAGCATTTGCTGACTTTGAGTAGATTCTGTGCTCTCTCTCCCCTGCCCCCCCTCTTCCAGTTTACTTCCTACTCCTTTGGTTTTAAAGAAAAACGCTGGCTCTGCTCACAGGAAAGTGGCAGCCGATGTAGGGGCCCAGAGGTGAGTGCCAACGAGGTTATTCATTTTCATTGGAGTGACTACCATGCCTCCAGTCTTTCTTCTAAAAATGCACAAATTAACTCCTTTCTTTCTTCCCTCCACCCTCCTGCACTCCTTCCCTTTCATTTCCAGTCACAGGCTGTTGGGAAGTAAACGGGTCTCTGCACTCCTTCACTTTTTGCAGAAATGGCTCCCTTCACTTACAGTTTGATATTACACACTAATTTTACTCTTGGTAAAAAAGTAAGGCATGCATGGCTGATAGAAGAATGTTCTATCTTTAGTAAACTCTTCTAAGAGATCATACCATTATCTGAGTCTTTTTTTTTTTTCTTTTTAAACAAACAGGGATCTACCTGATAAATTCTTAGGATTCTTCCAGGATAAGGGTTTGTGAGTATGCATCTATGCTTCTTTTTATTGGTTAAAGAGAATTTTTGGTTTTAGACTCCTTCCCGTGAAGCTCAGTTAAATGTTCAAGTTTTTAATTTCTTTAATTTGTTGGCCATACCAAGCAGCAGGCGGGGATATTAGATCCCCAAATTCCCTGCAGTGGAAGCTCAGAGTCTTAACCACTGGACTGCCAGCAAAGTCCCAAACTCAGTTAAACTTAATGCTGGTAGAAATAATTTATTTGTGTTCTGCCTATATTCAACTCATTTTTTCATTCTAATTAGTTTCAGGTAAGTTCTTTGAAACATAAAATAAATAGGTCTAACTGCCTTTTCCATGTAGAGTCAGAATTCTCTTGTGAGTCACGTCAAGTCCACTTTGGAAGAAAGTGCGGCGTCCGTTGTTTGAAATAACACTGTTTGCTTGGGCTTTTTCTGAGCCAGCTGGCCCCTCCCCGTCCTGGTGGGCATTTTCTCCTCCTATGGCAGAAGCAGGAGCCCTGGCGGCACCCCTCTGCTCAGCCCCCAGGGGCATCGGGCAGCCACGACATGCCGTCCTGGGCACTCCCATCCTTGGCACGAACCAACCCGGAATCGGGATTACCTGGCGATCACCTACCAGCCAGCCCGGACCACGTCTACTCTTCCTCTTTCTGGATAAGGCGGCAGCTCAACTGTCGAGATGGAGAAGGAATTGGAAACCCACCTCCAGTGTTCTTGCCTGGAGAATCCCATGGACAGAGGCGTCTGGTGGGCTGATGTCTATGAGGTCACGAAAAGTCGGACATGACTGAGTGACGAACACACACTAACTATCCAGAGATGTGTCCTTTCAAAGAGGAATGGCTATTTTTTCTCTTTTCTCTTGTTTTCCTTCTTCCTTGACTTTAAGATGTGGAATGGACTTGTGGAAATGCTTTCCATACGCTGCCTTATTTTCTCTTGTATTTGGGACTGCTTACAGTAACTCGGCAGAAAAGCGGCCAACTTACTGCACCAGACTTTTAAAAGGTTCCTTTCTGGTCTTCTATTTTGAGGACCCTCAAAGTGGAAGAATGTCAAACTTGGTATGAAATAACCACCCAGGATGGAGTTTGAGGTGTTAAGAGGAATGGTTTATAAAAAGCCTGGTTAAATATAGGAAGTACAGCTGCCTTCCAGGTAACCTGAGATCTGAACACCCAATATGGATTTAATGGTGGCAATCTATTTGGCCCATTTTCACAGATATATAATATACTGCACCTATTTTAAGATCTGGAGTTTTTCCTCCTTAGCTATTTCTCAGCTTGACCAGAAAATATTTCTTCTAGCCTAACTCATGTTCCACGATGATCCAACCATGTGTTCCTCACCTTTATTTTTTCTGTACTAAAATAAATACATTCTTAACTATTTTACATACTGCTAATATATTTTTTTAAACCCAAATGTTAAATATTTCTTTATGATTTAATATTCTACCACCAGAATCCAAAACCCAAGTTTGAGTATTTTCCAGTCTTAAAAAAAAAAAAAACTTTAAATAGGAATTTTAATGAATAGATGCCTGTGTGGCATTTTTTAAACATTTCAATCTGTTATGATTTTAACTATCTTAAAAATCCTGCTTTTTTCTCTTCCTTTCTCTGGAGCTCTGTTTCCTCATCTGTAAAATGGGGCCACTGCCGGAGCTGTAGGTGACTTTAAGGACTTAACCGGTAATCTGTATTTGATGCTTGGCACACAATGAGCTGCTGATGCACGAAGCACAGCTTCTGGCATCTGTTTGGCTAACCAGGCAGTCCTCGGTCATGGCGGGCCAGCCCACCCCAGCTGTGGCCCACCCATCCCACAAACTCTTCAACACACCCCAGCTGTGGGATCGGCAATTAATCATTTTAGAAAACACTTCGCTAATTTCCTCTGATCCCACTACTACAAATAGTTGCAGGTTTTCGTCCAGGTTCAAACTTCCCATGGCCCTCAGGGTGGAAAGATGAATTATTTGATTGCAAGGAGAAATAGGAGCCCACGTGTCAGGCTGCTTTGCAAATCAATTCGCCTAACCCCAGAGATGCTCCTTCCGACTTAAGATATACGGCTTTACAAGGAATTTGGCAGCATCCGTGGCTGCCGTGACAGAGGGCAAGGTGCATGCAGATGTAATATCACCGAGCAGTGTAATCCGAGCGTGCAAGGAAAACAACGGCAGAGGGCACGCTGCGAGTCCGAGGGGACCTTTCTGCCGCGGGCCTTGACGGCGCCTCAACAAGCGCCTGACCTGACCTCCCTTGTCGAGGCCTGTCTGCGCCCAGGGATTTCATCCTGCTGCCTGTGCTCACGGGTTAGGGCATTGGGACCGATGGCGAACAAGGGCCCGGTGCTGAGACGGGGCAAGACCCTGAAGAAACGGGTGGGAGGGTGCGTGCCAAGCAGTGAAGGGTGCAGCCCGCGGGGTGGGTTAAGCTTCTGTCTTATTTGGCTCTGCATCCCCAGGGCCTGACATGGAGGAACACCCAGGAAATGTTGGAGGTGGACACGGTTGAACGGCTGCCCCCAACACGTTAAGTGTGTTCACCGCTGAGCAGCCATCAATATTTGCATATAGTCTTCAGGGCTATCTTATAAATACTTGTGGTGAGCTTTTCTTAGGGTGCAGACTAGATTGACTGATTCATTCATTCATTCATCAAAAGTGCACTGAACGACTACTCTGCTCAAGGACTGGCAACTTTTACACTCCGGGGGTTCAGCACGGAGGTCGGGAGCCAGAGCACACTAGAGAAATGTCAGAAACAGGAATCAATGAATCGGATCTGGGGGAGGAATGGCTGAGGTCTGCCGGAGAAGTATACTGTGAGACAGGCGGGGGACTCTTCTGTCATCCTCTAGGGTCATCAGCGCCCACGTGCCGTGGTCTGCGTTCAACGCCCTCTGGTACAGGGGGACAACGAGTGTCCTGGGCCACTGGGCACCAGGCCGCCCTGCAGGGGTGTTTCTCAGCTGCGAGGTGCTTGAGAACCACAGGACGTTCAGCCTCTGATGGTGCAAAAGGTCAGAACCAGTGCCTCGTCCGGCAAGTGTGGAAACGGAGGCCAAGAGAAAGGCTGCAATGTATCTCTGCTCACGGAGCAGATGCAGAACCAGGACTGAATGGAGCTTCCTGAAAAATGTAAGGACAGAGCTGCCATGCGATCCAGCCATCCCACTCCGGGTCATATACCCATAGAAACCATCATTCGGAAAGACACACACACTCCAGTGTTCATAGCGCACTATTTACAACAGCCAAGACATAGAAACGACCTAAATGTCCCCCGACAGAGCACTGGATAAAGACGATGTATGTATGCATATATGTATTCATATGTGTGTGTATGCATGTATACACACACAGCGGAATACTATTCAGTCATAGAAAAGAACGAAATAACGCCATTTGCAGCAACATGGATGTACCTAGGGATTATCATACTAAGTAAAGTCAGTCAGACGGAGAAGGAAAAATACCGTATGATGTCACTTATATGCGGAATCTAAAAGACAACACAAACATATCTATGAAAGAGAAACAGACTCGCAGATGTAGGGAACAGATCTGTCGTTGCCAGGCGCTGGGGGAGAAGAACTGTGAGTCTGGGGTTAGCAAACTCGTGTGTGTAGAAGAGGGAAATAACTACTGCAGAGCACAGAGGATTTTAGTCAACACTCTGTAATAAACTATAATGGAAAATAAACTATAATGGAAGAAGTATATATAATTGAGCCGCTTGGACATACAGAAGGAATTAACACAACACTGCAAATCAGCTAAACGTCAGTAGAATTTTTTGTACAAAAGCACTAGGGCTGAGCTCTGGGGTGCTGACCATCTGTCCCCTACCCCACTGGACCCACAGCACTTCCCCACACACCGTGCAAGCTCACGGGCGGACTCTCCGGGGCAGAGGGGACGGACACACCACGGGCTGGCCTGCACACACGGGGCTGGCCTTCCGGGATCTCGCGGCGTTCTCGAGGCAGCCTTGCTCCGCCCCGCCTGGGAGGGGAGACACATCTGGGGCCTGCCCCGCGGACTCCTCTGCAGCCTGGGTGCAGGGTTCAGCCTCACGGGGGCTCAGGTCAGGGCTGGGGGGAGCAGCGAGCCCTTGCTTTCCTCAGCAGGGCTCGGGAACCTGCGCGTTCCTCCCTGCCGTCAAACATGACGCGTTTTCCCAAACTGGACGACTGGGGTCGAAGTCACCTTTGTGTTTCATCTGTGATCCAGCCCCCACCACCCACCCTCAGTTCTGGTCTTGGAACTATGTGAGGAGGTTAAAATTTTAAAAAAAAGGAGGAGGAGGAGAAGTATATGAGGAGGGTGTCGCAGTCAGGGGTGGGTGTCGATGAAAATTTATGTGCTGAAAAACAGCTATGAAACGTTTAATGTTTCAATGAACATTTTATGTTTATAATAAAAAAGAAAAAAAAAAAATCCTCCAGCCAAGAAGGCCCTTAAAATGGTTCATTTCTAAGCAGATCCAAGAAAAAGAGGCAAAAGGAGAAGTTTTCCACTGAACCTTCTCTGGGGAGGGACCCCCCCGCAAAAGGGAACACAGAAAGGAAGTGCCCCATATCATGCATTCCCATACCCGCCTTGGTTGCAAGTGAGCAGGGAGGAAAGGCCAGGACACCCAGGCATGAAAAACACGCTCGTTTTTCTCAAAGCCAAGTGCCCGTGGAGAGAAGCCTTGGAGACTCGGGCTCTGGAAGCGGGTGGTGGAGGGAGGTGGGGGCCGGGGGAGACGCCCAGTTCAGCCAAAGCTGGCTAAGAAATCTGACTGTAATCCATCAGTCTCCCAACAGGACCTGACCAAGCGCCACTAGGGTGGGTTCTTCCAGGAAAGAGCCTAGCTGAGAGGACCTGGCTTTGACGGAGAGACACAGGTTCAAGTCCAAACGCTGCTCTGAACCGGCTCGGTCTCCTTAGGTGAGCTCTTCAGCCCCTTGAGACCCTGGTTTCTTGATCAACAGGGTGGCAACGAGCATCCCGGGTGCTAGGGGCTGAGTGGTCTGCGCTGCGAGCACTAGGGGACGCCAGCGCGGGGAGGGAATTAGATAGCAGCAGGCTGTGAGCTCTGCGGGCGGGCGGGAGCGGGGTGAGAACTAAGTCTGGACGTGGCGGGAAACTGTGGGCTGTTACGGCTTTGAGAAAAATGTGAGTTCTGTTTTTTGCTTAACTGATGATTTTGGTCAGATGGGCTTTTAAGGTCAAGAAGCCCACTTCATGTTTTAGCTCCTTAGTAACTCCTGTTTTCCCCTTTGTCTTCAGGTACTAGACGCGCGGTGGGGCCCACGGCCACTCTCCAGGCTGGCCCCTTCCTGCCTCCTTCGCACGCAGCACGTGAATAAAATCCCCCAGTCCTGCGCGGCTCCTCGGACGCACCCTGCGGCTCTGAGACTGTACGTGGTGCTGCTGCCGTGGGGTCTCTAAGCTGTGTCCAGCTCTTCTCGGCCCCGTGGACTGCAGCATGCCAGGGTCCTCTGCGTTCCACCATCTCGCGGCGTTTGCTCCAGTTCACGTCCACGGAGTGGGTGATGCTATCTAACCATTTGAAGCCACGAGCTTTAGAACTCCTATTTGCTTCCACTTGTTATGCCCTTCCCCACACTGCTTCTCCGTTTTGCAAACTCCTACCCTGACCTCAAAGCCCAGTTGAAGCACCACCTTCTCACTGGTGTCAAATGTCCCTGGCACAGTGCTCTGAAAGCACACACAGCTTTCCAATGCCCTGACACCCATCACATTGCCTCAGAAACACTGGTCACTTTTCTGATTCCTCTTCTAAACAGTGCTTCTTGAGGGCAGAGGAGAGGTAGACACCTTGGTACCCCTGGTGTGCAGGGCCAGGCGTGACATGGAGTAGATTCCCCAGGAAGAATTTGCCGGTGAATTGAGAAACGGATGGTGGAAAACACCACTTCCTTTCTGTGATGACAGGAGATGGGACTTCAGGCCTCGTTCTCAACTCATCACCTCGCCCTCAGAGAGAGAAGGCACCTGTGCCGTCCTGGGCAGAAAGCGTGGCTCTCCTCTGCCAGCCTGCACCTTGCCCCGGGAACGGACAAGAACTGGCAGCTGACTTGCCATGTAGCTTAGCAAAGAAGTTGCTCAGACCACTGTGGTACTGAGACAGAAAGATGCACAAGGGCCTCCTCCAGGGACGAAGGTGGATGCTCCAGGGAGGAAGGTGGATGCTCCCTTCGGGGGCTGGACCAGGGCACTTCCTGCTCAAGCCCAGCTTCGGGCAGTGTGTGCTGGGGGGGGGGAGGATCGTGCTCGGGAGACACTAGCGAGGTGCCTCCCGTCCTCCCAGAGGCCAGGACCCTCTCTGGACACCCAGGAAGTGGCCAGTGTCCAACTGGACGCTGCTGCCCGGCTCTTACCAGGAACCATGACAGTCACGTCGGCGGGTACTGACTGGACAATTTCCAATGAATCCCCGCAGAGTTTCGCAAGAATGCCAGCTACTGAAGATGTGAAGGGTGGAAACTCACACAGCCAACCAAAGTGAAAACGAAACTGAGTCCCCCACCCGATGTGAACCGAAACCACAGCGCAGAGCCGCGCCTCTCAGACACAAACAGCCGAGTCCCGCGTGAGTCACTGCTGTGGCCGGCATGGCGGGAGTGGGAGAAGGCCCGGCCCCAGGGCGGCCTGCCGGTGTGCTGGGGCCCCTGGCCTCCCACTCCCTGCAGGATGGTCTCCACTGCGGCAGCCCGGAAGAGGACACTCGTGGAGCACCTACCACACTCCGTAGGCTCTGGCTGGCACTGGAGACACAAACATGGACGGGTTTTTACAAGCACCCCGTCGTCTAGAGACAAACCATTAGCCCCGTATCCACACGAGGGCACAAAACCCAGGGTGTTTAAACAGCTGGACCAGCCAGAGCTGGAATCTGCATCCTTCCCTCCGACCAGGCTTCACCCGAGTCACGCTGGAAACCTGGATCGGTCATACGGGTGGCGGTTTTTCCTCTCAGTGGTCTGATCATGCACCACTAGCAGTAAAATTAAATTCTGAACATACCCCCCAAGAACTGTACATTTATATATCCACAAATGATGTATACACCTCTAGATGTAATATGATAAAACATTCAAAGAAAGGGGAATTTAAATGGGATAAGATAATGTAAACAGAGCTGCGATGTTTTCTTCCCATAGCCTACTGCGGGGGTCACAGGGCACCCAGATTGAAAAATACAGGTTGGGGACTTTCCTGGTGGTCCAGTGGTTAAGACTCTGAGCTTTTCTACTGCATGGGTACGAGTTTGATTCCTGGTTGGGGAACTAAGATCCCTGCATGCCATGTGATCAAAAAGAAAAGAACGAAAAAACAAAAAACAGGTTGCCCAGTTAAATGTGAGACAGTTTCAATTAAAAAAAGAGAATTATTCATTGCTTCTCTGAAATTCAGGTTTAGATGAGCATTCTGTGTTTTTATTTGCTAAATCTGGCAACCCTAAGGGTCAGCAATTATATTCTGTGAGTGAACGCCGCTTGGTCGTGTCCGACTCTTCGCGACCCCACGGGCTATACAGTCCATGAAATTCTCCAGGCCAGGATACTGGAGTGGTAGCCTTCCCCTTCTCCAGGGGATCTTCCCAACCCAGGCATCGAACACAGGCCTCCTGCATTGCAGGTGGATTCTTTACCAGCTGAGCCACAGGGGAAGCCCATTCTATATTATGGCCTCAGTAAATATTAGAGGCTTTGTGGGACAACTACTCAGCTGTCCATTGTAATGTGAACACAGTCCTGGGCAATTCTCAAACAAAGGGTGTGACTGTGTTTCAATAAAACTTTATTTATAAGAGCAAGACTTGGCCGTGGGCTGCAGTTGGCTGACCTCCGCCCTGGCATATCATCATGGGTGCATGCCCTTTAGGAGAGCCCTGGCCTGTGAAAGAGAAGAACCTGTTTTGCCCAGTTCTCCAATGACACGGCTTAGAAGACAGCACAGCCCTTGTCCTGCTTTCTCTGGGGGCTGGGAGTGGGGGCTGGTGAGCTGGCGGAGGATGGGATTAACAACCCCTGCTTGCCGAGGGGAAGTAAAGGCGGAAAAGCAGGAGCATGTCTGAACCACATACATGTGCGCACGCACACACACAGACACACGCACACACACACACTGAGAAACTACTGTGACCACGATACCACCACTGGTGGACCTGCATTCAGCGCATCAAATTAAATGCTTCCCCTGCCCCGATTACCAGCGACGCAATGGGCCACTGGCAGCCTTAAGAGCACATTAACCTTCTTTGCCAAATCAATTCCAAGTCCCCTTCCAGCACTAAGAGGCAGTAACTGGCAGCCCGTGCCCGGGAGGAGGGGGCGCCCTCTGTTACACTTAGCATCCTTTGCACCTGGAGGCCTGCATGCCCGCTCCTCTACAGCGACCTTCTGAGCACCAGCGAGCCCGGAAACTGACATCCTAAGGCCGCTCCCCCCAGCTCTATAGCCTGAGGTGGGGTGGGGTGGGGGCGTGGACAGAGGTCCAAGCTCACGGCTACTGCCAACCAGCCCTCCCAGGACTGTCGGCATTTGCTCTGTGCCGATGGGGCTGTGGGGCTTCGCCTTCCGGAGCCCCTGGACGGGCGATTTCACACAGAAACACAAGAGGCGTGGCCGACGGGCTGAGTCAGATCTGCACTGGAGACGTGCCCCGAGACCCAGCCCTTCCTGAGCCCTTCTTTCAACTTCAGGCTGGGGGCGCTGGGGCTTCTTTCTAAGAAATGGGGTTCTCAGAAGACAAAACTGTTTTCCGGCTCAGAAGCACCGGGTGGAACAGAGGGCTGAGGTGGCCGCTGGCTGTGCCTGGGGGCGGTGGGACAGAGGCGGGGGGCGCAGGGGCCCCAGACGGAGTCACTTAGGTAGCAGGAGCTGGTGACAAGGGGGGTGGGCCACAGTGTGTGGCTTCTGAAGCAGGGTTTCCTCTGGGGAGACAACTTGGAGGGAGTGAGCTGTCTACCTTTATGGAGGGACGTGTGTGTGTGTGTGTAATAAGAAATGCACAGGTTTCTTCTTCTGTCTGACCCCAAACAGTCAATATGTTGTTTGTTGTTGTTTAGTTGCTAAGCCATGTCTGACTCTCAGCGACCCATGAACGATAGCCCGCCCGGCTCCTTTGTCCATGGGTTTCTCCAGGCAAGGATACTGGAGTGAGTTTCCATGTCCTCCTCCAGGGGATCTTCCCGACCCAGGGACTGAAGCTGCGTCTCCTGCATTGGCAGGTGGATTCTTTACCACTGAGCCACCTGGGGAGCCCCAATTATTCAATAACATACCCCGTTGCTTTGAGTGTAATAAGGGGTCTCTGCACACCCATCCCAGCTCAGTCCTCTGTTGGTCAGGCCTATTGTCACCCACCCAGAACACTCTCCCAGGGTTGGGGGGAATGCTAGAACTTCTGGAGACAGCGAGTCTGCTTTCGGAAAGCACACAGCACCCAGCACGTTCCTCTGTAATCACTGCCTAGGCAAGGTCCCAGTGGTCTAAGTGTGGAGGGGAGGGTCTGTGCACAAACCATCCTCCCGCAAACCATTGCAAGAACGGTCGTCGGGGTCATGCATTCATTCAGCAGACACCGCTGGAGTCAGGTACTTGAGCGTCCAGAGGAACACTCACGGCCTCAGCTTTGGGGAGGTCACAGCACGGCTGGGACACACCGAGGCTGCGGGGGTTCCTGGGGACGACTCTCACGCCTCCCTGACTTCTCGGCCACGGAACAGAGTGCGGCTCCCTCTGCTCTGCTCCAGCGACGGAGAAAGCAGAGTCAGCCAGGGAGCCAGAGCTTCTTGCCACTGGACTTGGCCCATCCTGCTACGCCTTCCTAGGGCTACGACGAAACTCGCAGTGCAGGGTGTGGCCTTCTGGGGGTCTCCATGACGAGGGCGAAGAAACAGCACTGTCCCGTGCGCATAAAAGCATGAAGACGGGATGCTGTTTAGGGAACGTTTCTGTCCACCTCTGCCTCCTGATCCTTGGTGCGAGCGCAGTGTGGCTCTGTGGTTAGGGGCCTGGGCGCCAGGACCAGACAGCCCTGGTCAGAGCCCAGCTGTGGCTTCTGTCCATGCTCACATCTGTCAACCAGGCAGAGTCCCACCCACTCCCCACCTGACCATTTCAGGGGCAGAAGCAAGCGACACGACAACTGAGGCGGCTTCTCAAACCAGGGAGTGTTATGGACTAGGAAAACAAGCTGCTGTTTTGTGCAGACATGCACGCGTCTAATAAAACTGAGAGAAACACAGATGGATTTATATTTTAATATACCAAGATTCCCAGAGCAGTGCAAGTTCGATTATTTAAAAAGCCCATTTCCTTCAGGGTCTCTCATTGGCTACATGGAGCAAGATTTCCACTCGTCAACCCCAGAGTCTTAGAGAATGTTCAGGTGACAAATCACACATAAACACCAATTTTATGTCTAACTATTGTCATAACAAAAAAAAGCATCACCCAGTGGCAAGAGCACACTCGGTACATAATATGAGGAAGGCGGAAAACCATCTACTCAACTTCACCAGCTCCTGAAATCCTCAGACGA
This sequence comes from Odocoileus virginianus, assembly GCF_023699985.2. NCBI lineage: Eukaryota > Metazoa > Chordata > Mammalia > Artiodactyla > Cervidae > Odocoileus > Odocoileus virginianus. The sequence continues at coordinate 53,996,251 of NC_069693.1, forward strand.
CAGCAGCCTCCTCTCTGTGACAACCTGCTGGACACACGTGTGGGCTTTCGCACATCACTTCTACCTAATAGAACTGTTTTTCGGAAAGATCCCATCAGAACCTCAAACTTGCTGGCAGACAGCGGCTGCCCCTTGGGAGGCCACGGGGAGCTGCGGAGAGCCACCAGCCCAGCTGGGCTCTGATGGCGCAGTCCCTGTTACCTTGGAACCCACAGAACCCCCGGAGCACCTCATCCATGGGATGGAGAACGTGGATTGAGAACGAGAAGCACGGATGGCAGGGAACGACCGACAGGGAGCTCGTGGCCGCTGGAGGCCAGGAGAGGGGAAAGGGCGACTGAGAGAGACCGTCCAGGATGCTACCCGCAGCCTGCAGGCAACTACCTCTGCTCACCCTTCAGGGACAGAGCGGGCCTGCGTCTGCAGACGCCGAGAGGAGACGAGCGAAGAGAGCACACAACACCCGCAGGCCCGAGAGTCCAGCTGGAATGTGCAAGGTCACGTCTGAATGTCCTTGAGGTGAGGCACCTCCAAGCAGAATCTTGCCTGCATGTTCATCAGGCTTCTCCAGAGAGACAGACTCCACAGGAAATACATAAACACTGACTCATCAATGTATTAACCACTGATGAGGAGCTGGCTTATGTGGCTATGGAAGCTGAGAAGTCCCAGGACCTTCCATGGACCAGATGGAGGCTCGGGAAGCCTGGTGCTGCAGGTTCCAGTCTGAAGGCTGCTGGGTTTGATCAGGAAGGGCTGATGATTTGGTGTGAGTTGAGAGGCAGGAAAATGACCAAACCACTAAGGCAGGAGTACTCCCCTTCACCCACAAGAGGCTCAGCCTTTTATGCTGTTCAGACCTTCAACTGATCTTATGAGGCCCACCCACATTAGAGAAGATGATCTAATTTATTCAGTCTACAGATTCAAATGTCAGTCCAAAACCCCTTTGCAAACACTACCCGGTACACTGCTTGACCAAGTGTCTGCATGCACCCAGGGTTCAGTCGAGCTGACATGTAAAATTAATCCTCACAGCCCGCTTACATATAAAGCGGCTCCGTCCACCAGCTCGGCTGCACTAAGGGCCAGACTTATCTCCCAAGTGTGTAAGGAGATGGCTCCAGTCGCTAGAAATGGCAGCCATCAGTTCTTTAAGAATCCAACAGACAAGCAGGCTCATGAACACAACAAACATTTATGAAGTTCTGATTAGGACCATTATGGAAAGGTGCTCTGGGCAAATGTGACATGTAAATATTACAGGTAAATTCAAGACTTCTGAGGCTATACTCCTGAGACATACATGAAGGGGAAAAAAAAAAAAACCTCTTTTCAATTCTCTTACAGTCCTGTACTTATTAGAAAAAACAAGTCTCGTATCAACGTTTCTTTTTCCTCAACACCAAACACTTCAATTTCAGAGTCACCAGCAGCCGTAGGTTATCTAACTAGAATTTAAAACCACTGTTTGGGGCTCAGTAACTTCTAATGAGTATCTTATAGTTACGATAAATGATACTGGTCTTCCATTTATATTAGGCATATAAAACTTTCCATATAAATAGCTGTAATTGGTAATCTAAGTATACACAGAGGTAGATTAAAAACAAACAATATATGAAAGGAGCAAACGGGACAAAAGGTGCAAATGGGGTATAAAGATGAAGTTTGGGAAACACTGCTTCGCATTATTAACATGTGAAAAACCACAAAAAAAGGGGGTGGTGGTAAAGGAATGGGTTTTGAAAAATTCTAGCGAGAAAAGATGAGAAAACAATGAACAGCCATCCACTCGGTGTCAGCAATGACACAGAATGAACGCCACTTCTTTATTCTTGCGAACACACCATGCTCATTCTCAGGAAAAGAGGAAGTCAGAGCTGTCAGAGATTAATTCCCAAGCCCTTCCTAAGAACCACAGAGACAACTGCTCCCACCTGCCTTGGATCCAAAAGCCACTGGAACACAGGCCAGGTCAGGAATATTTCAACAAACTTCCATGGGCTTCCTTGCATTTTATTTAACTTAAGAATCTGAGTCAAATTTCCTTACTCTCAGATATGCCCACATGTGGTTAATGAAGTGTCAGGGCTTAATTTCTGGTAAACATTAGCTAAGATATGGATTAGAACACACTCCAGTTCTTCTACTTGTGCATCAAGCCATTCCAAAACTTAGAGGTGTAAAGCCACCACCACTCCTGTTCATGGATCCCGTGAGTCAGGAATCTGCAGAGGGTGCTTGGGTGATGGTGGGCCTCCCTGAGCCACCATGCTGGGAGGCTGGTCTCCCCTGCAGGCTCAGACGTTCACTTCGGGTCTGACGGTTGCTGCAGCCTCAGTTCCTGTCTGTGTGGGCATCTCCCTGGGGTGTCCACACGTGAACTCGATTGAGCTTCCTTACAGCATGCTGGCCAAGCTCCGAGGCTACGTATCCCACGAGAGAGACAGAACCAGATCAAAACTGTTATCACCTTTGATGACCTAAACTCAGAAGTCCTACAGTGCCCCCTTGGTACCACATTCCAATTAGTTAGAAGGGCATCAGTGAGGGCGGCCTCATGCATAGATTTCCAAATCATCACCCCATGTCTATCACCTCCTGCGGCTACTGGGTTCCCGGGATTCTTGGATTCCTTATGGCTCCCTGATGGAACAGACTCCCCACACCCCTTATGATAAGCCAGGAAAGGTTATTCATAGGTTTCTTTTTCCCCTCAAAGATTTATTTCTCCTGGACTTGTGTGAGTGAGTCCTAAGCCATATATTAGTCATGGAGTTGGTGTGCCTAAGACAGCATAGTTCATGGACTACAAGGAAATGTTGGAAAGAAGAGAGGGAAGGAGGAAGGGAGGCATCAGGTGAGGGAGGGTGGGAGATGAGAGGGAGGGAAGGAGAGACAGAACCCCGGATCTGAGGTCCTAGGCTCATCAGTGAAATTATCCTGATGTATATATGCATGCGTGTGTATATACATTACATACATATATGCACATACACATATATACATACACTGTTCAGTAAGCAATTTGACAAGATGTAACCAGAGCCTTAAAAGCAAAACAGCTTTATATTCTTAAGCCAAGTAGTTCCATTCCCAACAACGCTAAGAATTCTTCAACAACTTGTGGTAAGGAGCAAAAATAAAACAAAAACCAACAACAATGTGATTGGTTCTGTGTCAGGCACTGCTGTGTGACTGTTCACATTCACAGTCTGATTCGAATGTACGCAGAGTCTTGGGAGTTTGGGCTGGCAGGGGTTCTACTATCTGGGAAGAGGCGTCTGCACGGCAGGTTCAAGAAGCCAAACTGTGGATTCTGGTCCTATCCCCGACTGTCAGCAGCTGAGGGTCTGAGCACAGTCTCTGCCTTTGGTGTGGGTTTCCCGTGGCTGCTCTAACAAACGACCACAAACCGGGCGGTTTAAAAGACAGAAATGTATTCTCTCACAGTTCTGGAAGCCAGAAGTCCAAACTCAAGGTACTGGCAAGGCCAAGCTCCCTCCAAAGATTCTAAGGGAGGATCTCTCTTGGCAGCATTGAAAACCTTGCTAAAAACCACCACCAAAGATGCCAACCAGAGACTTGAGCCCAGATATGACAGGATCACAACCTAATCTTTCTGCTACCTGGCCATCTCTCTGAAGGAGGCTTCCTTAAACACCCAGCCACTTCATTAATTCATTAGGTTGCTTGTTCCTTCATGTTTTCATCCATCAGACCTGGATGAATTCAAGTACCGTGTGAAATATCGGGACTTGGATTTGTGTGCGGTGGTGCTTTGTGGAAGGGGATGGTGCATAATACGGGTTGGACTGCATCACTCCAAAATACATGATGGAATCCTGGACCCGAGTACTTGTGAACATGACCTTCTTTGGAAGCAAGTTCTTTGGAGATGATCAAGAGTAGAATGAGCCGTAATTCAACGACAGGCAAGTGTCCTCATAAGAAGAGGACAGACACACACACAAGAGAAAGGCATGTGATGATGGAGGCGGAGGCTGGCGTGATGCATCTACAAGTCAAGGCACACCAAGGGCTGCCAGCGATACCAGAAGCAGTACCTTTCCTAAAGGAAAGGCATAGAACAGATGCTCCCCTAGAGTCTTCTGAGGAATCAGGGCCCCGATGACACCCTGATCTGGGACTTCTAGTCCCCAAGCCTTTGAAAGAATGCACATCCGTGATTGTAAGCTGCCCCATTTGTGGCTTCTTTGTTACAACAGCCCAGAGAAACCAAGATAGCACGTGAACGCAACCAGCATCCATAAAACACCCACTAGGCATTGGGGGTTCTTTACAAGGTGCTCAGCCTCAGGAAATGCAAAAAGAAACAAATAAAACTCACTGCTGCCTTTGAGAAACTCTTGAGGGAAAGAAATGGGGATGAGATATGCCCGGAAAACTCCACATACACATAAAACCTCATCAAATCATGTTCACTGCTCCCCAGAAAATGTCTCCTGGAGGGTAGAAAAAGTGGTCATGTGCTATTTACGCAGAGCTTATGGAATGTGGTTTTCAAACTCAAGGGCAAAGAGGTGATTTTGATGTAAGCCAAGAGGGAAGGACATGGAAATGTTTTCCTAGCTCCCTGTCATTTCACCAGGGGACTTCACATGTGTGGGGATGCTCCTCCAAATTCCCCAAACCGAGGGGCCTTGACCTGACCGAATGAATAAAGTAGGACATGCCAGTAACTCTAACAGTTTGTTATAAGGATGATCCTTATAGTAGGTTCAATGTGCTAAAAAAAACAAACAAAACAACAACAAAAAAAACTATGTGCCATAATTTCTTCTAGGAAAAGGAGAGGTATGAATAAATGACAGAAAGGATGGTTATTCTCATGAGTTGCTGCTAAAAGTTATGTCGATGGAAACTCTCATGTTGATAGATAGACTACAGTGAAAAATCTAAGTTGCAAGTTATTGTCAAGATAATACAATCCAACTACTTTATTTTATCACCAGGGACTTTGTTCACTGCTGGTACCCAGAGTCCCTAGAAGCGTGTCCCAGCTGTGACGGGCACTCCCAAAAGATTTAATTATAGATTATGAATGAAGGGCTGAGATCCAGAACAGGGGGATGAGGCAAAGGCTGCTTGGATCTTCACCAAACCCGCTTCTTCCTTCTTCTGGGACGCCCTTAATTCTCGCCAGAGGGTGAGAGTGGCTGTGAGGAACGCTGCCTCCAGGCCCAGCCCAGAAACGGCCCTTGAGGTTGATGCTGCGTCTCCCTGCTCTGCTGCTGGGCCTGGAGGAGACGGCACGGTGGAAGCCCTCTAAGAATGGCAGGTGAGGCCCCGGATGGATAAAGCCGAGGTCCCCCAAGGACTCACAACAGACCGTGACCAGAGCGATATTAAGAATGATTAAGAATGACAAGTTCAGTCATGGAAATTTTAGGGTTATCTGTTAAATGAACGAGCTCGGTCTGATGCCAAGGAGTGAAGGTCTATCTCTGGCCTTGGCAGAAGGCACGCCACCAGGTGTGACCCCGGGGGGCTCCCGGGGCCAGAGGAGGGCGGCTCTGGGGACTGGGAGAGCAGGGGCGAGCAGCTGGGGAGAAGCGTGGGGAGGGGGCGCGAGCAGGCGCCAACAGGGTGCAAGACGTTCGCTCGCCATCACGGCCGCCCTGCAGTCACCCTGGCTTCTGCTGCCTCGGTCCTCACGGGGGGAACATCTAACAGCAAAGGCCACTGTGATAAGACACTGACGTCAAAGGCAAGAGACCGTGTCTGCCGCTGCTGGGAGGTTTCAGAAGCTTCCCAGGTGATTCTAACACGCTACCAGAGCTGGGTGCGACCGCCGGAGAGGGAACTTAAAACTTAACAGAAGAGGACTTCCCTGGTGGTCCGGTGGTGGAGACGCCATGCTCCCAAACCAGGGGCTGCTGCAGTTCGATCCCCGGGTGGGGAACTAGATTCCACAGGCCACAGCGAAGACCGGGTGCAGCCAAATAAATTGAATAAATACATTTTTAAAAAGCACTAACATTCAAAATACTACTTCCAAAGAAAAACAAGGCTGGGTTCTCACTCACTTAATAGTTTACATAAATAGCTCCTTGATGGGCGGGGAGCACCGAAAGACAGTCACACGGACACAGAGGGTCTCCGAGCTTTGCTGTGATATCCAACAGTCTAGCCGCTACACATGTATCTGTTCTTGCTCTGTGGGCCTATTCATCAGAACAGAAAGCAGGGCCCCTTTATTTGCAGGAAGGAAGGAGAGCACTCTTGAGAGCATAGGCTGCATGCTCAGCACTGCGTACAGCTTCTCTAGTCAACCCCCAGAGCACCCCTGTGAGGACGCTCTCAGTCACTCCGCGGTTCAGAAAAGGCTCAGCGAGGGTTGAGGTCTTTCTTCAAGGTCAGCCAGCCAGTAAGTGGTGGGATCAGGCTTTGAACCCAGGTCGCTCAGTCTCCAAGCACATCTCCTTGCTTTGTGGGTGCATGCTCAGTCATGGTCGACTCTTTGCAACCTCATGGACTGTAGCTCACCAAGCTCTTCTGTCCGTGGGATTCTCCAGGCAAGATACTACAGCGGGTTGCGACTTCCTTCTCCAGGGGATCTTCCCAGTCCAGGGATCAAACCCACATCTCCTGTATCTCCTGCATTGGTAGGCAGATTCTTTACCACTGAACCACCTGGGAAGCCTTGATAAAGTAAATTTTTCTGAAACGAACCGTTCAGATTGCCCTGAACTTAACACTAATGACTTCTAAAGCAGGGAAAATACTCTGAACTCTGGCTTTAAGCATCTTCAATAGACTAATAACAAGAAAAATTGTTATTACCACATGCCTTTTTTTAAAAAGCGACCTAGGAATTTGCAAGTGACTGTGAACAGTATTATAATGTGGTAGTCAAAACCTGAAGGAGAAAAGAGGAATTGTAGATGTTTTGAATATATTGGAAGAAAAAAAGTCCATTCTTTTCATTATGGAAAATACTTTTTCCATGGGACATGTAAGTTAAGGATACTATAGAAAGGACAACAGGCTGTAGGAAACTTATGACGCTTGTCTATTGCAAGGCACAAATGATGTGGTACCCAAATCAAGAACCACACTAAAGGGATGTGTAAGGCTGAGAGTTACACGGATGCACAGCTACAAGTCATCGCTGACGAGCCACCTCCGTCACATGGGCTGGTAAGAGGCAGACGCTGGCAGCAACAAACCCAGAAACTAAAAGGGAGGCCCTGGTGACTCACTAAAAGTGACTAGCCCTCACTAGTCCTGACGGCCACTCTGTCGTCAGAAACACTCTGGGCTTCGTTCCTGGAGTGGTCAGGGGACGCACTTATCTATTGGTTCGAACCAAATTTTAAACGTAGCTTTGTGGCTCCTGATTAAACAGCTGATTATGCTCTCACCCAGCAATTATCTAATGTGTCTTTCAGGCAGGCACTCCGATATGGCCTGCCTAAGAGACTTGGGGAATAACCTGAAATCCTGCAAGAGACAGACAAGCGGGGACCGGTGGAAATTTACAGTGTAACCCAAGCTTGCGGAAGCATAAAAGTCCAGGGTTGTCTTTTATAGAGTCAGAGCCTCAAGTTCAATTCCATGGTCAAGAATGTGAAACACTGGCAGGCTTCCGAGGACAAATAACGGTGGGCTGAACATCTGGCTCTGCTTCTCAAAGGCTCATTGTGATAAAAGATTCTGAGGTGCAGCAACTGACTCCTGAGGACTTTTCCAGAACAACGTGTCATTTTAAAAAGAGGCGGGGGTGGCGGGAGAAAAGGGGGAAAGAACATGGCAAATATTAAAACATAAAGGGAGGTGTAAGTACTTTTTTGTATTTTTGTTTGTTTTTAAAACAGATATGGCCACTCGCAAACAAAATTTCTTGGGAGAAGAAAGAAAATAATTTAGAAAGACCTATATACCTGTCATGGTCAGATTATGATGAAGATTCTGTGTCTCACAGGTGCACATGATCGTCAAGTCCATCAGACAAACCACAGTGGGCCTGAAGTCTTACTGGTGGGGTCCAACAGGAACACACCAATTTTCAAACACTAACACTTTTAAATTAGGACAAGAAGGAATGTTGTTAGGAAGACTAAGAAGCAAGAAGGGAAGCATTTTCAACTTGCAGAATAACAATACGATTAAACTGAAATCGTTGTTTTCTGAACACAGTCATTCTATAAAATGTACAGTAACGCTTTTATATGTAAATTATCTAAACTAAAAAAAAAAAAAAAACCCTTTCACTGTAAATTGAACTGAGACTGGCTTAGAGTATAACATTTTGGTGAAAACGTGCTTCAAATGAATAAAACGGCAAAGTGAAACAACACTTTGCAGAAAAATACTGCAAAGCAAACACTAGGTTCTTCTTCCCTTTTTTTGTTCTTTATTTGTTTTGTTTTTGATTGATGGCTGAGAGAAACAGATAAAACTCTCATCTATGGATTCATTTTCAACTACTGCTTAAAGTTAACTGATATGTTCGATTTGGTAAATTACAAACATTACTAATACATTTCAGACGTGGTAAGTATACACAGAAATACTATAAGCCAGCCTAAGACAGGAAAAACTAACTTATCTCAATCAAGATGTTATTTCAAAATGTGCTTTCAATGTGCCCTGGGGTCTCCTTCCTTTTTAAAAAATCATATTTAACACCTGCCCCCCCCATTTTCTTAATGAACACCACAGACATCTCCCATTTGTCAGCATTTCATCCTGGTGCTCTTCCTTGGATGCCTGTTTTAACATCTTAGACCTTTTCACTTCACATGTGACCATCTCCCCAACGAGGCTGCGTCCACTTTTCAGGCAAGCTTGATTTTTTTTTTTCTTCTTTCTTTGAGCTGACACCCCCAACAGAAGATTCAGCAAGTGGTGGTCTCATAAGAACGTGTGAGCAGCAGCGATAGTTAGGGAGACGGGCGTGGGGGCGTCTCCCCAGAACAACCCACCGGCCACGGCCACTGGCTCTGAGTCGAGGTCGAGGTGCGCCGGCTGCTTCTGTGGTGACGTCATCCACTCGACAACGGACTGGGAGAGAAAGCGATCGCCAGCCAAGCAGAGGACGCATGATGGGGCTTGGGTTTGAAGGCAGGTGTGTGACCGGGAGGACCACAGTCTTCACCAACCCCCTGGGTTCTGATGCGCAGGGATTCTGCTCATTTCGTTCACACCCTCAATGCTACAGCTTTCTACAGGGGCCTTATAGAGTTTCAGTAAATGAATGACGTTTCATTTCCATCTATTTGAAAAGAGCCCCAGATGCTATGTATTTTTCTGAGATCTGGACCAGTTACCCCATCCTATGCCCTTCTCCTTGGCTCCCTCTCCCTCTATTCATTTCTGCCCTGCTTGAGTCGGCAGAACAATTCCTGGCATGTATCAGGGGCTCCATAAATATCTGTCACCTTAAATAAATACTTTCTGTTCAAAAACTTTTCTGAGATAAACTGGGAGTCTCCTCAGCTATGCCTTTTCCCCATCAAGATTATGGAGAAGGATACAGAATTTATCAAAGTAGTCGGTCATTCATTAATATTGTGGCAAACAGTCAAATGTGAAGCTTTCTATTCAAGTGTGGATAAAGGTAGAAACGTCATGTTGTTCAGTCACCCAGTTGTGTCCGGCTCTTTGTGACCATGTGGACTGCAGCTCATCAGCCTCCCTGTCCCTCACCATCTCCCAGAGTTTGCCCAAGTTCATGTTCATTACATCGGTGATGCTGTCTAGCCCTCTCATCCTCTGATGCCCTCTTCTCCTCCTGCCCTCAATCCCCCCCAGCATCAGACACTTTTCCAGTGAGGAACTGTAAAAAAAGAAACTTCATAAAGTTATAAAGTTTGATCTCAACACTAAAGTTAGCAAAAAAGCATTACATTTATTTAATTCCAAACACTGTAAAAACCCAATGATGGCTCCTGAGCCTGTCTCTCTCTCTCTCTCTCTCTCTCTCTCTCTTGCTTTTTGGAACTGCAGTAATTCTTTTATGGTGGTATCCAGTGAGAATCCTTCATGGAATTTTAACTTAACAGGGAATGCATGTGGCCTCTGTGGTACAACAGCTGTGTAACTACATAATTGTTTACAAATGTGCAAAATAAGTACCCAAACCAATAAAAAATAATAACTTGGGCATCCATAAAGAAGAGATACTATAAACACGCAATGGCCATACTTTCTCCATAAATAACTGTTGAAGCAAAAATACAACCACCAAAACCCCTTCTTCCAAATCCCTTCCCATAAAGCAAACAGCTTTGGCAGTCTAGCAACAAATACCATTGTGCTTTCCCAAGCGAAAATGCTTTTTTATTAACATTTATCATTTAGGTGCCATTAAAGTAACGGCAGTCAGAGTGGATTCATTTACAATAAGCCACTCGGTGTCGAGTCCACTGTGTTCTGAATGGGTTTCAAACCAGCACACAGCTTCCCATGAGCAAAGAGGCGGGAAGCACAGAGAGACAAACAAATATGAGAGATGGTGAGCAGGAAGGGGAGGAACCATACGTGTGTGCTAGGTAGCTTCAATCATGTCTGACTCTTCCTGACCCTATGCATCGAAGCCCGCTAGACCCCTCTGTCCATGGGAGTCTCCAGGCAAGAATACTGGAGCAGGCAGCCTTTCCCTGTTCCAGGAGATCTTCCCAACCCAGGGATCAAACCCAGGTCTCCCGCATTGCAGGCAGATTCTTTTTACTGTCAAGCTACCAGGGATGTAATGTGCTTGAAGTGAAGGTGAAAGTCGCTCAGTCCTGTCCGACTCTTTGCAACCCCATGGACTGTACACTCCATGGAATCCTCCAGGCAAGAATACTGGAGCAGGCAGCCTTTCCCTTCTCCAGGGGATCTTCCCAACCCAGGGATTGAACCCAGGTCTCCTGCATTGTAGGCGGACTCTTTACCAGCCGAGCCACCAGTGACGCTTGAAGGAATATACTTGAACCATCGCAAAACCATTTCCCTCGACCCCAGTCCATGGAAAAACTGTCTCCCATGAAACCGACCGTAGTTCCAAAGAGGCTGGGGACGGCTGTTTTAAATCGGTCTCTGTGTTTCCCGTCCTCACCCATTCCCTACCCAGCAGCTGTGGCGTGGCGTGAGTACTATCACACCATTTCATGTTACATCTTGTATCAAACACACAACATAGCGTATAAACACAGATTACACACGATGCCACATCTTATGTGTGTTATCAGACATGTATATGCTGTATATCACATGTCACAGGTCACGTACCGTCTCCCCACATCCTCACGTGGTCTCCCCTCCAGCTCCACAGCAGCCCGTGGCTCCGTGTTACGAGAGGACCATCTCGAGCCGTCACTGGTCTGCAAGGCCCTGTGTGACGTGGCCCCGCCTGCCTCTCGGCCTTCACCCTGACTCTCCCCCTTCACAGTCTCTGTCCTAACCCCACCCAAGGGCCGCCACCGTGCAGGCGCCTCCTCACCGATCTCCAGAGGTCTCGACGACCACCCCCCGCTGCCCGAAGCGCTCTGCCGGAACATCTCTGTGCAGCCGGGCCCTCGGCATCCTTCACGGGAGACGGAGGCGAGAGCAGGGCGGTGCACGGCGTGGCCGTCAGGAGGGGGGGGCCCAGTGGGGAGAGGGAGCCGGACGTCCCCGGAGCACAGCAAGGGAGACGGCCGCATGCTGAAGGGGGCCCCACGGAGGAAGAGCTGCGGCTCACCCAGTCCCCCGGAGGCGTCCTTTCGCCTCCTTCCCATCCCACCAGACACAGCCTCATGGAGATAACACAGGGACGTGGGCACACGGGCAGGCACGCTGCCCTCCTAGCTGGAGGCAGGGCAGGGACCGCAGTCCGGCTCCTGGTGCCCCGAGCCCTGGGTCTGTCTTTCTCTCTCGCTGCCTCGTAGGCAGACTGTACCCAAGCATTAGTCTGCCAGGGCTCCCGTAACAAAATACCCCACTGGGGCTTATTTGCTCACAGCGCTGGAGGCTCCAATCCCTAGCCAAGCCGGATTCTTCTGCAGCCCCTCTCCCGGGCAGGCAAGCAGCCACCTTCTCTCCACGTCCCCACATGTCTCCCCTCTAAGCATGCAGCCGTGGTTCCTCCATGTACAGCCGATTTCTTCTTCTCATAAGGACACCAGTTGGATTAGATCAGGGTCCACCCTGACAGCCTTGTTTTAACTTCAGTTCAATGCTAAGTCGAGTCCGACTCTTTACAACCCCATGGACTGTAGCACGCCAGGCTTCCCTGTCCTTCACCATCTCCGGGAGTTTGCTCAAGTTATCTCCATTGAGCTGGTGATGCCATCCAACCATCTCCTCCTCTGTCGTCGTCTTTAACCCTAATCACGTCTTTAAAGGCCCTATCTTCAAACACAGTCATAATCTGAAGTTCTGGGGCAGGGGAACCCCTACATATGAATTTAGCGGAACGCAATTCAGCCTGTAATAGGGTCCAGATAATAATAACCGTACAAGGACAGAACTCTGCCAGCCTGGCCACCAGAAATTAGCTGTCCATTCCGGCTCATACGATGCCCTGTCCAGGGGCCCTGGAATCTGATACTGGCTATTTCTAACAGTCATTTCCTGGCAGTTTGTCGCTTGAGACCTCTAGATAGTATTTCATTATGGAAGCTTCCAAGCATACCCCAAAATAGAGAAATTAGCTAAATAAATCCATAGTCAACCATAGTTATCAACATTTATCCATCTTGATTTGTCCACCCTGTCTCCCAAGTACTTTTTCTAGGTCATTTTCCAGCAAACCCCAGCAATCACATCCTCTCAATTACAAACGCGCCAGTCTACATCTGAAATGCAAAACGAGCTCTATTTAAGATGGTATGCTACTATTAACAATAGTTGCTGCATACCACCTGGTAGCTACTCCATATTCAGGTTTCCCTGACTGTCTCAGGAAAATGTCTCTGAGACTGCATTTCTGCTCAGTTGCTAAGACCTGTCCGACTCCTCTGTGACCCCAGGTTCCTCTCTCCATGGGATTTCCCAGGCAAGAATCCTGGAGCGGGTTACCATTTCCTCCTTCAGCCTTTGACAGTACGTTCATTTAAATCCAAGTGAAAACAAGCTTCATAGGTCACACCTGGGGGCCAAGTCTCTTTAGTGCCTTTAATTCATGTAACATTTTGAAGTCAAGTGCATGCTGGCTTTGCATTCAGGGCACCTCCTCACCTGATGTGACACAAAGGGACATCCGTCAGCTAGGATACAGGCTCCATCCACTCAGGGCTGGGAGGGTGTTGTCTTCCCCAACCCGGCACAGCCTACAAGTGATTTCATGCCAGGGCTGGGGTAGCGGAGCTGCTGGAAGACATGCTATTTCCCTTTGGAAGGAAGCTTTGCTCTGCATTTGGACTAATTTAAATGGCACGGGCACAGAGGGACTTTGTGAGATGTGTTTATGGAATAGTTGTGATCGATACCCGTGCAAGGCGTGCGTTTATAAGTGGGAGTGCGTATGCAGGAGGGCTTTGAGGGGGCTCCTGGGTGCCCCCTTTTTAACACTGATCAATACATACAGTCGATCACTAACAGGGGAATTGGGGGCAAACATTTGTATTCAAACTGTGTTGGGTCCCCTTATGGAAGGTTCTTTCACTCGGTCTGTTCGCTGCAAATACATTCATCAGACAATGTTATTACATAGGGAGGGAACTATAAAAACACATTTTAGGCGTTAAGGTTTATCATTCCGTCATCTGTTCACACTTTAATCACCAAGATCTTTGGGGCCGGTCTTTCAAACTATTATTCTGGAACAGCTGTATGCTCTAAAATTGATAGTCTTCTTAGCTGATGGATCCACACAAAAAATTTGTTAAATATTCAGCAAAGCTCTGAATGGCTGTAGCCACCTAATCCTAAAACTTCTCTCCAAAGCATCTACAATTGCCTGATAAGAACATCTTGTTCCTGTGTACTGAAGCAATTATTCAGTCACTGTTACTGAACATACCCAGAAATGGTATGTTTCTTCAAAAGGAATAGTGATATATTTTAAAATGCGTATTACTCCCTACTAATTTGAACATTACAAAACAATCTACAGGAAATGCTGGAGGACTCGTGGTCTACTGGTTTCTCCATCACAGAGAGGCCAGCCTGGCAAGCACAGAGCCAGACACGCAGCATCTTTGGCTCATGGAGCCAGCTGGCTTTCAAGAAATCCGTTCAAAATATTCTATCGTGACTTGTCCCCTTCCCTTCCTAAAACCCCTGGGGAGTGGTCATTAGGTCCTAACATCTGGCCTTGACAAACATGTAAGTTACTTGTGGTCCAGATGTCAGGACGTGAACAAGCATAAGACAAGACTGTGACGCAAGAAGAGAAACACCCACATACACCACTCAGGTCCGTTAACTTGAACTGTGTCCAGAGAAGAGGGGAGCTCTGGCACATCCCAGGTGTGCGGTGCGGCAAAGCAGTGTTGCGAAGGCTTGGCAGGGTGGGCGTGGACCCTGCAGAGGGTAGGAGCAGCTGGCCCATCTCTTGAACGTACTGCTTCCGTAAGCGAGTCTCCGGGCAGTTAACCATACATTCAACTTGGTGCCTCTCTGCGCCATGTGGGAAATGGGTCCCCAAGTCCCTCAAATGCACAGGTCACTGGGCAATCTGGGGGACAATTAGATGTGGGTGCAGAACCTGTGCTCAGGGCTCCAGGTGGGACAGACAGAGCAGTTCAACCTCGGGGACATCCCTGCGGGAAGTCACCTCCCAAGAAAGGGAAGGCGGGAAGTGGAAAGAAATCAACCTCCTCTCCAGGCCCCAGCCGGGGAGACAGTACACCCGCGTTCTGGAGGCAGGCACCCGACGCAACCGCAAATCCAATCTCCGCGTGAACCGACCAGCACCAAGTCACAAGGCGATGCATTTCGACGACGTGCTGAGGAGCCCGGAGCTGAGGACGCTGCTGCATACCCACCCGAGAAGTTCTCTGAAGAACCGCGGGGACAGCTGCGTGGTTGGGAAGATGCTCTGATGAGGAAGGGAGGAAGGCGACCCTCGTCAGAGGACTGGGGGGTGGCAGAGATGCACAGGACTCCCCGCCGGTGCCCCCCTCCCGCCCCCGAGCCACTGGGGCCAGGAATCTGCTGGCTGCCCTTCAGCCAGGCACCAGCCAACACTGTCTCTCTGTGATCAGTGCTGAGCTTAAATGAGTTAATCTCGTTTTCCAGATGAATTGTGATTTTGTCTCCTGCAGGCTGTGATTACGGGATAAGAGTGTGGTGTTAACAGGAGGGCTGGGGCGGGGGGTTGGGGCTCCTGGGGGCCACATTCCGCGCGCGCACACACAGGACTGGCCAGCTCTCACCCTCACCTCCGTCCCCACCCGCCCCGTTCTATTCTTAATGGAGGCAGAAGAACGCGAGGAATCGCAGGGAACTGTGAAATGGCATGCAGGGCGATAAACCTTTCGGATGAATTATGTCACCTCGGAAGAGGTCAGAGGCCCAATCTATCTTCGTGTTTGGAAACACAGTTTATGGTCCTGACAAAATTTAAAATACATCTAGGACGAAACAGACGTGTAAATAGTAGAGTTTTCAACTCTCTCCACTCCCCCCCACTCCCCACTTATTTTCTGAACTATTCCTGAAACATCAGTCAGCGAACAGTTATGTGCAGAGGACCTGTTACATGGGAAGCATTTCTCTGGGTGCAGTGAAGAGACAAATTCTTCAAGCTAACCCCTGGGTTCCCCATACAAGGGGCTTTATACCTCTGGGTGACTGCGAACATCATTTTTATTTTTAAATTAAAAAAAAATTTTTTTTTGGAGTGTTAGTTATTTGCTTAAGTCATGTCCTACTCTTTTTTAGATCCCCTGGACTGTAGCCAACCAGACTCCTCTATTCTTGGGATTTCCCAGGCAAGAATACTGGAGTGGGATGTGGAGTGTGGATATCTATAATAAATGCCCTTGGAGGCACAGATGCTGGTTCTAATCCTAGTTTTCACCTTCGTTCATTAAGAGGCGTTGAGCAAGCTGTTTGCCCTTTCTGAGCCCCAGTTTTTTCATCTGAAAAGGGAGACCCAACTTTAAAGGCGTGAGGAGATGCATCACAGGAAGTAAAGCTTGTAGCAGGTGACACGTGCTTGATAAGGAGCTACTCTGAAAATAGCTGTGATTTCCCAGGGCAGTTACTGAATCATAGAATGACATTCGGACCACATGGCAGAGTAGGGCAGAAACAAGAAGATGCTGTGAGCAGGTGCCCAGTTGAGCAAATGAAGATGCAGATTCTCATTAAATTCTAATTTCAGGTACAATTTATTTCTTAGTCTAAGTATATCCCACACAATTTTCTTCAAGTATAAATACATCTCAAACACTGCACGGGCTACATTTACACAAAGAACTTGCTGTTGTTGAGTTGCTCAGTCACGTCTGACTCTTTTGCAACCCCAGGGACTGTAGCCCGCCAGGCTCCTCTGTCCATGGGGGTTCTCCAGCAGGGATACTGGAGGGGGTTGGCATTTCCTTCTCCAGGGGCTCTTCCTGATCCAGGGACCTGCATTGTGGGTAGATTCTTTACCACTGAGATACCAGGGAAGCCCCCTCACAGACATGCAGAAACACAACTCAGATTGAATTGGGTGTCTTATATTTTACATGGTCACGCTAGGATGCTAGATACAGGATTTGAGTCTCAACAGCTACAAAACTCAGGGATGGATATCATACTTCTCGAGGTGCAGTTTCCTCCACCATGGGATGAGGTTAACTGTAAAATAAGCCCTGCCCCATTCACACGGCTGCACGAGAGCCCAAGTAAGGATGGGAGCACGCTCTGTGGACTGGGCAGCCTCACCCATCCCTTCTCCAATGCTTGCTTTCTGGCTTGTCTACTCATTGCTTGAGAACAGAAACTCATCTTAACACTCAGAGAAGCCGGTCTTCTTCCAGAGGGGACTGTTTGGGGGAGGGGAAGCCCTGGTCTAAGGCTCTCTGGCAGATGAGGGCGATTGCCTCTCTTACCAGAAGCACTTCCTCCCCTGCCCCAGGCACACCCCTGGAGCACCCAGCAGGACTGTGCCTCTGAGGACAGCATTCCTGCCCAGGGTGGCCTCTGACACTCAGAGTCTGCAGTGAGGCTTCTCAATAGGAGGTGCCCCAGGTCCCCCCAGGAGCTGCAGAGGAGGAACTGTCTATCCCTGATTATTCTTTCCTATTCACCAGTGGCTCAGGCAGTAAAGAATCTGCCTGCAGATGCAGGAGGCTTGGGTTTGATCCCTGGGTCAGGAAGATCCCCTGGAGAAGGGGATAGCAGCATCCCTGGATGCTCCAGTATTCTTGCCTGGAGAACCCACTCCAGTATTCTTGCCTGGAGAATTCCATGGACAGGGGAGCCTGGTGGACTATAGTCCATGGGGTCACAGAGAGTCAGACAGGACTGAACAACTAACACTTGGACTTTTCTTTTTTTTTTGAGTTGGCGATTGTAATCTGGAGGGGTTAGCTACTTCGGGTTGCAAAATTTCTACCTGTTCAGAACACTGCACTTGGACCATATTGGTGTAAATCCTGGCTTGTCCACTCCCTAGATACAGGCCACTAGCTTAATCCCCTGAACTCCACTTTATACAAGAGTACTATGAAGACCTATCAGACAGAGTCACTGGGAATATTACATAAGATTTTTGAGCAAGTCATTCCCATAAGTCACTGGGAATTATTACATAATACAGAATTATGTCACCACCTTCCTCCTTAGCACATGTTCAGTATGAAAAGAATACTAATTTCTTTTTTAAGTGTAGGCAAACACACTAACCAATGAAATACTAAATTACTCTAGGTGATCATTTAATTTCAAATGGCATTGTTTTGGTATATATTTCTCAGCCAACAGATATAAGAAAGCACCAACTATAGAACGGAGGGGAGGGGGTCTTTTATGCTTGAAAAGCTGGACCACCACTGACTTCGAGCACCGCTGGCCCTCACATCCCTGTCCACTCCTGACGTGGCAGAGAGAGCTCTGATTCAGACTCTTCCAGACTCTGCAAAAGTCCCAGAATGATTGGAGAAGAAGCTGCAACAAGGAGCCCATGAAGGTGTCCAGGGCCCCTGGCACGTCTGTGATGCTGTAGGTGACGAGGCGTGGGCATGCGCGCATTGCTGATCTTTTACACAGCGTGTGCTTTTTTCTATTCAAACGTCTGGAGTTTCTGCACAAGTGTTGGGGGAGAACAAGAGATTTCTGCAGGCAGGTGAATCTGACTAGGGTAAGTTTTTAAGATATCTGAGAACAGTTTTTGCCCTTAAAGTCTCCTACTCTGAATGGGAGTGAAGGGTGGAATGGGGGCGAGAGGGGGAAAAGTAGTGAATTCAGTTTTAGGAAACCCTGCCATCTGTGACTGCACAGTGGAAGGCAAGCTTCTAGAGGAGACAAATCTATCTAACTCAGTTCTATATCCACAGCTCTAAACCACGAAACAATGTCACTTTAAAAAGGCCGTTTAGTGAATACACAGACGAATGCCTGTACCTAGCAAGTCAGATTCTTTAATCAAGATACACTACCACCACCTGGTGGCAAAGTACCAGAATTGCAGGAATAAGGGTTTGGTTTGTATTTTTTTCTCATATTTAATTAGTGTGCACAAAAGTAGCCTACTCTGATGGTGTATGTGGCATTCCACAGAGTCACCAAATACAAAGAACCAGAGCAAATAAAAAAGCAAATAAATATTAAACTCTTTTGTTTAGATAATCCCAAACAACATCAGATATTCCTAGTTATGCCCTGTTATTTTAAATATTTGTTTCATGAAACCCTCCTTCCCGATTTTTCTAGGCTGCACAACTGCAGGCTAAGAGCTGAGCCAAAGCTGTGCTCTCGGATTAGCCCAGCGAGTGTGTAAGGGGTGGGGGTTGGGGGGGCTTGACTGACAAGTGAAGACAGAACAAAGGCAGAGCCGCTGCTCCGCACGCTGCCCACTTTTACGGCCACATTTGCCTGTCCTTGTTCTCTATTCTCTCTAAAGAAGATCCTTTGACTCTTTCCACTGTGTTTGTTTTGCATTTCACATGGGCCATGTTGTCAGCCAGGCCTAGAGGCTACAATGGATATAAAGTATTGGGCAGGAAAACGCTTGATAAATGTCAACAATATGCAGACAGAAAATCCTCTCAGATGAAAAAAATCCACATACGTGTTTAGTGGCCATCAGACTAAATGCAAATGGTGGTGTAAAATATAAGAGGCTGGCTTTTTAATATCAAAGAAAATCACAGCCTTCTCTCTAACACTGAAAATAGTGCTGTGCTAAAAAGGAGTAGGTAAGCAACTGACCCAGGCAGCTGGTCTTCAGCACACAAACGTCACTGCCCATGCCCTGACCTTGGATGCGATGCTGTCCTTCTGGAAGTGTTAAGTGAGGGGGGAGCTAAGGTGAGAAAACCAGGAATGCTGCTATTTTTTAAGGCCCCATCTTACAAAAATAAAAGAGCTGGCCTGGCTTGTAGATGAAGCCACGTGATGCCAATGCTTGGAAACTGCTGGGTCTCAGTTGTTTTCCAAGTCACTGCACTAGCAGTCTTGCCTGAAAGAAAGGAGTCAGTAGAGAGAAAATAAATAGAGCATTTCCAGAACTCTCCCGGCAGCTCGGAAAACTGTCTGCTTACCATTACGCAGCTTTAACATGTCATAATCATTTTCACAGTAAAGACACCCTTCCTGCAGTTTAGACCAAGAATGCATGACTAATTTTAACCACTTGTGCAAATCTCCTAATGGAAATTTCAAACAGCTTCTTATGGATTGGAGTTTCGTCAACTGTACGGAGAGAGCCCAGCAGATACCAAGCCGGGACGCTCCTCGCATCGACCCGTTTCCGCCTTCATGAGGCCCTGAGCAACAGCGGGCAATCACACGGTCCTTACAGGAACTGCTGCTTGGGACCTCATCTATCATACGCGCCACGTGTGAAAAAGGAGAACCAAGTCTGAGACCAGGGCAGACCAATGAGAAGGAAAGGTGGCTGCTGTGTTACCTCTCAAGCCTCAGCAGAGACTCGGGTGACGGGAGACCCTAGCGGTCGCCCGCCTGGGGCCTCACTAGCTTCAGATCACAGGGCGCTAAGGTAGGCAGACGTGCTCCCATTTCTCAGGCTGAACCTGAAGCTCAGAAAGGTCAGATCACTGGTGGATGGTAACACGACGGCTAGTGGTTAAAAAAGAGTCCAAACTGCCCCTTTCCACCAGGCTGGGCTGAAGGACATCATGATGTGAACCACACAGCTGGGAGATTTAAGAAGCAAGTTCCCTTCGAGACGGATGGCTGTGATAGTCGCACAATACTGTGAATACACTTAATACCACCGAATTAGATGCTTACACACGGTTAAAATGGGAAATTTTATGGTATATAAATTTGACAAGTGAAAAAAAAAGGGGATTTAAGTTCAAAACCTACTTTCCGCTGAGACTGAGAAGAGGAAAACGGTCACAGTCTTACGGCTGAAGAAAACTGTTTTGCCTGCTGTGCTAGAAATTCAGAGAATTTAAAAAAAAAAAAATTAAGGAAAAAAATCTTCCCATTTAGGAGGTCAAGATCTGTGGGATGGTTAGAAACATATCTAGGTTTTTTTTTTTTTTTTTTTAATTTTCCTGTCCCCCCAATTCAAACATGTGGGCTTTCTGGGGTTTCCCAGTCTCCCTTACAGAGGTCTTAATGCCTCTACAGTAGCACTTTCGCAGGAGACAGGGGAGAAGCAGAAACCAGCCTCAGAGGCAAACAAGGCGAAGGGCTGCCTGGGGTGGTGCCGATGCAGAGAGGGGGAGCAGGGAGAAAACACGAGAGCCAGGGTTAAGGTCCTCCCTTCTGCCCTCCTGGCTGAAGTCAAGGTTCCTCCGGCCCTCCGACTGACCCCTCTCCTTCAGGGACGCCCGTCCTGACCCCACTCGTCATCACGGGGTCCTGAAAGGCCAGACACTTGTCTCTGAGACTGACCCCCTTTGCAAAGAGCAGAGTTCTGTGCTGCCGGAGGACAGAAGCTCTGCGGCAGGTGTCTGTGGCTCAAGCCCAGGACTCCGGTGGGGGGTGGCGGTGGCAGGAAAGGGTGGCATCAGGTCTGAAGAATGCACATGGTGAATCCTTCCTCCTGTGGTGCACATGGCGGGATTCAAAGGGGGTGCAAATGCTCCAGGGAAGGGTTTCCCAGGGCCCCAGAGCACCCTGCTCTCCTCTATGCATGTTCTGTTTCCCGGGTGGCTCAGTGGTAAAGAATCCGCCTGCCAATGCAGGAGATCCGAGTTTGATCCCTGGGTCAGGAAGATCCCCTGGAGAAGGAAAGGACAACCCACTCCAGTGTGCTTGCCTGGAGAACCCCATGGACAGAGGAGCCTGGTGGGCTACAGTCCATGGAGTCGGAAAGAGTTGGACACGACTAAGAGACTCAACAACAGCATGCGTGTTCTGAAAAACGTGTCCCGGACACACTGGCCGCCTCTTTCCTTCCCCTCGCCATGTGCGACTCATGTTCTCTTTCGCCACCGCTGGCCTTCCACCTGGACATGCAGTCGTGCGCCCGCCCCTGTGTCTGCGCGGTCCTGGCGTCAGGAGCCCCTGCGCTTCCTCCTGTGCGCCTGTTACTGGAGCCGTCCGCGGCCCCGCCCACGCGGGGAGAGGAGCTGGCACGAGGGCAGCTCGTGCCCAGAGTCCATCTCCGGGCAGCGATCTGAGCTCAGCCCAACAGAGTCCCCAGGAGCCCGCAGCCCAGCTCTCTGGTCCACCACATGGCTCAGACACATCACCTTTGTGTGTTATCCTCAAGCCCTTCTCCGCCTCCTGGTCCCCAAATTCCCCACGCAGAGAAGAAGGAAACTCGGAGCAAGGCAGGTGGAGAGATGGGGGGTCGGATGGAGTGGCTGGCTGGTTGGGTTCCAAGTCCGAGGCTGCCACGTGCTATAAGGCCACCAGACTTTCAGTCTCCCCACCTGTCATATGGGGATGACCTGGGAACATTAGGAAGAAGTGAGCTAAGGAAATAACCACAAACAAACCCCTGTGTGGTGCTCATTACCTGCTGGGCCTATTAAAGAGCTTTCTGGAACCTGCACATTTCATTCTCCATCTCCCTGTGAAATTATCACTCTTTCAAAGATAACGAGATTAAGTACAGAGAAGCTGATTAACTTGCCCAGGCCACACAGCTTTGCCTGGCAGAGTCTGGATTCAGCCCAGGGCAGCCTGGCCCCAGACTGTTTGTCCCATAACACTGCTACTATAGCACTCACTGAAGGTGCTTAATAAATACAGATTCCTTCCTCTGCCTCCCACCCCCAACCCCCAGCCTTTTCAGATTCTTTTCACCATAGTCCTTTGGGTCGATTTTCAATAAACTTCAATCCTCCGGGTGTTGTACTGTTTAGCTTTCTTGCATTAGCTGGAAACTGTTCAATAAATATTCATTAAGCACCCGTTCTGTGCCAAGTACCATGCTAGCAACGGCCGCTTCTCCAGTCCTGGCCCTGGAGGACACAGCCAGAGAGACCTCGCGGTGACTGCAGCCACGCTCACTGCAGGCCCACCCATAAACGCCACAAGAAATCCCATGCGGAAAAACAACGGGGCGGCAAAGTAAGAAGCGGTCATGTAATCCAGAGGGCAGACCCCCGGGTGCTGGCCCAGCCCCACCCCCAGGCCCATGTGCCCCTGGTCCTTGGACCTAGCAGATTTCTTCGAGCAGGCAGCACTGACTCTGAACCTGACCTGTGAACTTCTGCAAGTATCCTTGGTCTACCTACCGATGTCTGTCACAAAAAGGACCCAACGAGAGGGTTTCAAGGTGGGGGTGTCACCAGCATCTTGAAGAAGGTGTTTCCATGTCCTACGGGACCAGCCACCCACAGCAGAAGGCTCAGGATCCTGGCTCCCCAGTCACCTATCCTCCCCAAGGCAGACGGTGCCCTGCGACCCTGTGACCAAAAATGCCCAAAGCGCGGGGAAGGGACAGTGCCATCCTCAGCCAAGAACCGCTGTCTCAGACAGAAGATGTGACTGTAAGTCAGACGATCCCTGACAGATGTCCCGATATCATTTTCTGGTCTGGAGAGACGGAACACAGGGGAGCAGGGTACAGAGTTCCATCAAGTTCAAAGGTGACTTAGAGCTGGCCAGAAGATAATTTCAGGAAAGTGCCCGAAGAAATACAAACCTCACTTAAGCAAGGTGCCACCTGGTGGAGGGTGCAGGTCTCAGTAATCAGGGAGAACAAGTGAGTTATTCTCTTTAAGAAATATGAACCAATGATAATCGTTGCATCTATAAAAAGGCAGTTGTCCCAGAAGCACTGGTGACCAGGAGAAACGAGTTCACACATTGGCCAGGGGGGTCCTGGGCTCTTAAAAAATCTCAGGATGCTGACAGCCAGGCGTAGCATTCCATGGCAGGTAACTCTGACACTGTCTGATATGACATCACTGCTTCCTTACTGCAGAGAAATCATTTAACCACAGGAACACTTATATAAAAGGATGAAAGCTCTCTTTACAACCACCCTATAAGTGCTATAATAATCTCCTTTGAAAGATGAGCAGAATAAGCACAGAGAGTTTAAGCTACTTGTCCAAAGTCACACAGCTAAATACAGCAGAAATTAACTCCAAACTCAGACAACCAGTGTTGGAATTAAGCCTAAAAATGTCACGTCTTTATGACAGAATTAAACATAAAAATATTGAGATAATCAAAATGAGAACAATAATGCTATGGTGTTGGCATAGCTTCACACATGTGGTATTTTAAGAACTTGTAATGTATGAGTTTGGCCTTTGGGAATAGGGGTTGGCCAGCTATGGCCCCTGGGCCAAATCTGGCCCATTGCTTGTTTTTATCAATAAAGTTTTATTGTTATGATTAAGAAGGATGGTGAGTGAATCTGAAGGGATAAAAGAAATGTACTCTGTGAATAAATTTCTAAAGTTCTTTCTTTTCCAAAAAGCTGTCAAACGAAATACTGTCTGTTTTTCAGACAACATAATTGAGGTACAGTTCAGTTCAGTCGCTCAGTCGTGTCCGACTCTTTGCGACCTCATGGACTGCAGCATGCCAGGCATCCCTGTCCAACACCAACTCTTGGAGTTTACTCAAACTCATGTCCATTGAGTCGGTGATGCCATCCACCCATCTCACCCTCTGTCATCCCCTTCTCCTCCCACTTTCAATCTTTCCCAGCATCAGGGTCTGGTTAACTTTAGATACTTGCTTTTTCCAAAGGAACTATCTATCTCATTTAGCAGTATTTTTTTTTCTTTAAAAAAAATTAAAGTTTTACTGGAACACAGGCAGCTCCACTCACTTGTGTATTGTCTGGGACTGATTTCATATTAAAGGCTTAAATTGTTGTGGCAGAGAGTACTGGCACTGCAAAGCCAGAAATATTTACCACGTGGCCCTTTATAGAAAAAAGCCTGCTCACCCCTACTCTAGAATTATACACTAGCCTAACAGTTTCAATTTTAAATGTATAAGTGGTAATCACTACAGCAGTGTGACTGTAGGCAAAAATATCACAAAATTTATAAAAATATCACAAGATTAAGTAAACTTAAGGTTCATAATTGAAGTGTATTTTATTATATATACACAAATTACTTACATTCTTGGGAAGTTTGTCAGTAAAAATACTTGAAAAGGAAATCAAAATATTACATTTGTAAATACACTGTCATGTTCCCAAGGTCTTCACTTAGATGCATGAGTGAACTCAAACAGTATTCTATAGCTCCTCCAAAATGACTGCTAAAAGTTTTCAGGCTTGCAAGCAACATAGTAAGAATTGTAAACTGAACTTACAAGCCTAGAAAAAAAGCTAGGATTTGCAACATGTCACATGAGTGAAGGAATTTTTAATTGAAAAACCGAGGCAAAGCTCTCAATGTTGTCTTCCGTTCACAAAAGCTGCCCTAGAAGCCTGCAGAAACCCTCAGTGATCATCCAAGTCTCAAATCTTCTCCCCTCTGCTGGTTGGTGGGAAAGATAAGACCATACACTCCTCAGCAAACCTGACTCTTAACTGGCACTGACGCCTGAATCCAGACCCAGTCTGGGTTGTGTGGCCCAGTTTAGACTGTGAATCCATTCAATAACGGGGGCTGAGCCAGGCCAAAGGCTCCCACAGAGGAGAGACCCCAAGCAAGGATGCCAATGTGATAATTAATTTTAAGACACACACACATGCACACGCTGGCTCAGTGGTAAAGAATCCGTCTGCCAGTGCAGGAGACACAAGTTTGATCCCTGGGTGGGAAAGATCCCCTAGAGAAGGAAATGGCAACCCACTCCAGTAATTTTGCCTGGGAGATCCCATGGACAGGAGAGGGGCCTGATGGGCTGCAGTCCATGGGGTCACAGAAGAGTTGGCCGTGACTCAGCAACGAAACAGCAGCAACACATACACATCTATGTGTGTGTGCCTGTGTGTGCACACCCATACACACAAAATGACAATGGAAACGCCGCTTGATATTATTTTATATGGCGTCTGTAACTCATCAAGCCCTTTCACACACACACTCTCTCCATCGGGTGAAACGCTCTAGCCGCTCAGTGCCTACGTGAGCTTTGGAAGGAGGATGCTCTGTTGTGATACCCGCCGATTAGCAGCATGGCCTTGAGCAGATCGGCTAGCCACTTGGTTTCCCAGCACTAAGCTGGGGGTAATTCATAACACCTACCTCAAGGGCCAACAGTCAGGGTCAGAACAGAGTGTGTGGGATGCATGCTTGGCACCCAGCCTGCTACGCAGCAGTGGTAACACAGAGGTTCTTAGCTGCTGTCACTGGGACCAGCATCATTCTAGAAAAACGCTGCATGATCAGAACCACAGGCATGATTATCCCCCTCAAGGAGGAAGATGCCAGGTGCTGAGACTTTAAGAGACTTGCCGGAGGCCTGTTAACCCGGGCAGCAGCACCATACCTCGGACTCCCAGGCCAGGTGTCGATAATATTTGCCCTGTTCCCTGCATGTACTGCTGCGTCTCAAGCTTGACCACCATCAGAATCACTTGGAGGGCTTCAGCAGGCCCCACCCCTGGGGGTTCTGATTTAGTAGACCTGTGGGGGTTGCTCAAGAATCTGTGTCTTTAACAAGTTTCCAAGTGATGGCAAGGCTGCTGGGTCAGGGGAGCCCACTGTGAAAACCACCGGTCTGACTCAGTACACACCTCCCCTTCCTTCCACAGTCGTTCTGGGGCATAGTCCTGGGCCACTGAAAGGTTTGGCACGTGGTCAGAGCTCACTAACTGGCTTTGATCATTTCATTTTCGCCCTGGATCCATCCATCCGGTCGGCCTCTTGGGTCTCTCAGCTAACAGCTTCACCCCCATTTCTCTGATCCAGGTGAGCAAGGCCCCTCGGGTTCGGAACAGGCTGTTTTCTTGGCAGCTGGTGACCTGGCTGCTCTCCACAAAGACTGCCTGTCCAGCTTGGCTCTGCGGCCTCCCACCCAGCCCCCAAGTCCCCCTGGGCTGGCCACAGCCTCCCTGGTGGGACCTGGGTGTCACTCACGGATGGAGCAGTGTAAACACCCCCATGAACGACCTCTGTCGTGACAGACAAGGGACTCAGCTCACAAATGAGGGCAGGGATGTGCCCTGTAATCAAAGCGACTACACACAGCCAGGTATGGTAGGAGGGACAAAAAAAAACTCACTCACGGACTGATTTCCTGCTTCCTGCTTGTAAGAGGAGGGAAGAGACTCAAAAGACACAGGAGACTGTTAAAAGGGAATGAGGGGAGGGGAGGGGGAGCTTTGCTCCCCAGAGCTGAGAACATGTAAATGCGTGTGGATAAAAAGACCATAACAATAACAACAGTAACAATAATAATAACAATAAATGGAGCTAGCACTAGTACGGCTTTCATAGTTGAAGAGTATTTTGACAACAAATGTTCGTATTTCATTTGAAATTTATGAAACCTTTGTGCCTGTAATCCCATGAGCAGCAAGACGGTAAATGAAAGTAGCAGGCAGTCCAGATTAATAATATTTTGCCTCTCACGGGAAGGACATTTGAAAGAAGAAGCTTGCTTTATCTGTCCCCCGTTTTCACGGCCCCAGTATTGGAACAGACGGAGGCTTCTAAGATTGGCCAGGAAATATTCATAGACGTGTTATTAATTTATGGGAAACTGAAGGGCCCACCTCAAGGTTTAAGTAGGCCATTCAGAAACAGGCAGGAGGAGATGTGAGATGCACAGCAGAACGTGGTGACAAAAAAGTGTGGTGGGGTGACTTGGAGCTTAAATCAAAGGCGGGGAGAGTACCCTCCCTGAGCTGGAAGAGTTGATATTCTAATAAAGCGTTCTTAGGAGAAAAAGCAATCTGTTCACATATGAATTCTGCCATATGCTTCCATCTTTTCATGGTCTACAAGGCCACGTCAGTAATTTCCAGTAGTTACACGGGCACGCGGGATGCCTTGGCTGGTTAATGTGAATAAATGGGCTGGATTTACTGTTTTTCTAACGCTCAATCGACACACCGTGTAGGCTGCTACCGGAAGCAAAGTGGGATTTATGGCTTCGCACTGAATTTCAAACAGACGCTGGAGCTAAGCAACGGGAAGTCAGACTGACGCGTTGTCCAGGGTTTCCCGGTGAAGGCTGCTGCTCCCTCGACAAAGCCCAGGGTGTTGTCTGAGGAGAGGGGAGAAAGGTCCCCTGAAAACATAACATGGCTCTTTCTGTTTGAGTGGCTGCCGATGCACTCGAGGACGTGGCCGTGGCCTGATCACAGCTGCGCGTGCCCCATGGGCCTCCTGGGTTTCCTCTGACCCTAGCCCTAACCCATTCATGTTTCTAAATTGTCTTTATTTTCCTTTAAATTTTTATTGAAATAGAGTTGATTTCCAATGTTGGGTTGGTTTCAGGCATACAGAAGCAAAGTGATTCAGTTACACGCATAACTGAGTATAAACATGTGTATATATGTTCTTTTTTAGATTCTTTTCCATCAGATGTTACTACAAGATATTGAGTAGAGTTTCCAGTGCTATACAGTAGGTCCTTGTGGGTAACCTACTCTGGATACAGTAGTGGGTATACTTTAATCCCCAAATTCTAATTAATCCCTCCCCTTCCTCCTTTAGAAACTATAAGTTTATTTTCTATGTCTGTGAGGTTATTTCTGCTTTGCAAATAAGTTCATTTGGACCACTAGATACCACATACAAGCAATATCATATATTTGTCTTTTTCTGTCTGACCCCCATGTTCCCTGCAGCACTATTCACAATAGCCAAGACACAGAAACAACTTAAAAGTCCATCAACAGATGAATGGATAAAGAAGACATGGTACATATATACAATGGAATATTATACAGCCATAAAAAAGAATGCAACGCTGCCATCTGCAGTAACGTGGATGGGTCTAGAGAGTATCATACTAAGTGAAGTAAATCTAAATTGGCTTTAAATCCTGTTTTTTATGTAGGGTTGCCCTCCTGACAACTGCAGAGAGTGCATTTCTCTTACAGATCAACCAGCTCCACTCACTGGTTCTAAGATCACAGGATTTAAGTCTGCATTATCTCACACCACAACTTTAGATGGCGAAGAGAGATAGCATCGACGCCTTGACTAGAGAAGAATGAAACCTCCTAGACCAGCACCGCTTGCCCTGGCATTCCTGACACATTGGGCTGTCTAATTTTCCGGGTGGGGGTCGGTTGGGGGGGGGCTGTTCTGGGCATCATGGGACGGTCTACAGCATTCCTGCCCTACCTGCCAGATGCCAGCAACCACGTCCCCATAGTCCTGACCAGCTGTGATAGCGGAAGGTCTGCAGACCAGCCACACGTCCCCACGGGGCGACACTGCCATCTGAACTGCCCCGGAGGACACAGTGCCTGCCCGCCCCCTGAGACACTCCTCTGTGACCGTCTGTTGTGTGTACACGCTGAGCAAAGCGGCATGTCCACTGCCGCGTACATGCGCCACCCAGATGGGAAAATCTTTCAAACAGATTTTTTTAAACAAGGAAAAGTGGGATTAAAACAGGGATACATGGCGGCTGACAGAACAAGCTGCATAGTTTGGCAACAGAATCTGGAAGTGATAAAAAAAAGTAAAATTTACTGAAATCCAGAAGCACTCCCCTGTGATATAGAGAGGGAAATGTATGTATGGGTGGGGAGGGGGCATGGTGGAGGGGGACTGGACTTCTACCAGGGCAATAAAACCCAGGAGGTGGGTGTCAACAACACCAGGCCAACAAAACAAGGAACGACTTCTGAGTTGAGGACCCAGGTTGGGGCGGGGGCAGGGGGAGTGCAGATAATTGCTATTCAACAGGCACGCTATCTACAACAAAGCAACATGCATTTGCAAGCATCTCGCTCCACTTTAAGGAAAGAGAGATCTGAAAGGTGAGATCCAGATGATAAATAGAAATGAGTAATGCGATGATGCCCACATGGGCTTTCCGAATCTTCTGTGGGCAAATCTTCATAGCAAAGAAGAGCCGCAAGAGTAAGGAGGAGATGTGTGTTTGAAAACCCATGCTCTATCTTAAAAAAAAAAAAGACAAAAGAGGCATTCTATGAGATAATAATCTGTGTGTGTTTTCCTCTAAATAATAAGGCTTATCACTAAAATGACAGGGAAGCCTGGCATGCTGCAGTCCATGGAGATGCAAAGAGTTGGACATGACTGAGCGACTGAATTAAGTCACTAAAAAGCTTGACTTTTTAAGAAAATGAGATTTGGTTTCCTGTGACTTCTAATAAAATATGGCAGAGGCACTCCACTAGGGAAAACAGGATATTCCCACCCCAATGTAAGGAACATGAAATTAAGATGGTCATCGTGGTGAGCAGGGATCATAAATAACTTATCTATGGGGCTCCACTAGCAATCTCAGCCCCTGCACCCAATATGTTCTCACTTGTAAGTGCCATAAACATGATCGTGAAGGATTCGGGCATATGGCCCTTGTAGTTGGACAGGAACGACTATAAATCTACAGGTGTTACCTGTAAGGGTTCATTCTATGTGTTGGAGCCCAAAGTCCCCGAATTCTTCAAGACCGGATGTCAGCCAGGTGTTGGTAACTCTGCAGCGAATGGGCATGCCTCTATGATGCTTCACTATGAACCAAAGAACTGATGAAAACTGTGGTATTGGAGAAGACTCTGGAAGGTCCCTTGGACAGCAAGGAGATCAGACCAGTCAATCCTAAAGAAATCAACCCTGAATATTCACTGGAAGGACTGATGCTGAAGCTGAAGCTCCAATACTTCGGCCATTCAACGTGAAGAGCTGACTCACTGGAAAAGAGCCTGATGCTGGGAAAGATTGAAGGAAGCAGAAGGGGACAACAGACAATGAGACGGTTGGATGGCATCACCGACTCAATGGACATGAGTCTGAGCGAACTCTGGGCAATAGTGAAGGACAATGAAGCCTGGCATGCTGTATGTAGTCCATGGGGTCGAAAAGAGTCAGACACGACTGAGACAGTGAGTGATGAACAACAACGCTCTCCATAAAGACAGTGTGCACTTGGGGGAGGACTGCAGCGTTAGCAAATCGTAAGGAAACCACGGTTTCCTCTGCTCTTGAAGAAAATCGGTCACTCACGCAGAAGACCTTGGAAGCCAGAGGCTGCCGCTTCTCTTCCCTGCACCACTGTGGCTGAGAGCAGCGCGGAGAAATGGACTGTGTAAAAGCTTCTAACTGACTAACCCTGGAGTTAGTCAGTCCAGGGTCCAAGCTGAACCACACCCTCGGCCTGGCACATCAGTCTCCCCCTCTGCAAACGGGGCTCTCTCTCTGTGCAGGACTCATGTAATGTGAGAAGATGCTCTTCAAGACACCCAGCAGGCCAATTCTGGGTCTTCCTTTCCATTTTGTCATTGGATAAAACTAATTTGCAGATGCAGTGACTGTAAGCCTTTTTCAAGAAAGGAGTTCACCAAAATCAGACAGACGAATCAGAATCAGGGTGGGTGGGGGCGGCGGGGGAGGGGGCGATGCTCTGCCTGGCAGCCTGGACTCTGGAATTGCAAACAAGAGGCACACAGCTGGAATTCCAGGCCCTGGGGGTCAGGCTATTCCTCTGTTGTACAAACACCAGGGGAAAGACTGTGCTTTCGCTTTTATGAACTTCTAAAGCAATGAAGACTTGTATTCAAAGCACTCTTACTTTGAAAAAAAAGGCATTAATACATCTGATGAAGTCAGAACCCATTAGTGAAGCTGTTATCGAATGCATCTGCTCAGGGAGAATTATCAAAGGGGGGTCTAGAGATGGCATTGGACATATAGATTGGAGCCTGGTGGAACGCCTGCAGAAGCCTGAACACAAAGGCTCCGGCCACCTGCAATATCTGAGAATACCTGAGTATTGATGCGATGCTAAGAGAAACATCAAGCCATCCTGGACAGGCTGACGGGTGCTCTTGAAGTGCACGCATATGCAATACATCCCACTGTACCGTTTGCACAGAATTGCTGGTAGGGCTTAAATAATTCACGGACTTAATGGTAGAGTTTATTCATACACACATCCAGCAGGTAGCTGGAAAATGGCCTGGAGGGAGGGAGGAAGGAAGACAAAGAACCTGGCCAGGTGTGTTCTTTGGAGTCTGAGGCTACGGGTTCATTGACATCTGTGTCCTCTTTCCATCAGATGCTTTCAGGTACTCATTCACCAAACATCTCTTAGGTGACCACCATGTCCACATCTGGCCCTAGGCTACAACAAGGCCCTGACCTCGAAGAGTTGGCTGTGTAGGGTGGGGCGTTAAAAAGAAAGCAGTATTCTGAGGGTTGTCAAAATGTTAAAAAAGGTTTTATTCAGGGCTATAGGGGTCAAGACCATAGCAAGAGGGGGAGTGATCTGACTCAACTCCGAATACAGTAAAGACAGCTGGGAATTTATCACCAAGGAGTGGGTTGGGAAAGGCAGGGTGAAGCTGGTAGATAAAAAAAAAAAAATCACTAAGAAGAGACCTCAAGGGTGGAGGAGTTCTTGCTGAAGACAGGCCTGGGGAATCAGATACCAAGGGTGGAGGGATGCTCTCTAACCTGACTTGGGCTTCTTGCTCGGCCTGAGCTACACAGACCTGGCCAGGCTGGGGCCCACGAACACTGTGCTCTAACTGAGAAGTGGGCTCAGAGGACTGGGCTCAAGTTTGGTCAAGAAGAGCCTTTGTCTGGGGGGGAAGGGAGGGCAGAGTTTGGCCCCGGACACTGCAGGACTGAGCAAAGGCTTTTTAAGACACATGAGGCTTGGGGTGGGGTGGGGGAGGAGGTCTCTGGAAGCCTGAGCAGGAATTAACGAAGGCAGACGCAAGGTAAGCAGGATGGCAGAGTGCATGCCAGGTGCGGGCTGATGATGACCTGCCGATGGACTGGGAGTGGCTAGAAGAGGGTCTTCCACAGTGACGTTAGTGTGATCCGGGGGCTCGATAATTCTTTCTTGGGGAGGGGGTGCAGCCCCTCGCATCACAGGATGCCCAGCAGGATCTTCGGTCTCTCCCCACCCCGCCCCATGTCCCCCGGTCCTGACCTCACAACACGGCCAGTGCTCTCAGGGCCGCTGAAGGCTGAGGATAGGGAGCCGCCCCTGCGACAAGCCGCGGCCTGGAAGGAAACCCTGTGGCTGGCGTCAGCAGGGCGCGGGGGCGGCCGGCCTTGCTGAGGATGACACAGCGGACAAGCCTTAGAGTTCATCTCATAAGCGCAGACTCTACGCTCTAAACACAGAGGAGCAATGGAAGTGAAACGAGTCAGTGCGTGGGGACCTGGAAAAGACGAATCTGTCAGAATCTTTCCTAAAAAAAAAAAAAAGCCCACAACTGACTCATCGCGAATAGCCTTTAAGAAGTCAGGTTTTCAGGTAAATCTGATTTCTGATGAAAAACTAAAGATGCAGATAATGAAGCAAGAACCCGGCAACTGTTTTCTAGGGGTTAACTAGTCACTATTTTCAAAACATTTTCATGTCTCGTCACTTTTTCCTGCAGTGAGGCATCACTTTTTTTTTTTTTTCTTTTCTGGTTTATAGTCAAAATGCACTCTTACTGCAGAAAACTTTAAAGCATAAAAAAAAAATATATATAATGATTCCTGGTAAGTGTGGCTTAGATTTTGACTTTGGGACAGGCTACAGAGATTTCAGAAACCATTTTCTAGGGTAAAGTAGCCCTATTTCAGCAGCAAACAGCAGCAAGCCAGCACGTGTGCCAGGCCACATCTAACCTCATTTGCAAGTTCTCTCTTTCGCTTCTGCAGGCGCAAGGGGCACAGGGAAGGGACTAGACTATTTAACATGCCTTTCTAACTCATTTTTAATCTGTCCTAATGCAGGAATTTGAAAATGCCTCCTTGAGAGCTTCAGGGACACTAAATAACAAACCCTGAAGGGTCCCAAAACCAGTTAATAGTCAGACCTGCGGATGTGAAATATAGTATTAATTTAGAATAACTTAATGCCCCAAAATGAAGCGAGTTAGGTCTAATTGAACTGTGGACTGCTTGCCCTGGATTGTGCAGTGGAGGCTATTCCCACAGAGGGCGGAGGAGCTATAGGCAACAATTATTTTTCGCAAATATGTTTATTGGGGTCTCTCTCTTTTCATTAGCCAACCTCATAAAGTATATGCCTGCGTGCTCTGATAAAACATAAAACAAGGAAGCAGAGTCACAATTAGGATGCCCTGAGAAGGTGCATCAATAAAGTGGGGCCTGACTCCCCAAGAGTGTTCACTTAACCGTGATAAATATTTATTGGCGAGCGGGAGAATGATCCTGAGACAACCAGGGCCCATGCTGAAAATGAGGGAGGACTTTTTACATTTTCAATTTTCCCCTTTTGAAAAATACAATCCTTTCGCCTAAGACAGATGATTTGATTTAAGGACTTTGATTTTAAATTCTGAGTAGGCTATGGGAATGTCAAGAACGTATTAGGTTCATATTTCCAACATCTACTTAAAATGACTCCGATTTACTAGGGTGTGGGAAGCGAAGACAAGAAAACCGTGTGAGTGGATGGTAATGAAACTGCACTAATCTGGGTGCTTACTCAACATACAACCTTTTATGTCCTCAGTACTCTTACTGGAAAAATGTGTTTTAAATGATAAAATAAAGATGAAAATAGACTCTTTAATGATCCCTGCTCTCTTGTTGATTCAACAGGGGAAACATAAAGAGAGCTGATACATATCCTGATATTCCGCCAAAACTCACATGGCTCAGACCTGGACTGTTGGGGATGTGGAATCTGTCCCACATTCTCAGGGTATCGTGAATGGTCCAGGGAAAGGGAAATCTGCCTTCCTGGGTGAAATTCAGAAATGAAGAAATAATGGTTTCTGTTCATCAACTTTTGTTTCTTCTTCTTCCCACCAGGCTCTCAGCAGTGACTGAGATTACAGACAGACCCCGCACATGGGAGAAAGACACAGGCCAACAGCTCATTCCCTGGCGAGTGGAATGAGAGCAACTGTCAGAGTGGTTTCAAAGAGGGAAGCTATGAATTGTGTGCTAAGCATGCAAGAGCAGAAGCTTTTCTGCTTTTGCACTTAACATCATATAAGCCAAAAAAAAAAAAATCACTATGTGAAGTATTATAGCATGCATAGGACAGTTATCATTGGTAAATGGAGGTGCTTTTCAGCATTAATTCTCATTTTGGGGGCTATTCTTACATTTTTGGATCAACAGTCCATAGGTCTCCTTGTAACTTGCACTTAACTCCCATGCTGGATGAAGATTTATAACAAAAGTGACTATTATGAGATCATTCCTAGGTGAAGAGTTACTTTAAACAGACTTAGCTCTTGATAGCCTTATTGTGTCAGACTCCGAACATTAGACACACACCAAAAAAGAAAAAACACCTTACAGTGAGAGTTATTAGGCTGCAGATTATCGTCCCAAGCTAATGGGGTCTCGGGACCTCATCACTTGGGTCATTTGAAATGAGACCTGGACCAGATACATGGCCGCACCACTAGGGAACACTCCTACAAGGGCTGAGGATGGACGGAATGCCATCCCGCCCGGGGTCATAAAATCAGGATGGAAACTCTGACAAGTCATCTTGCTGCCGGGGGCTGAAGGGTAGCATCTCAGGGGGTGGGCCAGGTGATGATGGATGTTGAAGAGGAAAAAGTCTCCTGCAAGGACCGGGGGCAAAGAGCAGCCCAGAATAACACTCAAAGCGGGGCCATTCCCGAAGGAAGCCCGAGACGTGCTTTCTGCAGACACTGGTGTAAGACAGGCATGTGGTGTGTCCTCACGTTCTAGTACCTACTCGTGAGCCTCTCCACGCCAGCTTATAACCAGTTTATTTTCAGGCTCCCTCTTTCTGGAAGATGTGACTGCCTCCCTAAACACAAGTAGGAGCAAACAGAAGCACAGTGTTGACAGCAGCCTTTCTGCCGCTCAGGATAAAGGGGTCCATGGTACTAAGAGTTCAAACCAGTCGGAACTGAGACTATGCTGGAGAGAGACTACTGGTGCCCCTCTCCCCAAAGTCAACGACTGGGATGGGGTCCTTCTGAACCATTAGCAGGAGTGTGGGGGCTCCTGAGCAGTTCCATGCAGCTTCCCCAGCCTGATGGAGGCAGCAGGCAGGCTTGCACACAGCGAGGTCCCAGAGTAAATCTGACAACTGCAGGTGGGTGGGGCGGAGAGGAATTCTGAACTTGATCTGACCCAACATGCTACAGCGGCCCGGCCCGTGCAGTTCAGCTGGCCCTGGACTGTAATGCCTCAGGACTGTAACATTCCCGG
This sequence comes from Odocoileus virginianus, assembly GCF_023699985.2. Classification (NCBI taxonomy): domain Eukaryota; kingdom Metazoa; phylum Chordata; class Mammalia; order Artiodactyla; family Cervidae; genus Odocoileus; species Odocoileus virginianus. The sequence goes on from NC_069693.1 coordinate 54,032,019, forward strand.
GAGAACTCCCATGGCCCGGGGGCTCTCCCACTGAGCTGGCCTTACGTCACCTGACACCACTCCCCCCTTACTCTGATGACAGCTGAAGACATCACAGGTCAGTCACACCTGGGCCAGAGGCAGTCGATCCAAAGGTTTGGTTTGCAAGTTACTGATGGAAAAGATGACTCAGGCCAGTGGCTTCTTGGACTGGGGTCTAGCAAACAGACTCTAAGTCTGCTGTACCAGAGAGACAGCTGATGCCATGAGGTGGAGTTTTGCCTCGCCATGAGCAAAAACCAAGAGTGGGTGAGCCAAAATAGCGAGGGAGGAGAAGAGATAAATCTGGCAGTGTCTGGCAGGAGAAGGCAGCCAGAGAAAAAGAACAGAGCAAATGCGCTGGAGTCATCAGAGACAGGACCCGAAGCTGCCTCGTCTCCTGGCATGCCAACATCTCTTACGGCGAACCTTTCTTTCAAAGAGGTGACGGGAGTAGGACTCTCTGTCCCTCGTGACCAAAGCAGCCTAATTAAGACACTCAGAAAACCTGAATATACCTTGTGATGAGCTCTTCAAACTCAAACCACTACTATTTGATATCTAATATCAAAACTCCCTCAAGTCCTCAAGGACTGTGGCTGATCACAGAGACCGAGAAAACCAGAGTCGGAAATGCGTGACGTTTCTCCTGAGCTGCCATTTTGGAAAATGGAAACAGAACCTGAAGATTTGATAATGAAGATATCTGATCCGAAAACAGAAAGGTTAGCCTCATAGCATCCGTCACTTGGGAAAGACCTGTCTCCCCCTTGGAGCTGACACTCAATCATCAATTCGTGTGTTTCTAGAACATTCACTCTGTGAGGTATGCAGCACACTCTTAGCACTGGGCGAGTGTGTTAGGCAATGTCCTTGCTCTTATTATTATGAGGTGTGGAAGAATGAGTGGTGAGAGCTCTACCGGTTGCAAGCTACCCTGAAAGGGAGGAGTGCTTGATTAAAGAGTGACAGCGACTGCATGCACTGACCTATGTTCATCCTCAAGGGCCTAGAATGACTGGACGTTAGGTTGAAAGGTTTAAATCCAAGAGTATTATTCCATGAGAGGGGCAGCAGCGTAGTGCACAGGACAAATTTCCAAATATAAAATGATTCTAGCAGATCCTGATTTGTGGATGTAAAAATAATAACTTGCAAAATAAAATGATAGTAACATCAGATCCTCTTGGCTAAGTTACTGTAATTTGATTGGCTGTGGACTTTACATATATTCATTTTTTCGGTTCTCACAATAAGAGCTCAAAGAATGTTTCTTTACAAAGAAAAATAAAAAAACACACACACAACAGAAAGAAACAGAGGCCTGAAAAATAGCTGTTTCAAGCATGGTCTGGGGCTGGAAGCATCAGCCTTGTCTGAGAGCGTCGAGAAACACCCAGTCCTGGGTCCCAGTCTAGACCTAGAGAGTTAGGGGCACTGGGGGGTGAGACCCAAGAACTGGGTTTTAACAAGCCCTCTGGGGGACTCTCATGCCAAAGAGAGCTTAAGAGAAGAAGCACCGACTTAGCAACTTTTCGAGCCAAACCGGAAATGGCAGAGTCAACATGAAAAGGTTGTGCTGAGTGTTGGAAACTGTCCCGTCCACTTTGGGTAATTAACGAGGAGCCAGGCTCTGGCTAATAAGGTTACCACCTATAGAGCAGGACTCCCCTGGGAGCAGGATTCGGAACCTTCAAACCCTCCTGTGTCCTCGGAGACTCCTGTCTGTACTGCTTCCTTCCTTCCACGTTTATGCTGGGATTCTTGGATGCTGCTAACCTTAAATTATTGAAGTCATGATTATAAGGACTTTGATTTAAGTATGTAAAGCATCTTCTTTATTTCCTTATAGAGGAGTGAGAAATAAAATTAAGGATCAACACAGTGTCCTGTCTACCAGATGCTGAGCTAAGAAGACTAGCCCAGGGCTGGCCTAGAGAACTTTCTGCGGTGATGGAAACGGTCTCCATCTGTGCTATGTAACATGTGTGGCTGCTGAGTGCTTGACATGTATGCCTGAGAAACTGAATTTTAAATTTTAATTAATTTAAAATGAGATGGTTCTGAGCGGCCAATGGAAATTTTTTTGGTGTTGGATAGCCCAGTGCTAGATCCCTTGTCTTATCTAAACCTCACACAAAGCTTCTGAGGGCAGGGGTTAATATTATCTCCATTTTGCAGATGGCAAAACTGAGGCTCATGGAGGCAAAATAATGAGCCCAAAGTCTCACAGCCAGTCAGCAGTGGGGCTGGCATCCTAACGCAGGTCTGCTCTGACTCCAGCTTTCCAAGGCCCAAAAGCGCCTGGCCGCCATGGGTTAGGTGGGTCTGGGGAGCACCGCTCAGAGCTCTGCCTCAGCAAAGGCAAGGGCGCTGAGCACGTGGCCCCTGAAGAACGCTGCATTCGAGCACCACTTCTCCGGGCAACCACCGGTACTGCCTCTCTCTGGGCAGCTGCCAAGGAGCGGATGTTCGGGCATTATTCTCCTTCTACTAAATGTGCATTTTCCACTTAAAAATAAGAAGCTCCTGTCACAAATTATTTAGATGGAAATGACACTACTCCTAGCAGAGAAACAGGAAAAGGAGCTTTTTACTGTTTCTTTCAAGACTGGGCAAAAAGAAAAAAAAAAAGCTGATACCAATACTGTGTTCACTCTTGGGCTCTCAAAAGGTTGCCCAGTATCCCTGACCTCACTACCGGCATGCTGAGAAATGGATCCGAGGATCCCAGGCCCTGATAAGAAAGCTCCACCTCTGTACACAGCAGCAGGCCAGCAGGAGACACAATCCTGCCTAATCCTTCCCTGCGTTGGAGATGCTGGTCCCTCTGGCCAGTAACTTCACCGGGTGATATCAAGGAGATCCCAGGAACACACTCCAGAGCTGGTCTCCATCCCTGGTCTCCCGCCTTCCATCTGTGGGAAGCAGTGTGGTTCTGGGAGGACAGGTCTAGGCTTTGCAGGCTGGGCCCACTGCACCCAAATGTGCCCTGCCAGCCCGGGGAGGTGGATGACCCCCTCTGAGCCTCACTGATCCCCGCGGTAGAAAGGGAGGAGCAGAACCTTCTTCTCAGAACTGTTCTGAGCACTTGACCCTGTACCTCACCCACAAGAGGGTCTGGGGAAACCATGAGTTCCCATTCAAGCCTCCTTTTTAGTTCAGTTCAGTCGCTTAGTCGTGTCTAACTCTTTATGATCCCATGGACTGCAGCACGCCAGGCTTCCCTGTCTATCACCAACTCCCAGAGTTGACTCAAACTCATGTCCATAGATTTGGTGATGCCATTCAACCATCTCATCCTCTGTCATCCCCTTCTCCCCCCACCTTCAATCTTGCCCAGTATCAGGGTCTTTTCCAATGAGTCAGTTCTTCACATCAGGTGGTCAAAGTCCTGGAGTTTCAGCTTCAGTATCAGTCCTTCCAATGAATATTCAGGACTGATTTCCTTTAGTATGGACTAGTTGGATCTCCTTGCAGTCCAAGAGACTCTCAAGAGTCTTCTCCAACACCACAGTTCAAAAGCATTAATTCTTCAGCATTCAGCTTTCTTTATGGTCCAACTCTCACACCCATACATGACTACTGGAAAAACCATAGCTTTGACAAGATGGACCTTTGTCAGCAAAGTAATGTCTTTGCTTTTTAATATGCTGTCTGGCTAGGTTGGTCATAGCTTTTCTTCCAAGGAGCAAGCATCTTTTAATTTCATGGCTGCAGTCACCATCTTCAGTGATTTTGGAGCCCAAAAAGATAAAGTTTGTCACTTTTTCCACTGTTTCCCCATCTATTTTAGCCCTCATTCAAATCCTGATCCTCCTTTAGGCCTACCCTGGATTTCATCTTATTCAAAGGACTGCAGTCTCCGAGTCTACATGTTGTTTCCTGTTTTTAGTGCTTTATAGATCTTAATCTAGGCCTACACCAGTTCAAAGATATGCAGCCTAGTTCTACAGACAATCAACATGGTTTTGGCACAGACCCTTGGCCTGGACTTGCTTCCCAAGTTTCAGATCTCTGCCACATCTGACTTGTTCTTCGAAGCTACAGCCAGCACGTGGCCCTGCTCACAATAGGTGCTCAAATACCTGTTGAACTGAATTTCTCTAGAGACGGAGGCCGAGCTGTAATAAGCAAATCCAGCCAGGCAGGCCTTCATTCACTCAGTCATTTACTCAATTAACATTCACTGCATGCTGACTGCATCTACTAAGTGGCTGGCAGGGGTCCTGGTACTCAGGACACAACAGAAACCAAAACAGACGACACCCTGGGCCTTGATAACGTTCACCTGCTAGCAGGGGAAGGGGATGAGACAATTACCAAATGAAAAGATGAAACAGACTAACACTGTCCCTCAGATGGTGACACAGGCTAGCGATGCACACTACAGAGAAAATGGAAGCAGGGAAGATTTGAGAAGGGAAAAATTCAGAAAGATGTTTGCCATTTTAAACCAGGTAGTCTTGGCCACCTGATAAGAAGAGCCGACTCATTGGAAAAGACCCTAATGCTGGGCAAGACTGAAGGCGGGAGGAGAAGGGGACAACAGAGGGTGAGATGGTTGGATGGCATCAGCGACTCGATGGACATGAGTTTGAACGAGCTCCGGGAGTTGGCGATGGACAGGGAGGCCTGGCGGGCTGCAGTCCATGGGCTCACAAATCAGTGACTAAGCAAGAACAACAGTCAGGGAAGGAAACTATGAAAAGAGGACTTTTTTAAAAAAGACTTTTTAGTCTTAATTGAATTTGTTTCAACATCACTCCTATTTAATTTTTCTGTCCCACAGCTAAATCCTGATTTAGCTTCTGACCAAGGATCAAACCTGCAGCCCCTGCAATGGAAACAGAAGTCTTAACTACTGGACCACCAGAAAGTGAAAGTGACATTGCTCAGTCGTGTCCGAATCTTTGCGACTCCATGGACTGTCCCGGAAGGGATATCTGAACACAGGTTTTTTTTTTTTTTCCATTTATTTTTATTAGTTGGAGGCTAATTACTTTACAATATTGTAGTGGTTTCTGCCACACATTGACATGAATCAGCCATGGATTTACACGTGTTCCCCATCCCAATCCCCCCTCCCCCTCCCTCCCCATCCGATCCCTCTGGGTCTTAAAGAGGCTGAGAGGGCTATACCCTACAAATAAATTTAATTTTGGAAAATAAAAATTGCAAGCTAAAGAAATGCTTGGTTTTATATTCAGAAAGCTATATCATACAAGAAGGAATACACTTATTTCACAGACTAAGCTCAGTTCTCAAGTCCACATCTATTTTAAGGCCAGCTAATGGTTTCTGGGTGCTTATTCCATACCAGGCAATGCCCAGTGACTTTATATAACTGAGTTCACTGCCAAGAGAAAAGCTATGGACCAGGGATGGAAGAAATAAATGATGCTCAGAAGGCATCACAGAGGCTAATGCTAGTGGAACACACGAGGGAGTGGAGGGGATGGAGGTGCCCCAGAGGACCCGGCCCAGCCAGCACCGTGCCCCCGGCAACAGAGTTTGATCTTCTGTCTTCATGAGAGAGGCCAGAAATCTGGATTTTTCTGGGAAATTTCCTGATTTCAAGAAATCTTGAAATGCTGGCAAGGAATTAAAAGTTTTCGAAACATCATGAGGGATATATATATATATATATATATATACACACATATATGGTATATATGTAATATATATATAGTAATGTTTTCAGGACATGTTGGTCTGAACAGAGGCATTCAGCCTCTGGAAGACACAGGAGGTGAAGAGCAGCCGGGAACACACAGCCACGGTACCAGGATCCCGAGCCGAGGCGGAGTTCACACTGGAAAACATCCACATTAGCTGGGACCTCCTATGTGCCTGCCCAGTGGTCAGTGAGTTTTGGTGTCTCGAAAACACCATGTCCTCATGTATGGATGGACTATGCCCCCTGGGATTTGAATGCAAAATTAGCTGGTTGTTCACTTAAAAAAACAAGCACTTTTAGTGGTTTATGGGCTTTTTTTTTTTTTTTGGCTTACATTCCACCAATAAAAGTGTATTTTGCAAAATCATCCTGAGGAAACACCTTCTTTATTCAAAACTGTTTTTCATCCCCTTTCACTTGCTATTTCTAAATTATCTTATCAATAATGTATTAAAGTAATGCTCAGAAATGGAACAATACTGCACCTTTAAGAAAATATTATTTTTCCCGAGGTCCTATCAAGGTAAATTTCATCAGTATTCAAAGAATGAGCAAAAGCACTTCAACAATTTATTTCAATAAAAGAAGACTTAGCTGAAAGGAGTATAAATGATGAGAACTTGCTTTAAACTGATTTATTCCCTGCAGCAATAAAAAGAATGTTTCTTCACTCAGCTGTTTAATATGCAAATATGCAGAACATCCAGCCCCTGACAGCACATCATTAATAAAACCTTGCACAGAGCAGAGCGCCCGATATTTCATCCTGATGAAAATACATGATGATGATTTTAGACTGCAGACTTTTAGAGTTGGAACAATGTGCTTTTCTGGTGATGAAACCCCACCCGTCACTGGCGGGGGTTGTGGGGGGGGTGCAGTGTGTGCGCACAGGAGCTTTTCAGATAAGTGATCAGATTTCTACAACAGGAAGTCCCAGGGTAAAAAAAATTAGTAAAGACAGAAAGCAGAGAATAGTCCATGCAACCAAGGTCCAAAGGACACGATTTAAACGGGGGTTAGTGACCGAAGGAGCAAGGGGCTACTTTTGGTGGGGGGTGGGGGGTGGGGGGTGGGGGGCGGTGGCAGGCCAGTTTTTTGTTTTGGACTGCAAGGAAATGTCCCACTTGAGGCTATGGGGATGCTACTTTCATGTCCACGTGGAAGAAGACAGCGAGCCGTAGAAAGAAGAAACAGGGCCCAGGAATTAGAACCCCTGGCAGGCTCTCCCTCCAGTTGCTGAGCTTTTATGATGAGCAATTACTTCTGAATGACTCCGAGACTCTTTAAACAAGCAAAAGGAAGGAGAGGCTGGAAAACAGCCCTGGTCCCGGACCATGTGTTTTCTCTTTCCACTAAAATCTTGGATGGATGTTAACAACGTGTAGAGGATTATAAATCCTTAAATTTTTTTTTTCTTACAACTTTTTATATTTTTCAAACTTCCTATAATGAGTATGCCATATGTTTGAACAGAAAAATCATGTTTTTAAAAACGCAATTTATCTTAAAAAAAACGAAAAAAAAGGCATATATACGGACTAGGGCCCAGGGACCTACAAGATCACCAGCCCTAAGGAAGGGTCCTTGCTCCCGGCTTTGTGGAATTCTCCCATAAAACCCCGTGTCTGCTCTCAAAATAAATATTTATTAAATGGCTAAATGAGTTACTAGTTGTAAGTGCTTACGACAGTGCCTGAAACATGGCAAGCCCCATAAAAGTCCTTGTTAAATAAATAACCAGTAAGTCAGATTAAAGACTCAAGGCATTTCAGTCTACAGAGATGAGTTTTCTGTAAATATTCTTTATTTAAGTAGACAGAGGATATAGGAATGCTGCGGTTCTTTCTCCCTTCCTTTAAGCTTACTACAGTGTATGGTTCTTGTTAGAACAACTGCTCTAGCTTACAGGACTTTTGGCTTAAGATGCCTGTGTCTGCGCTTGTCTGTGCGATCCTGGTCAGACCGATAAGCACCAGAAACCACCTCCTCTGTGAAAGATACACAGGAGTAATCATACTTGTTTTGATGAGTGTCTTGAGTGTTTGTTTCAATCCAATCATCTATGTAAACATTTGGCACTGTGGCTGTCCTAGGATAGAGGCTCAAGCTTACCACTCAGTCACCTACTGTATACTACCCACTTCATATATGTCAACTACAAAGTGGTACTTGCCCTGGGTGCTTGCCATCTACAAGGATGAGGTCACATGCTGCTGCAGCTGCTGACCTTCAATATCCCCTGAAAGAGTTTGGGGTAGACAGCAGGGATGAGGCACTTTGTGCTCCAGGGAGACCGGTGGAACCCGTCTTTAGATATTTTAGATATTTTCAGGAACTGATTTCATGATCCCAATCCTTGCATTTCCTCATATATCTAGAAAAACACTAAATCCCTTCATGGTGACATCAGCTCCTCCTGATTGGCAGAAAACCTTCTGTAAGATAAGTGCTTCACTGTACTGAACTCCCCCTTCAGCAAAGTCATATATACTGACCTTCGGCCACTACCTCTCTGGAGCCATCTCTCAGAGCTATCTGAGGTGCTGTCTCGTGGGCTGCGGTCTTCATTCTGCCCCAAATAAAACTTAACTCACAACTCTCACGTTGGGCATCTTTTTTAGTCAACATACATATTAATGCTAATCTGTGTGACAACTCAAGGCAAACACTATCAGTCACGTTTCACCGTGGGGAGATTATGAGATGGACAGATTTGAACAAAGCCACACAGCTTGGTCTTGAACTGGAGTCTGTATATGTGAGTAGCTCAGTCACGTCCAACTCTTTGAGACCCCATGGACTGTAGCCCACCAGGCTCTTTCGTCCAGGGAATTCTCCAAGCGAGAATACTGGCGTCTACCAGTCAACAAATTCAACATATCATGCTGGCTTTCTCTCGGACCTGCTCTTTCCTTGGGGTGGGGGGTGGAATCAGATATAACGATTATTCAGAAAGTACATGGTTAGAGTCAAGTTCCATCCATTTAACTCTAGGGTTTTGCTTTTTGTTTTCATTTTTTTCTTTTTTGCTGTGCCATGCAGGTTGTAGGATCTTGGCTCCCCAGCCAGGGGTCAAACCTGTGCCCCTGTAGAGAAAGCACTGAGTTCCAGCCACTGAACCACCAGGGAATTCCCATCTACCTCTATGCTCAGTTACAATTCACATTCGAAGAGCCTCTATTTTTTTTTTCAATAAAGTATTTAAAAACAAGATAGGTTATAGGCTACGAGGCAGAAAGATACAAGATGGAGGAAATGGAGGAAGAGGATGGAGTCTTAAGAGATGCTAAGAGTGACTATTAAAATCCCCTGGGCTACACTCTTACTGCAGAAGCTCATGTATTAGCGAAAAGATACTGTTTGCTGGAATTTCTGAGATTCCGCCCCCCTTTAATTCTAGACAACTTTGAGAACAAGACATCAGCAAACTCGGTCTTCAATTGTGATCTTCAAGTTTGCAATAGTTCCTCTTTCTTTTTAATTAAGAACAAATTCTTTCAGCCTCATCTCGAGGCTTACTTCCTGGACCAGGGACCAAATCTGTTCCCCCTGCAGTAGAAATACAGAGTCCTGACCACTGGGCCGCCAGAGAAGTCCCTGGTTCCTTTTTCACTGAAGATGAACCAACTGAAAAGAAGCCAAGTGGGAACCGCATGCCCTACTCACACATCCACCCGTTCCTCTCCTGCTCTCTGTCCTCTTGTATTCCCTCTAACTGACCAGAAGGAAGACTCTGTGCCAAAGGGAAAAGGGCTTTGTGGTTTTGTTTCCAAATATTTCAATTATAAATCAATCATTTAGCAAAATTCAATGGAGTTTGCAAAATTTCCCCTTGAATCAGCTCCCACGGAGAACCCAAAACGTCTTGGGGGCGAAAATTCAAGTGGTCTCTCTCTCTCTCTCTCTCTCTCTCTCAGGTTTTAGTCAACTTCTCCAAGCTAGTGCTTTCCGTGTTTCTGATTTTATGTGCTCGGTAATACACCCTCATAACTCAAATGGGATGAACCAATTAAACATTTCCCTGTAGTCTTTAAAATAGCTGCTCTTGGCATGTTTTTTGCATGGCACAAACCTCTGCGGGAGGAAACGATAGAAATCTTGCACTATTTAAATATAGAATTGGGACATCAAAGAAGGGGTTGTATTGAAATAACATGGATAATTAAGGAAGTGGAGAACAGTAATAACTGATTTACATAAAATGCTAATGAGTCTCTTGACTTGTTTGGCAATTTGCACTTTAGGCTTGGTGACTGTGGCTCCAAATTTATGATCTCATTTTTATTTTAATATTTTCTTTTAGCGAGTTGTAACCAACACTAATGGGCGCCTGCCAACGTCTAACTTCTTCCAGAAGAACCACCCAGAAGCTTCTTCCCCAACCCGTCAAGCACGTGGGGCTTGGGTGCTGGGAGGATGCAGCTGGCCTGGGAGCTTCCTGGATGCCCTGTTTTGGGCGGGTTTCCTTTTCTGTTCCGGGGCTGGCGTCCTTAAGGATGATCAGGGGTTTTCATGATATTCACAGTCGGCTGAGCTCACTGGGCTGGAGAACTTGGAAAACAAAGGCGGTGTCTCCGGGGGCTGAGCAGGTCCTTGGGCAGCCCGCCTCTTGCTATTCAAAGGGAGAGCCTGGGTTGAGGTGGGGTGGGGTGAGGCTCCCTTTCGCTCTTTGGGCAGCGAACATTCTGCACCATCCTCTAAAGCCCTGCGCCTCTGAGAAAAAATTACATGCTCTGGAAATCCCTATTTTACTGTACTCTTCTCCGGATCTCGCTTGGCAGGCCCACCGCCTCCCGTGAATGAGAATGAGAGCTGGATCTTTTCCGTGAGGACGTGCCTGCCTTGACCTTCAGCGTCCCCTGCTTCCCTCCAAGCCCTCTAAGCATGATCCATTGCCATCTCCGGCCGTTCCCCCATCCACCCCACTGATGGGTTTCAAAGCTCCTTATATTTCCGAGTCCTGACGCATGGCGACGGTGACCAGGGCTCTGCCCGCTCTCTCGTGGACTGCACAAGGTCACCGCTGAGGAGAGGAAGGAGGCAGGCGCAGCCTTTATCAGGATGTATTGCTTCACTTTTTCTATCCATCACCGAGGCGATGATTCTATTTTAGTGAAAATCCATTGAACTCCGATCAAGTCAGATGGCTGTTATCATTGGAAACTCAAGAGCTGTCAAGCCCTAATCGGTACAAATGGGGGACCAGGAAATGGGGGAGCTCCAGGCCAGCGATGGTCTTCTGGGGGATCTTTGTGGTCTTTCTGGTTTCCGCAGTTTCATCGGACCGTTTTATTTGAAGCACCTGTTCGGCTGCTCCGTTGGCAAGCGGGAACATCTGGCTGCACGAGGTAGAACGGACTCCCTCCGATTACAGGCGACTGAGGTGCAGGGTGGAGACGGGATGGTTTCTCGTGCTGTGCTGTTTACTGGGGGCACTGACAGTCCTGCTCCCGTCAGAACACAGACACACACATGAGCGACCACAGGAAGCGGAAGGGGACAAGTGCACACACACTGCAGAGACAGCCAGGCTACAAGCACCCTATTGTGTGGCCTTTTCAATGTGTAACTATTCTGGTCACCCACCTGGCTATAGGATAGTATGTTAACAGGCAAAGGCGTGCACTGAATTTTTATGATAAATGCCCCGATTTGCATTTTCCTGTGTTTGGGAAGGTTAGTCCACAGTTACCATCTTCAACCATGGGGTGGGGATGGAGGTGGGGAGACAGAAAGAGACATTTCCAAGCTCCCTGAAAAATTCTTTTTGGCTTGTTGGCTGCTGATTGATTTCATGAAATCTGCCATTTGAAGAAACTCATTTAAACGTATCTGCCGCCCTGCCAGTTCTCTAAACTTCTCCTAGAGGTGGGTGTGAAAAAGGGTGACGGGATGGTTTTCAATCAGGATCCTGGAGCTCAAAGTGACGTTTAACTCTTAACTATCCAAACATGAATTATTTTCCCTGTAGGACATGAGGAATCATATTTCTTCCACTGCCCCTTTGCAGGCCAACCCCTGCTGGGGTGGGCTGAGTAGGAAGGAACTTCAGTTCAGTTCAGTTCAGTCACTCAGTTGTGTCTGACTCTTTGCGGCCCCATGAATCGCAGCACGCCAGGCCTCCCTGTCCATCACAAACTCCCGGAGTTTACTCAAACACATGTCCATCAATTCGGTGATGCCATCCAGCCATCTCATCCTCTGTCATCCCCTTCTCCTTCTGCCCCCAATCCCTCCCAGCATCAGGGTCTTTTCCAATCAGTCAACTCTTCGCATCAGGTGGCCAAAGTACTGGAGTTTCAGCTTCAGCATCAGTCCTTCCAATGAACACTCAGGACTGATCTCCTTTAGGATGGACTGGTAGGATCTCCTTGCAGTTCAAGGGACTCTCAAGAGTCTTCTCCAACACCACAGTTCAAAAGCATCAATTTTTCGATGCTCAGCTTTCTTCACAGTCCAACTCTCACATCCATACATGACCACTGGAAAAACCACAGCCTTGACCAGATGGACCTTTGTTGGCAAAGTAATGTCTCTGCTTTAATAGGCTATTTAGGTTGGTCATAACTTTCCTTCCAAGGAGTAAGCATCTTTTAATTTCATGGCTGCAGTCACCATCTGCAGTGATTTTGGAGCCCCAAAAAATAAAGTCTGACACTGTTTCCACTGTCTCCCCATCTATTTCCCATGAGGTGATGGGACCAGATGCCATGATCTTAGTTTTCTGAATGTTGAGCTTTAAGCCAACTTTTTCACTCTCCTCTTTCACTTTCATCAAGAGGCTTTTTAGTTCCTTTTCACTTTCTGCCATAAAGGTGGTGTCATCTGCATATCTGAGGTTATTGATATTTCTCCCGGCAATCTTAATTCCAACTTGTGCTTCCAGCCCAGCGTTTCTCATGATGTACTCTGCATAGAAGTTAAATAAGCAGGGTGACAATATACAGCCTTGACGCACTCCTTTTCCTATTTGGAACCAGTCTATTGTCCCATGTCCAGTTCTAACTGTTGCTTCCTGACCTGCATACAGGTTTCTCAAGAGGCAGGACAGGTGGTCTGGTATTCCCATCTCCTTCAGAATTTTCCTCAGTTTATTGTGATCCACACAGTCAAAGGCTTTGGCGTAGTCAATAAAGCAGAAGTAAATGTTTTTCTGGAACTCTCTTGCTTTTTCGGTGATCCAGCGGATATTGGCAATTTGATCTCTGGTTACTCTGTCTTTTCTAAAACCAGCTTGAACATCTGGAAGTTCTCAGTTCATGTATTGCTGAAGCCTGGCTTGGAGAATTTTGAGCATTACTTTACTAGCATGTAAGATGAGTGCAATTGTGAAGTAGTTTGAGCATTCTTTGGGATTGCCTTTCTTAGGGATTGGAATGAAAACGGACCTTTTCCAGTCCTGTGGCCACTGCTGAGTTTTCCAAATTTGCTGGCATATTGAGTGCAGCACTTTCACAGCATCATCTTTCAGGATTTGAAATAGCTCAACTGGAATTCCATCACATCCACTAGCTTTGTTCGTAGTGATGCTTCCTAAGGCCCACTTGACTTCACATTCCAGGATGTCTGGCTCTAGGTGAGTGATCACACCATTGTGATTATCTGGGTCGTAAAGATCTTTTTTGTACAGTTCTTCTGTGTATTCTTGCCACCTCTTCTTAATATCTTCTGCTTCTGTTAAGTCCATACCATTTCTATTGTTTATTGAGTCCACTTTTGCATGAAATATTCCCTTAGTATCTCTAATTTTCTTGAAGAGATCTCTAGTCTTTCCCATTCTGTTGTTTTCCTCTATTTCTTTGCATTGATCACTGAGGAAGGCTTTCTCATCTCTCCTTGCTATTCTTTGGAACTCTGCATTCAAATGAGAATATCTTTCCTTTTGTCCTTTGCTTTTTGCTTCTCTTCTTTTCACAGCTATTTGTAAGGCCTCCTCAGACAGCCATTTTGCTTTTTTGCATTTCTTTTCCATGGGGATGGTTTTGATCCCTGTCTCCTGTACAATGTCACGAACCTCCGTCCATAGTTCATCAGGCTCTCTGTCTATCAGATCTAGTCCCTTATATCTATTTCTCACTCCCCTGCATATTCATAAGGGATTTTATTTAGGTCATACCTGAATGGTCTAGTGGTTTTCCCTACTCTCTTCAGTTTAAGTCTGAATTTGGCAATAAGGAGTTCATGATCTGAGCCACAGTCAGCTCCAGGTCTTGTTTTTGCTGACTGTACAGAGCTTCTCCATCTTTCGCTGCAAAGAATATAATCTGATTTCGGTGTTGACCATCTGGTGATGTCCATGTGTAGAGTCTTCTTTTGTGTTGTTGGAAGAGGGTGTTTGCTATGACCAGTGTGTTCTCTTGGCAGAACTCTACTAGCCTTCTCCCTGCTTCATTCTGTACTCTAAGGTCAAATTTGCCCGTTATTCTAGGTGTTTGTTGACTTCCTACTTTTCCACTCCAGTCCCCTATAATGAAAAGGACAACTTTTTTGGGTTTTAGTTCTAAAAGGTCTTGTAGGTCTTCATAGAACCATTCAACTTTGGCTTCTTCAGTGTTAGTGGTTGGGGCATAGGCTTGGGTCACTGTGATATTGAATGGTTTGCCTTGGAAATGAACAGAGATCATTCTGTCGTTTTTGAGATTGCATCCAAGTACTGCATTTTGGACTCTTTTGTTGACTGTGATGGCTACTCCATTTCTTCTAAGGGATTCCTGCCCATAGTAGTAGATATAATGGTCATCTAAGTTAAATTCACCCATTCCAGGAAGGAACTTAGGTACCTGAAAACTTGGTGCCTATGTGTGTTCACTTCACCACTTCAAAATACCCAGCAATCTTTCTGTGTATTTTCTATTTTGCAATCTATATCTTTATTCCTCTTTATCAGTGAGATTAACTGAATGCTGAGTATGTATTCTTAAATAAATTTCCATTCTGAATAATAGCAACTATAATAAGGGTCATTATTTACTGCATACTTGGGGTGGACCAGGCTGTGTGCCAAGTGCTTTGCGCACGTTGTCTCATTGAGTCCTGACGCTGCATCTCAGTGAGATGGGCACATCTCCCATCTCTGCTAACAGATGAGGAAACCAGGGATCTGAGGGCACCAGCCACTGACCAGATGCTCACATGATTTAAAAGCGGCAGATGCCCAAGAACGGCACCACCATTCACCTTACGCAGTTGTACGGCACAAGAGAAACCGCTGAGCCACCTTTGCTTCCAGAGCCGCACCGCTGATGCCTCCAGGATGGGCAAAGGAGGCTCAGTGTGATGGGAGGCCACTGACACAGCGAGAATCAACAGAGAGGCTCTCCAGTGAGGTCACTAGATCAGAGCACAGTCATCAGTATTCTGATCAGTATCCCGTTACTTTCATCATTATCACTTTCTACAAAAAAAAAAAAAAAAGACCCAGAAAAGCATATTTATATCAACACAATTCATTAAATAGTAATGTCAACCTGCCCAAGTCTAATAATGCTGTTACAACAGACATATGGCTCTGCTTTGAGAAAGACGGCCTGCTGTGGGGAGCAGAAGCCTGAAGTTTTAATGCCAAAGGGTTATAGACAAGGTCACCCGTGGATTCTCAGGGAAGATACTAGCAAATCCATGAAGCAGTGTTGTGTTCTCTTGCCACTGAACAGAATGAAGAAATGTATGTGCAAGGGGCTTCCTAAGAGTGGGAAAAACTGAGTTCTTTCCATGGCAGGTTATGTTTGTATCAAGCAATGATGCAGGTTTGTAAAAAGCCATGGCTGTTGTGAACCTATTTTTAACTAAGTATGAGCACCAACCCTGTAGCACTGTTTTCCAAGGCAGAGGCTGTGGATTCTAGCACAGGAAGTGTGCCGCGGGGTCAGTCCACCACCAACTCAAGCCTGAGCACCCGGTCCTCCGGCTGCCACTCGAGTGACGCTGAACATGTCTCTTTCCTTCTCAGATCCCTGAAGACTACGTGCCCAGAGCTCACTGTGCCGGGCGCAGGGCTGTGCAGTTAACGCAAAGATCCTTGACCATGACCCTGTGTGATGAGACGGGCAATACTGCTACGTCCATCTTACAGATGGGAAAATGGAGATGCAGAGCTTTCAAACTTCGGCAACCAGGATCAAGGCCAACTCCCACCTGCCTCTGCAGCTCACGTGCGTCTCCACTTCCGAGCCCATCACAGACTCACCTGGGGCACCCACTGTGTGGACAGTGGGTCACACAGAGGCACACGGAGCCCCAAAGCCACCCCAGCTGGAGCTGCCCCAGTCAGGACCCTGGATGCTGTGACTATGCACTGCCTCCTCGTTTCAGATTCACTGAGCCAGGATTCTCCGGGACTGGCAGTCAGCTTCCTACCTGCTGCTGGGGGTTTCAGGGCAAAGGCCACACACCCTCACTCCCGCCATCTACAGGAACAGGAATGGCAAAGAACACGCACGGACTCTCGGGCAGCGGCTGGGCCTTCCCCTGCAGCTGGCATGAGCTCACCCACTTCTCCCAGTCTACTGCGTGAGGAAGGTGCTAAGGTGCCGTTTTTGTCCTCAAAGTATGGAAAAGGAAACACGCTGAGAACGGTCATGTGATACGATCGGGCGGCTCAGCAAAACCGGCAGAGGCAGTACCAGACCCCGACCTGCTGGACACGCAGGTCACGGCTTCTCCATGCTGGCAGAGGGACGTTTACACACCGCCTGCAGGTCACTGTCCTGAATCCGTTAATAAAACTCACACCAACACCCACAAGGACCTTGCGGAGACAGAAATTGCTGCCGGTTTGTGAAAGCCCACAACTCCAACTGGTGGAAAGGAAGACCATGTGAAGTGCTGGGGAGAAGGAACAGGGAAGAAGCCATGATCGCAGGCATGAATAAATTCAAGAAACAAATACATGCAGATTCTATCCTCAAAAACCTCCTGTGATAATTACGTAAGGAGATGTTAATTTGGCCAACGGGTTGGGGTTCTTATGATTAGAGATCGTGTAAAAATAGTGTAATTTCCCTCAAGCCCCTTGAAAGTCCCTTATTTTATGGAAATGTCACCACCTGGACATCAATACTGTCTTTTGGAGACACTGTCCTCTGACTTAAGTCTGAATTTACTATGGAGCCCCCTTAGGAAGCCTTCTTAGGAGGTTGCCTGTCAGGAGAATTAAATGCAAACTTTTATCTCTCCTTTCTAAATCTCCTCCTTTCAATCACTAATCTCTCCAGGAAAGAACACAACCAAACAGTCCCATTAAGTAAGAGGTAGATAGGACTGATGTAAACCCGCCCCCCATCACAGCTGCCTTGAATTAGGGGCATGCTCCTTACTCCACAGTGGCCCTTCCCCAGATGGCCTTGCCAATCAGCAGATCTCCTGCTGTCTGCAATGTCCAGTGACTCCGGCCACACTCACAGAAGGAACCTGCTTAAGGCATCCGACAGGCTCCCCCTGCAAGCGACTCTAGAGGCTAACTGAAATTCACTGACATACACAGATCCTAAAAATGACTTTTTTTAAAGGTAAATTACAATGGTCCAACTTTGCCAAATAGACTCTAGGTATGTTAAGAAGTGACTGGCTGTTCTGGGCTCCGGTCGCCCTGGTCTGACTGACCCTGGGCTCCCTCTGTGCCTGATGGTGGGTTTAGGCAGTCAGGGTGAACCGGGTGATGTTGCTGAAACAAGCGAGCGCCTGCGTCTCAGCGTCTCAGGTCACAATGCAGAAGCACGAGCCACGTCTCCATGTCCACCTTGGTTGAGCCTCTTTCCTTTGTCCTTTTTCTAACAGGGCAGCTGGTATCGGAAATCTTGCCGGCCAGCGTGGCAGAGGGTGTGATGTGGCACACACAATGTTCCTAAAGTTTCTGCCTCCAAGAGTGTGTCTCACTGACACATCAATTCCAGCCAGATTCCACCAGCCAAGGCAAGTCAGGAGGTGGGAAGGGACAGTCATCCCCTGTGCCCAGACGCAGGCACTGTGAGCAGCCCTACTGATGCGGCGGTGGGGAGGGAGACGCTGAGGATAAGTGAGAATGCCCTGACAGGGTTGCGCCCCAGGATGCGCACGTCAGGATGGGGCATCACGAGAATTCAGCCCCGGATTCTGAAGGCCCTTGTGTCAACCAGGAAACACGCTGCCCCTGCCCGGGGCTTGCTCCTCCAGTAAGCAGACCACCTCCGAACGGTCCACGGGTCCTGGTCTCAGCGATCTTTTGTCCCCATCACGCTTACCTAACAGATGACCCTACCAATTCCCATTGGCAGCCCTTTGTCATGTAATGAACAGGATGCAGGCTGATGAATGCGGCCACTGCACAGAAAACGTCAGTTCTTTCATTAAGCAAACCTTCCCGAGTTCATTGTATTGAACCGGGGTTTGGGCTATTAGGCTGACACATGACAGAGACAATTCTAGTCACATTGTAAGTGCCTATTCATGTCTGGCAAATTCCGCCTTACACGCACGCACACATTGAGAATCGGGCTCTTGTTGCCTGGGACTTTCTTTTTTTTCCCTCTCCGAGTCTATTTTCCTATTTTTAACTGCTAATTTATTAAGAAACACCCCACTTTATTTAGAGAGAGCCTCAACAAGCCTAATTCAGGGAGAACAGAATGGCCCCTTGGGCTGAGATTCTGCTCTGCTAGCCACCCGACTCGCCTGTTCTTCCCAGACGCACCAATATTGACACACCGTCTTCATGTGTGAAAGGAAAGAAGAAAATAAAATATTTGCGTGTGGACTTGTGACACCACAGGCTCTTCTGGCTGCTCGCATTTTAAGAGGAAAACATTATTTATAAGCTTAGAGCTTCCGTTAGAGGAAGGGGACAGGGCTGAAGGCATCATTCCAGGAGCCAGGCCATGCATGAGCCTGCCTGATGGGGGCAGAAGTTCTCAGGATCCGAGGCCAGAAGCCCAGGCTGCTCTGGCTCCAGCCGGCCCCTTCCTCCATGGGTGGTCCATCAACAACACGCAGTGGGTGCCTGCTGGGTGGCCGGCCCACGCTGGGTATCAGGATGTGGACAAGGAGGGTTAGGGTCTGTGGTCCAGCGGGAGAGAGGCCAACAGATAATTACACTCAAATGAGCTCCGTGGGATTACAGATCCTGAGCGTAACCATCCTCCTCTGTTTGTTCATTTCCACCTCGTCTAAGTCACCATCACTGCTTTCTTAGGTCCCTGGGCTACCTCCCGATCAGTCCTTCCTCTTGCCTCCTACAGACTGGAACCACCTCTTTTTAAAAGTGTGAATCAAACCACGTTACCCTCTTGCTTTTAAACTTCTAATGACTCCCCTCATGATTACGATAAAAGCCAGACTCCTTATGGTGGCTTCACAGTCTAGCATTTTTCTCCATCTCATCGTCTATCACTTGGCTCCAACTACAGCAGGTGTTCTCTGTTCCTTGAACAGGGCAAGCATACTTGTACCCCAGGACCTTTGCACTTGCCAAGCTTCTGATTTGGAATCTCTGTCGTAAGTTGTCTGCATGGCTATCACCATTCAGGATTTGGTTGAAATATCATCTTCCTCAAAAGCCATCTCTGACCACATACACAATCACTATCAACTTCCTTCTCTTCCTTCATTTCCATGTAAAACTATCTAATGTATTTGTTTCCCCCTATAACTTAAATGTAAGCTCCAGGAGCAATGAGATTTTCTCTAATTTAACCTAGCATCTCCGGATTCTGCAACGGTGCCTGACTCCTAGTTTTGCAGTGGCAAAAACGAAACATGGATAATAAAAATAAGAGGAGGTGTTACTCCTAGAGCAATGATCTGTACTTACATGCCCCTCATTCTGGGAGATCTTTACCTGCACTATCTCATTGAGTCCTCCCAACAACAGGAAATCACTTCTGGTCTGCAATTTTCCAATCTCCTGTCTGCAGATTAAATTCTGACCAAGATTTTCAGTGACTGCTGGTGACCTTGCCTTGACCCTGACAAGCACATTAGTCTGCGTGCAGACAGCAGGTGGTTCTAAGATCTGGCCTTGGCTGCACCAGCCTCCCTTACATGCCGGACGATCCATCGTCCGAGCAGCATCTTTCCGTGCTTCTAGTGTGTGTGGGTTTCAGACGCTAAGTCGTGTCTGACTCTGAGACCCCAGGACTGTAGCCCACCAGGCTCCTCTGTCCATGGAATCCTCCAGGCAAGAATACTGGAGTGGGCAGTTATTCCCTTCTCCAGGGGATCTTCCAACCCAGGGACAGAACCCGAGTCCTGTACCACAGGCAGATTCTTCACCATCCGGGAGAAGCACCCAGTTCTTGTATGTTGCAAACCCTGAAGTCAGGACGTCAGTTACTAAGGATTAGGAGAGGACTCTGGTCCAAAAAGCATCTGTGCTGACCCTTCCTGAAGTTTTCCCTCAAACAGCCCAGACACAAGGCTCCCACCCGCTCCCCACCCTCTGCCACCCGTCTCTTTCAAGAGAGATTTATTACAGCGCTGTCAACAGAATCCTACCTTTACGGAAAAAGATAAAAATAAGAAACACCTTACAAGAAGACGCCGTGGAGAAAGCTAAATCATAAATGTTTGATAAGGAATGGTCAAATCCAGACAAATAACTGTTCAATCCCACTTTGTATTAAGCAGATAAAGTCATACAGAAAATCAATGTGATGTATTGAAACGGGAGGGGAAAAAAAAATGCCAAGCTTGGAAATTGGGCTACATAGTGTTATGAAGCAGTTGCTTCATAAGAGATTGCTCATAATATGATGACCACATACATTTTTTAAAATGGGGCGCTGATTACTGACTTGCTGCCCTGTCATTCGTGATCCAGTCCTCTCCTCTGCTTCTCCTGCTGCTGCTGGAGACAATTCCTGGGGTGACACACGCGTTCTCAGGGGAGGCGGCAGAGAGGAAACCGGTGCCACTGCTCAAAGAGACACTGCAGCACTTCCTATGAAACCCACCGGGTCAGAGACGCTCACATCCTCTGTTCCAGCGCATCTGCTTCTGGAGAGTCGCCCTTGTGATGCGAAATGCACACGCAGGCGCGCTCATCACCAACTTGTGTTGAAAAGCAAAACAGACTCAATCTACATGTGTCGAGAGAGGAGAGGATGAGGGAATGACAGGCCGCCGTACGGTGGACCGTTATGCGGTCATGGCACGCTGGGCGGCCAAGCTCCCTGTGCAGATAACCAAACGATCCCTAAGACGTCACCACGTACAAACAGCAGGGTAATAAGCAGCCGTGTTCGGTGGTCTCGGCTGCATGAGCTTTTTAAAAAGCTATGTATCTATGGGCTTCCCTGGTGTCTCAGACAGGAAAAAACCTGCCTGCAGTGCAGGAGACCCACACTTGATCCCTGGGTTGGGAAGATCCCCTGGAGAAGGGGATGGCTACCCACTCTAGTATTCTGTACACATATCCATATCTGTACACATATCAATATCAAATATAATATATATATCTCTCTCTCTCCACACACACACACACATATATACAGCACACATTTTTGTATCTGATGGTAAACGTGTAGGAAGTTTCTGGAAGAATCCACAGCACACCTTTAACAGGTGGTTTCTTTTGGAGAGAGCTTAGGGGATGAGGGACAAAGGAAAACTTTGTTTTTAAAATGCTATCAAAGGGTTTGAAATTCCACCATGAGCTTCTATTGCTTTTACTGTTTATTTCCCCCGAGTGGAGTGGCAAGCGGCAATAAAAACAAAGCGATAGGAAATGCTTTCTCAAGATTTGGAAAGCCTGGTTGTTTCCGTGAGTTATCTGACAGAAGACGCGGGGAGCTCTGGGTGTTCTTCACTAAGTCTCCAGCCCAGGACCTCTCCCGTCAGAAACTGAGGAGTCCATCTGGAGCCGCCTCCTGCACTGAGGGGCCTCTTCCACCTCCAGGGAGAACATCAGTGCCTCTGACTTCCTTCTGTTTCCCCCAAGCCCACCCCAAACCTCCTCAAATAAATGGAAGGGGTTTCTGCTACAGATGTGGGACCTCCGTGTGCAGCAGTGCATGTTAAGAGGCTGGCTCGTGCTGGCCAAGCTACTTTCAATACTTTCTCTGTAAGGTAATAACCTCCCTCCTGCTGATGGCATTATTTTATATAACCTGTAATTAAATAACAACAACAAAAAAGAAGCAGCGGAGTATATAAAAGTCAACAGATGAGGGAAAGGGCCTTCGAAACAGAAGATAATAAAGCTTGCGAAAAAGAGTAAACCCTGGCCCAGAGATCAACAACTCCCACGTCACCACGGAGAATGATGCGCTTGCTTTGAGGTGAAACAATAGCAGGTGAAGGTCAATTAATGCTGTACCAATGAGCCTAAAATGAGGCGATTGTACAGCACGCACAAACGGTGCGTTGAGTTCCTGCTGGGGAAGGCCCTGGGGAGGAGAAGGCAGCTGAGGAAAGGGAGCTGGAGGCCTGGTGGTTTGCTCTCTTGAAATAAACATCTGAGAAGAGTCAGGCTGTACGTCTAAATAAGCAGAGAGACTTAGACAAATGGAAATACTTCTCCCAATTTATCTTTGACGCGGTGCTTTCCATCTTCATACAGGCAAAGATCAGATCAGTGTGATTTTTTTCAGATGCTTTTGGGTGCTGGGGAACTAGGAGAAAAGATCTCTTTAGACAAATAAACAGAATTCTCCTGCCCAACCTTCTGGAGCAAGAGATACGTAACTGTACTCAAGAACAATCTGATAATTGCTTGGACTGTGGTTTGAATCCTTAGCTCTGCCACTTGCTCATCCGCACTTTAAGTGATCCGGTCACCTCTCTGCACCATGCAGCGGCTGAGTGCGCTTGCGCTTGGTTAAACAGCATTTCCACAGAAGTTAAGTCCACCTGAACTTAACTGGAAGTAAGTTAATATCTGGAAGTAGCGTCTTGGCAGATAGTTAAAATGAGGTCATACTGGATTCTGGTGGGGCTAAATCCAATGACTGGTGTCCTCCTGAGAAGACACACAAATTCAGAGGGAAGAAGGTGGTGTGAGGTCAGAAAGACAGAACAGAGTTATGCTAACATCAGACCAGGAACATCGCTCCTGTGAAGATTAAATTACCGATCACGTGCCAAGTGTTTACAGTAGGGCTTGGCACATAGTGAACATTACCGAGGTTGAAGTTCATATCATATTTTGGTTTTGTCAACACTTTCCTTTGTTCTATAAGAGTATAAATACTTTCCCTTGGATAAAAAACAAACAAAACCATCAACACTCTTAGAGAAGAGTATGAAGCATGGGTTCTCAACAAGGGGTGATTCTGCGGCCTGACCAAGGGATATCTGAGACTGCCCACAGAAATTTTTGGCTTTGCAGGACTTGGGAGAGAGGTGGGATCGTCTAGTGAGTAGAGATCTGGGTTGCTGGCAAAGATCCCGCAAAGCACAAGAAGGAAGGCCCCCGTGGCAGAGAGTTCCCGGGACCAGCGGTCACTACTGCGAGGCTGAGACACTCTGGTACCAGGTGAGCACCAAGGCCAGCTGGCCCTTGAGTCCTGCCTCCCGAGAGTGTCCAGCACTACACGATTCCTCCTCGTGAGAACGACCACCACCACCATCCACCCTCCCCACAGAAGCCAAACGGAGCAAGTCGTACCAGTAAACGGCGCCAGCAACAAACCAAGACTCGAGCCCTTCTCTGCTCCGCCTCCCAGGCTACAGAAGGCAAGGCGACCGCGTATCCTCCGGGAATCACGGGCTGGGAAGAGCAGGGGAGGAAGGACGGTAAGGACCCGCAAAGGACAACGGTGAGCGGAGCTGGGGTGGTGGTGACGGGGGTGACCGACGGTCATCGGGCACCCGGTCTGAGGCACCAGGTGACGCAGCTCAGTGACGGCAGGGCGTGGGGGGCGGGGTGAGGGACGCCAGCATGGCCGTCTGGTGTCTGGACCGTGCGGGTGGACCAGGCGAGGTGCCCCTCGCACAGGCAGAAAGCACCACGGGAGGCCTGACGATCTGCTGATTAAGTGCACGCGTGAGCCCAGAGGGAACACCTGTGCTCTTCGAACAAGCTCGCAGGCCCCGACATCCCGGGGCCGCGGGGGACCGTGACTGCCACGCTGGCCGCTGCAGCGGGCGGTGTCCGCATCCTCTCTCTGCGTGTCCTCCTGCTGCCCACGGAGCATGTCCGTCTTCACGAGATGGATGAATCTGCTGAAGGCGCCCAGCCTCTGGCTTCTGAAGAAGCCACATGGAGGGAGGGTGAAAAGACACATGGGGATGCGCCCTGTGGATGTGTGTCCGGAGAGGTGACAGAGACAGGAAACACGTGTCAGGGTCGGGCCTGTGACGGCCCACCAAGAAGGCCTGATCACGCGATGTTCACGGGCTGCTGGACGACGGGGTGGGAGGGGGTACAAAGAGGGGGCCGTGGGTTGAACACACACGCGTGTGCTCACGTGAAAAGCAGCAGCAGGACCCTCACTCTCCTTCTCAAGCTGGTACTTCTGCTCCTCGAAGTGATGAAGCCGATCAGGATTAAGGAAGAATAAGCCAGGACTTCCTCCCAAACCTGCCGCTGGCATTGAACAGACGTCTGCCTTGATGTTGGTTTTGTTTTCCCCCGGTAAATCAAGGTGTCTCCCCAGGGCTGCGCGCCGTGAAGTTTTCAAGATGAGCAAAGATAACCATATTCCAAATCAGAGCAGGTGGGATCCTGAGCCGGGGAGCACGGACGGCCCACGGGGTCCCTGAAAAACTGAGCTCGGTGCACCTAAATCCAGTGTAACCTCTAAATCAGGCTTCGGATCACAGATCTGTTTACTTTCATTTGGTGATAATTGTTCACAGCAGAACATATCAGAAAATTCTATAAAAGGAACCACAGCCAGGAAATAGTAAATAATTAATCACCCTCCCTCCCAGCCTCTTGCATCTCTGTTGATATAAATGACCGTATAATTCCAAACCCAATTATCACTACTTAGCCGTTCCATTTTGTAGTTAAAATCCCACAAAATTAAAGTGCATCAATTGTTAATGGTAATAGACCAGACAAGGGATTAAAGATTATTTTAATGTTTATTTCCTGTCAAGAGATCTTCTGGCAGGAAACACCGCAGACAAAAGGCGGGACACTCAGATGAGATTCATATATTTAAATCTTCTAACTTCTGAAAACATTATGGATATAATTACTTGTTTAATTTACTTGTTCCCTCAAGATATGGGCTGGGGAGATCAAGCCAACTTTTTTATATCAAGTTCTCAGAAAAGAAAGGCAAGCTCTGGAGCATCTAATAAGCTGGTTTATCCTCAATAATCACATCAGATTTGGAGCCTGAGTTCCTGGGCTCTGGGTGCTGCTGACAGAGGGGAGATGTAGAAGCTCGGGGCGAGGGGACTGGGTCCCAGGTCAACTCGCACGCCTGCAACCAGAGGCCTGAGTGGTCACAGGCCTTGCAGCTTCCCCAAGCCTCAGTTACGCCTCGGTAACAGACGGTTGATGAGGACAGCAGTGCACGCTGGACAGAGGTGCCAGAAGGCTGGGAGGCAGCTGAGTGAGGCCAAAGTCACCACCAACCCAAAACACAGGCACAGCACCCTGGCGTGCGTGCCACTGCTCGCAAGGGTCACCCAGCTGAGCCACAGACGCTCAGTTAATCTTTCTAGGTCATCACCGAGACAGACAAGTGCACGTGCTCACACACACACACGGGGACACATCAGAAAACACAATCGCAACATCCAGGGGTCCTCTGAACACAATCTGAGAAATACTGGTCTATTTCCAGAAATGCAGATGATGGCAAAAATAAGTTCCATCCCAATGTCCAATCACTTTACTCAGGATGTAAGCTGAGAGAGATTAAGAAGTTCAAAGGCAATAAACAAATGGGGAGGAGGAATGGGCAAATAGAAAGATTGTTTGATAAGACAAAAAACATAACTGCTCTCCTAAAATTACTATTTAGATCCTGGAGAAAGACTCTAGAATATAAAATATGTGATTACATTTATATATAAGTAAGAGAGAGGGAGGAACCCGGGGGCAGAATGGTTGGATGGACTGACAGACAAAAACAAGAACTGCTCACCTAAAATTACTATTTAAATCCTAGAAAAGTCAGAATCTAGATAGAACTTGAGCCCCTCTTCCCAAAGCAGAGTTAATTGTTTTACCTGTTAATTCCTGCCACCTTCATTTGAATATAAAAACCATGATGGAAGAGTTACCTGTGCACTCACTGCCATATTGCTAGAACGTAAAATAGAGCCTGGCACGTAATAGGTGCTCGAGAAATATCACCAGAGTGGACCATGACGGGGACAGTAAGTGTACGATCATTCTGTGTCTCCGAAGGAATTCCCACCTCGGATTCTCGCGTCCGTATATTAACCCGGTTTACCACTAACAGTAAGGGGCTTGGAAACAAGACGGGCTGAGAAGCCCTGCCCGAACCGCACACCCAGACACAGGGTCAGAGCTGGTCTGAAATCATACTTGCTGACCTGCACCCCGGGCTCATTCCGTGACATCACTCTGGCCTTTGGAGAGTGTCCGTCCACCTGAGGGGGAGGGAAGGCACTTTGCTTAAGAAGCAAAGAGATGATGTTCAAGGGAGCTTCTGCAACAGTTTAGGTTCCCAAAGAGCGCTCGACCTAGGGCTTAGGCTAATCAGTGGAAGTGAAAGGATACTGCGGAAGTCAGCCATCATGACTGCTATGCCTACAGATAAAATACTCACGGCAGGAGGAAATAATAAACAGGAGTTCTTATCTTTAAAGGACACTGCCCATTTCGTGTTTGATGTAAGTCAAATCATTATGCTGGACAACCATAAGCTTACAAGGCCCTGTCAATTATATCTCAACAAGTGGGAGAAGAAAATTTTTTAATATACATTTATAAAAAACAAAAATACAGTGTTCATAATGGGAACCTACTGTTTAGCACAGGGAACTCTACTCATTGTTCTGTGGTGACCGAAACAGGAAGAAAATCCATTTATGTATGGATATATGTATCTGTATATGGGATATGTATATGTATATGGGACATATGTATATGTATAGCTGATTCACTTTGCTATACAGTAGAAACTAACAACATTGTAAATTAACTATACTGTAATAAAAATTAAAAAAAATACAGTGTTCAAACTATAAAAAGGCTAACCAACAATAGAAAAATGGTTAAACAAAATACAATTCATTCATATGGTACACTCTTACTAAATCAAGAATTTTTCTAAGCAATGTTTAGTGACATGACAAATTATTGTTTAAGAAAAAGAAAATATGTAGAAAAAATATAAAGTTTAAATTTTTAAACTTTTTAAAAGCTTAAACCCAAATTTGTTTTCAAAAAAGTCATCATGCGGAGGAGAGAAAAAAACAACAAAATATTAAGAGCAATCATCTTAGGGAAATGGAGTTAACAGAACGTTTTAATTTTCTTCTGCCTAAGTGCCTAAAATTATTTTTTTCTCCTTCTACCATGTGTACTATTGACTACATATTCAAAAAATAAATAAATAAAGTTTTTCAAAGTAACACATGACTCCTGATAGGGGAGAGAGACGGAAAAAAAAGTTCAATCAAACCTTACGCCTGGGTCCAGTCAAAGAATTTACTTAGCTCATGCGTAAACAAAGATTAAGAAATTCACGATCTAATACATACATATATAAAAGAAACATGTGCCTATTTACCAACTTTGTTTTCATTGCAGAAAAGTAAGAATCTAAAATGAAAAGGGATGTGACATCTTGTCCCCAGCACCCGTTTCTTGAGCGTGATGAACCCTGAGCCCTGGAGTGAGGTGGGGGGCTGGGAGTCCTGGCGCTCGTGTCTGGGAGCAGACCCTGGGAGCAATTGTCACGGGGACTTGCAGGGAGACCTCGACCAGGCTAAGAAATGGCTGTCCTTGGGCCCAGAGAGGAGGATGAGCCGCTGACGGTCTGCGTGATTCATCACGGCTTCCTGTACAGCCCCTTGTAGCGTCCGTGATTGCATTTGGCGATCATGGGACACAGCTTCCAAACATGCCCTAAGTAACTCAGAGCCTTGCTCTCAAGTTGCCTTCTGGACCTGGCTCATCGTGAGGGGCTTGGAGGTGTTTCCTTTAAAACAGTCCCAGGAAAGCCAGCCATACATTCATTGGATACCTGATCTCCACAGGAAATAATCATCACAAGAAAGCGAAGGACAAGGGACTTTCCTGGCAGTGCAGTGGATAAGAATCCTCCTGCCAACGCAGGGGACGTGGGTTCCACCCTTGGCCCAGGAGGATCCCACATGACACGGGCCAAGGAAGCCTTGGCCTACCGCGCCATACACTAGAGCCCGTAAGCTGCAGCTACTGAAGTCCTTGCACCCTAGAGCCTGTGCTCAACAGCAAGAGATGCCACTGAAACGAGAAGCCCACACACAGCAAGGAAGAGCAGTCCCCGCTTGACACCAGACAAAGCCTGCGCGAAGCAATGAAGACCCAGCGCAACCAAAAATAAATAAATTTAAAAAGAAAAAGAAAAGGAATAAAGTGACTGATGACGCTGACCATCTCTGTGTCTGGCATTCCGCCGGCCATCTCCCCTGCACAACATCTAACTCCATCAGGTACAGTAAACAAGGCTTCCTATTTTAAAGGTGATAAGACTAGGGCTCAGAAAGAGTAAGGTTGGTTATGATTCCCACCACTGTGGAATAACCCAGATTCATACTCAAGGGGGCCTGATTCCAGAACTCACTGCCCACCTGAATCAGTGGCAGAGGGGAAGGCCGGATGCGGCCTGGGGAGGTGAGCTGAGTCTCTGCAGGTAGATGAACAGAGGGTCTTGGGTGGGGAAAAGAAGGAATCACCCAGCAGGTACCAGGTAAAGACAAGACTCGAGCCCTGGGCCTTGGACGAGCACAAAGGGTGCCAGCTGGCGTCCCTCCAGCCCATCTCTGATACCCTCTTAACAATCTGCTCACACTTCCAGGGACCCGCATGGCTTCCCACCTCCAGGGGACTTGTTCTCCTGCCAGAGTAAGACACTGAATAGCTGCCTGTATTCAACCTGACATCCACAGATATTTAAGAGTCTAATTCGATCGTTACATCTTTTCTGTAGACACAAAGGAACTGCAGGCTTCCGGCACCTCGGGGCTCCCTCTCACATTTACTGTCCTTGTTTAGGCGTGCTGGGTTGGATACACATGAAACAGGGCCGTTTAACTAAAGATGCTGTATAATGGTGCTACTTTGGTGCCTGACAACGTAGGAAACCTTGGTGGATCCTAATACCAGCCAAGAGATGTCGGCCACCGGGGCTTGGGTGGGGGTCCAATTTGCTCATGAATACGGCAGCTGAACAGATGGTCAATGGCTCCAGCAGCCAAGGGGCTATCAACTGAGCTCGGAAAAGCCAAATTCCCGTCAGTGCCAGGCTTAGGAGACGCTCCATTAAGGAGACTCACGTTGTTACAAGAGTTAAGGATATAAACCCAACAGCCAGCCCACGTCCCCCCGCCCCCTTTTCACTGGAAGGCTTGTCATGTCGGTGATGGTATAAGCTCTGAAATTTTCTGTGTGCCTCAGGTGGCTGGCTCGCAGAAATGCACCTTTGCAGGCCAGGTGAGATTTGTGGGACGGGCGAGACGCGACATGGAAACCCGTTCCCTAACCTTTCACCAGGCCTGAAATTTACTGTGAATGGAACTCCTAAAAGTCCATGTTGGCCTCTGATTTAACTACTAAATTGGGTTCCCTGAGAACACCTCTATTATAATAAATACATCACTGTGACAACATATGCTAATTGCACGTCAGAGACTACCGTGGACAACCTACACGTGAGGAATGTACCGAAGGTGGCTGTCCTTGGATCCACACTGGGGCTTTAGGACTGGGCTGAGGCACTGGGAGAACATTAAACATCTCACCAGCAGGCTGCCATTGTGGCCCGCTCCCATCGTGGTGAACGACAGCGGGAACAGAGTACCAGGACCCTAATTTCACACAGGTGACAAAACTGAAATCTGTGCTCACTTGGGATGTGGGTGGTGTCTTCAGCTTATGGAATTTAAGGGGGAAATTATCTGTAAATGTACAGAAATAAGTATGCTTTTCTGAAAGACAAAATACTACTCAGCCATAAGAAAGATGAAATAATGCCATTTGCAGCAACATGAATGGACCTAGAGATGATCATACTAAGTCAGACAAAGACAAATACCATATGATATCACTGATACGTGGAATCTAATTTTTTTTAATTATACAAATGAACTTATTTACAAAACAGAAACAGAGTTGCAGATGTTGACAAATAAACTTATGTTTACCAAAGAGGAAATGTGGGGGGAGGGGCGGGATGAATTGGGAGCTGGAGATGAACATACACACACTACGATGTGCGTGCTCAGTCTTTGTGACCCCGTGGACTGCAGCTCACCAGGCTCCTCTGTCCATGGGAGTCTCCAGGCAAGAGTGCTGGAGTGGGTTGCTGTGCCCTGCTCCAGGGGACCTTCCCAACCCAGGGACCAAACCTGAGTCTCCTGCATTCTTTACTACTGAGCCACCTGGGAACAACCAGCAAGGACCTACTGTACAGTGCAGGGAACTCTAGTCAATGTTCTGTGATAACCTTATGAGAAAAGTACCTGAAAAACAATAAACAAATGTTATGTATGTATAACTGAGTCATCTTCTGTACACTTGAAACTAACACAACATTGTAGACCAACTAAAAGCCAATAAAATTTTAAAAAATAAAGAGTACTAAGAAGATATACACACCTTTTCATCTCCAAGCTATGCCTTGAATAAACTAAAGAAACACTGTGGTCACTGTATGTAGTGACACATTTAAAGGGGGGAAAAAAGATCATTTTTATACAACTCAGCCAAATGACTTTTCTTCTTTTTTTTTCCTAAAAAAACCTTCATTCATTCTTCCTGTTTCTTTTCTTTCTCATCCCTCTTCCCTCCGCCCTCAGACAGCCCGGATCACTCAATTCCCCTGACTGTCCAGCCACTGACCGGACCTGTGAGATGGGGACAGAGTGTGCCTGTCAGGTCTCTCTATGGGTTAGATAAGATGATGGGTGTGCCCACCTTGTACGCTGTGGGCCTTCAACATATAAAATGGTCGTGTTAATGGCAACAACAAACTTACTTTTACTGAGGTCAGAAGTGGCCACACACACATAACAAAAGGACCAGCAGGAGAGGAGAGGAAGAGAAAGTGGGAGGGGTAGGGGCAAATCAAGGTCGTGTGTTGATAGACAGGGGAAGAGCTGGGTGAAAAAAATGAACAGTACAAAGTCAGCCTAGCAAATGAGCCAAGGCCACCCAAAGGAGAATAATCAGGGGCCTTCTAGTCAAAGCTTGTTCTAGCAGGAGGGTCAGGTGCCATCGGGGCCGCTGGGCAGAGGCTCAAAGGCAGACATGGAAGAGGGCACATTTTCTAATAGGAAAAGGGAAGGCTTCAGTGTGTTCTGATTGCAGGCTGTCCTCCTGGGGAGGCTGGGCGCGGGCCAGCTAGGAGTGTGACATCCTCAGGGCTTGGTTTGGGAGCATATATGGCTTTCTCTAGCTGGTCCTGAGTTGGAAGTAAGGACAAAAATTAGTGACGCTGGGTGTTACTGACCAAGTCCTGACCATTTCTGGCTGATGGCTGCGGAGGCTGCGGGTCAGAGGTCTATGATCAGATACGGCCTGGCCATTGCCCATTTGTATATTCAGTGTCTCATTAGCAAGACCATTTAGTGACCCATAACTGTTTACCCCAAAGCTGTCCATGAAAAAGACTGTGACGAAAACTCTTCCCCCAAGCAGCGTGTGCAGGAGGGCTGGCTGGCTGGACCACCCACAGTGCCTCCCAACCACCAGGGCACTGAATTCTCAGAAAGCTCCCCACAGCCTAGGAACAGGCTGCCCACTGCCTTGGGCCTTTGCATAGGGGTATGTGTGAATTTGAGAGGAAAATGGTGCTCTGGCGTCCTGCAGAAATAGCCATTTTTCATACCACTCCTGGGAGGTGGTAATTTATTCAGTCATCTTTCAACATAATTCCTGTCTGACGGATTTTCTTTCTGCCTTCATCTTCTCCAAGGTGCCACACACCTGTCCTGAGTGAATAAGAATAAGTGTGGTGTACAGATAGGAGGGTTCAAGAAGCCGAATGAATAATGGAACAGACTTGTACTAACGCAAATGAAAAGGAAAAGCTCGCTGTTCATAGGAAATTTCTGCCAAAGTGATTACTAATGTTGCTCTTTAGACAAATAGCAGTTAAAAAAAAAAAATCTCTAGGTCTTTATATAGAGTTGAGAGAGTAAAATGGTTGGGATTTCCCCAAAGCTGGAAAAACTCGGTTTCATGTCACCAGCCTCAGCCAATACATGTGTGGTCTGTGTTCTAGAACTTTCTGTTTTGGATCTAAGGTTTAAACCCTGGATCTGCCACTTAGCAGAGAGGTGATTCTGAGGTTCACTTGGGATTATTTTGAGGCAGAAGGGAGGTGATATTCTGAGGGCTGGTGTGGGGACTAGAGCTTAGTAAGCATAGAGGAAATGTAGCTATGATTTTTTAAATGGGGAGGAATAGGCCTGCTCTTGGAGAATGGAAGCAGGGAAGGTTTAACGCAACGGAAATTAGGCTGAAAAAAGCAGGCTGAGATCCGTCCCCTTCCCTAACAGATCCAAAGATGCTCTGCAAAGTGCCTGATTACACGTTGAAAAGGGACCATTATTCTATAACCCTGTGATCTGTGTAGTGATGTGTATGTGCAGAAAGACACAGGGGGTCTTCCTAACCCAGGGATCAAACCCACGTCTCTTTTGTCTCTGGCACTAGCAGGTGGGCTCTGTACCACTGAGCCACCTGGGAAGCCCATAAATGTGGAGAAAGACAGAAGAGATCAGAGTAACCAGCCGGTCCCCAAGGTGGGAAGAAAGGTGAGCCAGACTGTGAAGTGAGCTCTTCCACATGGTCTGCGTGTGCCTGGCCAGCATTCATCTGCTCAGTCGCATCCGACTCTTTGTGACCCCATGAATCACAGCACGCCAGGCCTCCCTGTCCATCACAAACTCCCGGGGTTTACTCAAACACATGTCCGTCGAGTCGGTGATGCCATCCAGCCATCTCATCCTCTGTCATCCCCTTCTCCTCCTGCCCCCAATCCCTCCCAGCATCAGGGTCTTTTCCAATCAGTCAACTCTTCGTATCAGGTGGCCAAAGTATTGGAGTTTCAGCTTCAGCATCAGTCCTTCCAATGAACACCCAGGACTGACTTCCTTTAGGATGGACTGGTTGGATCTCCTTGCAGTCCAAGGGACTCTCAAGAGTCTTCTCCAACACCACAGTTCAAAAGCATCAATTTTTCGATGCTCAGCTTTCTTCACAGTCCAACTCTCACATCCATACATGACCACTGGAAAAAGCTTGACCAGATGGACCTTTGTTGGCAAAGTAATGTCCCTGCTTTTTAATACACTATCTAGGTTGGTCATAACTTTCCTTCCAAGGAGTAAGCGTCTTTTAATTCCATGGCTGCGATCACCATCTGCAGTGATTTCGGAGCCCCCAAAAATAAAGTCTGACACTGTTTCCACTGTCTCCCCATCTATTTCCCATGAGGTGATGGGACCAGATGCCATGATCTTAGTTTTCTGAATGTTGAGCTTTAAGCCAACTTTTTCACTCTCCTCTTTCACTCCACATTCAAGGTCAGGAGGGGCGGCCATGAAAAGATACCCCTCGTCCAAGGTAAGGAGCAGTGGCTGTGCTTTGCTGGAGCAGCCGTGAAGAGATACCCCACGTCCAAGGTAAGAGAAACCCAAGTAAGATGGTAGGTGTTGCAAGAGCGCATCAGAGGGCAGACACACTAAAACCATAATCACAGGAAACCAGCCAATCTGATCACAGGACCACAGTCATGTGGTCTAACTCAGTGAAACTAAGCCATGCCGTGTGGGGCCACCCAAGACAGTCGGGTCATGGTGGAGAGGTCTGACAGAATGTGGTCCACTGGAGAAGGGAATGGCAAACCACTTCAGAATTCTTGCCTTGAGAACCCCACGAACAGTAGGAAAAGGCACTTCCCATAAAGCACCCTAATTCCTGAGGGAAACAGTTGTATCCTCGGTCCCAATCCACGTGTTTTGGCATCTCATGGTGGCAGATGACCTACACTGTGCAAACATTCCTGCAGGCTGAACCAAGAATCCCGCCCTCCTTTCCCCAGCCAACAAGATCAACGCCAGTCAACTGGTCAGCTCCAGGTTTTGACAGAAGGTGCATGTGGCTTTACCATCATCAAGGAAAGATGCTTCTACATCTACAGAGGGAAAAGCTGAGTCCCAAAGGGGAAGAAAAAAACTCTTCATGACATCTTCTGAATACCCAGGGCCAGCAGAGGCTAAATGCATGATAGTCCTGGAATTCTCACTTACATAAGGTAATAAGTACTTTTTTCCTCCTCTATAGCCGGCGAAGTGTACACAAACCAAGTAAATCAGAAAGGGAGATGGAAGACGGAGGAGGAGTGATTTTTTTTTTTTTTTTTTTACAAAGTATCAAGATATCAAGTGAGCTGGAGGTTACTCATTATGGCAAATGTCTCATGCTGGGAAGAAAATATTTTTTTTGGTGCAGGTGCAGGGCTTGTCCCCCAATACCACTTCAGCTGCTGAGTGAGCAAAGAGGAATATGAATAAACTCTGTGGCCACAAGAAGTCCAGGGCTTCCTTTTAAATCAGTTTCTAGAAGGTGAGGAACCAGTATATCATAGTGAGACGGATCATTTATAATGGGACCTTTATTAGGAGCCAGGGTATAAAAACTGTACACGAAACAGCCTCCTAAGCAGATTCGGTGAGTGGCTGATTAACCTTGTCTCCCAAGGGGGGCCGGCTGGCTCCGGGCAGTGGTGACGACACCGGGAAGTCATCCCGCCGCCAGGTCACAGGCCTACAGCGGGTCACGTCCAAAGGGGCCTAACTGCTTCTTCAGGACACAAGGGGGCACATGGCTGCCTCGTGGGCTTGAAGACGCGAGGACTGGGTTCGGGTCTCCTGAACTGGCTGGGTGGTGTCCACGCTGCTCACAAATCCTGTGGCAGCTACAGTTTGCCTCTGTGGTCTGGCTTTGTTGTTGGATAAATATGACAAAGCTTGGCACACAGCAAGTACTTGATAAGTGGTAACTATTTTCTGAGAGTACATGTTTCCGATTTAGTTCTTAGGCATGAAGAGGGTGGGGAGAGACTCAGTACAGTTGGATCTTGGGTCTGGTCAGCTGTCCAGAGACAGCTTTTCTGTCATTTCAGGCAAACAGAAGAGACCCGTATCTTGGGTTACGGGGCCTGGGTCACTGGGGGCAGGGATCACTGCAGAGCCATCGTTTATTGAGAGCTTACTCTGGGCCAGGCACAGTGTTAAGCATTTCACTTCTGTGAACTTAACTTAATCCTTGCAGAATCCCCATGCAGTAGATACTAGTATTATTACCAGTAACAGCAATGGTAGATACTAGGAATGGGGTTAATATTAGAAGCAATAACCCCAGGGTTTCACATCTATTAAGAGCATTGAGAGTCCCCTGGACAGAAAGGAGATCAAACCAGTCAATTCTAAAGAAAATCAACCCTGAATATTGACTGGAAGGACTGAGGCTGAAGAACCAAACCTTTGGCCACTTGATGCGAAGAGCCGACTCACCGGAAAAACCCTGATGCTGGGAATCACTGAAGGCAGAAGAGAAGGTGGTGGCAGAGGATGAGATGATTGGATGGCATCACCGACTCGATGAACATGAATGTGATCAAACTCCTGGAGATAACGAAGGACAGAGGAGCCTGGCATGCTACAGTCCACAGGGTTGCAAAGAGTCAGACACAACTCAGCAACTGAACACAACAGCTAACGCCAAGATAAGGGATGTAACTTGAACCCCGACAGTGGGATTCCAGAATTTGTTAACTGTGTCCCGACCCTAAAAGGCAGGGCAGGGTTAGAAGAGTGATGCTTTTCCTGCACCTCTGACCAATGTGCCTGGTGCCCACAAGTTCCCACTGATGAGTCCTGACGAGCATCCCGAGCAAAAGGCACAGTGGTTTCAACTGGGAAGTGGGCTCGGGCCTGCAGTTATCTGAGCTGGCAGGAGCCCACGGCAAGAACGTGGTGTGCCCATGAATCTCATCCATCCAGCGGGTCCTGGGGGTGGGGGGATCACAGAAACAAACAAGGTGAGAAGGGATGGCCTGGATGGGGATGAACTTGACCTGGTGCACACAGATGGTGCTCCGCAGACTTCACGGATTCCCACTGAGGCTGGAATGGAAGCAGGGAGCCCAGAGAGGAAAGATCTTGGAGCAGAAAAAAAAAAAAAAAAACAGTCAACATGGAGACAGAAAGAGAAGTTAGAGACTGAAGTCCTGGGCTCAAATCCCACCTCTGAGTTCTCCCCTCTCCCCTGCACCGGCTCCCTCCTGCCCTCTCCACACCGCACCCTTATCCTTGAAAGAGGAGTGAATGCACATCCTGACCACAGGGATGAGGGAGAGGAAATTCTCACAAATACCCCTTGATGAGGAATTCCAATTCGGTATATACAAAAGGGCCATACATTTAAATATTTGGCTGTTGCTGTTAAATGGAAAGAAATTGTAAATTATAGGGGAGGGGGAGGTGGGACAAGAGGACTCCTACCCAGGGATGTCACACCCAATTTAACACAGCACTTAAGTGTTCACCCTCCAGCAAAATTGGTGGTATTTCTTCTTCCCTCCTCGGCACCTTCCAAGGACCCAAGGCTCTTGATGAAAAGGGAGGAATAATCCTTTCTTTGGTGTGTGCAATCAAGATCTATTTGGTAGCTCACTCCTCTAACACCACCCGCGCGGAGAAATAATTTCGGCTCCCCGTTAATTTGAGTATTGAACTGAAATTCTGCAGCTGCTTTCTGCCAAGCCTGAAAGCAGAAATTAATTTCAATGACCCAGGCGAGTGGAGGGGAGCGCTGTCAGGTAATTAGTCTTCGTCTTCTGCTACTCAGGGTCTATCAGGGTGCTAATCCATACATAAACCCAGGCATTCCCCGAGTCACTCGCAATCTGCGGGGCCATTTAACTGCCTCTTGGTTAGGTTCGCCAGAGCCGGGGCATCGCAGGCACACGGGTGAAGGCTCCCTTTCGTGTCGACCCTTCCGTCTACCTATTTGGGGTCTGCAGAATTAATGCAGCTGATTTACATGTTCTTTTCCTGTTTGATCGTGGTGTCTGCCATTGATTAAGTGGAGCTTGGGGTGGGAAGGGGAGTGGGGGGAGGGGTCCCCCCTCCTGCAGCGTCTGACTTGCCAGTTTATTAATGAAAGAGGCACCAATATTGATAGCCCTGACACTACAAGTGCAGCAATTAGAGGGTATGTCCTTCCAGGATTCTAATTAAAAAGGAGCCTTTTCCTGCCCGGGATGGCTCCTATTGTCATATATGCACTGGATTCTGGCTTGAGTTGGGGGTTACTATGCCTTTGCCTTTAGGAAAATCTCCACTGGGGAGGGGGCAGAATAAACACAGGTTCAAAAATGTTTGTTCCTAATGACGGTCATTGTGAAATCCATGGAAAAGAATGGTACTTGGAGAAGGTACCTCTTTACAAAGGCAGCCTGCCTCCCTCCAGTCCACCCAGACACTTCCCTGGGCTTCTGGTTTTTCATGCTTTGAACCCTGAAGGACTGGGAGTGGGTGGGTAGGTGGGGGTGTGGGATGCAAACAAATATAACAGTAGCTGTGATAATTTTCTGAGCTACTGAAGCACCTTGTATCCACTACATTGTTCACCCTTCAGGCAGTTCTGTGGCATGGGTTTCGGGGGCTCCATTTAACGGAGGAGAAAACTGATGCCTCGATCAGAGACAGTCAGTGGTTGGTGGTTCCTCCTGATCCAAACTCCTCCTTCACTCCCCTCCAGGCACTGAGCACCCCCCAGACTACAGGGCCAGGCAGGCGGCATGGACGGCGACACCGATGAACTGGGAGCCCTTCCCCCTCTGAAAGGGCAGCCCAGCTCAGGCCAGAGCCTCTGGCCAGTTCTGCAGGCCAGGCCAGCCCAAAGAGGTGGCCTTTGGTGGCAGCTGATATTATAAGAGCACTCAAACACCTGGAATTTTAGGTGTTGGATGCTGTCAACTCACCACTGAAGCTCCTTGTAAGATCTGCAACTTCAGACACTCTACCTGCTTCCTGAGGATTCTTAAGATCCATTTTTGTTTCCTCAATATATATTTTTAAAATTCTGAACCCAGCTCTACCATGTCACTCTCCTGCCTGTGTGGTCATACAACAGAAATGGCCCCAGCACAAAGCTGAATTTAAAGAAGAAACACCAAGTCTGTTCATCAGTACCATTTTTCTAGATTCCATATGTATGCGTTAACATATAGCATTTGTTTTTCTCTTTCTGACTGACTCTACCTGATATAACAGGTTCTAGGTTCATCCACCTCTCTAGAGCCCACTCAGAGACCCAGAGGGACGAGATGTGGGGATGGGAGGCAGGCTCAAGAGGGAGATGATACGTGTACAGTTATGGCTGATTTGCATTGTTGTAGGGCAGAAACACAATACTGTACGGCAACTTTCTTCCAATTAAAAAAATTAATTAAAATAAAAATACATTAAAAAAAAAAAAAAGGAAACAGACTGTGGGCAAATGTCTTCCCCCTGGGCCCTCTTCAGCTGACATCAGAAACCCTCTTTACTTTTCGTCTACCCAGACCAGACACAGAGCACCCAGGCCGGCACACCTGGAGCTGGGGAGGGCGTGCTCCCCCAAGCCCACCTCTCCTGTTGAGTCATCCTGGACCACCCTCCTTTACGCCCAGGTGAGTAATGAACAGATTATGTGGCCTCAGGTCTTTATATTTTTTCCTCTCCTGTGCATGTTTTCTCATCTGCAAAATGGGAGACTAATTCTGACCTCACAGGTATCTTGGGAGGTTCCTATGAGGGAAAAAAAAACAAAAAAAGCATGACAATGTTTGAACACAGTACCTATCTCCGTGCAAGCAGGCCCACTATGACTGACCACCTGCACAAGCAACTTTGCCCAACTTGAGGTCCAAGGTGGTCAAACTAATGATACATACATAGGCTTGTGAACTAAGTCTCCTCCCCTGGTGTAAAGAGAACAGTGATGACCAAGAACTGGACAGAAGGCCAGTCTTGCAGCCTCAGTTCTCCCAGTTCTCGGATGGTCTTTATGTACCTCCCTCGCAGGACCGCTGGAAGATTATGTCCTCAAAGCAGGCCTGACACTTAGCAGGCCTGCAGAAAAGCAAGCTCCACCACCAGCTCCCAGACCTATTAATATTCTTGCTCTGGATTCATAACACTCAGGTTTTATCCTTCAAGTTTCTTTATTCAAGCTTAGGACTAAATCTCGAAAATGACAACAACAATAACAAAGCCCAAAACAAACAAACAAAACACCTGAATCTTCCAGGAGCGACAACTATGATATCTCTCCATAATTTCTCATTTTACTGTGAATTCCTAGAAATGACAACATCTGAGAGAGAGAGAGAGAGAGAGAGGTGGACTTGACAAATAGAAGAGCTCTAACACGCTAATGTATTTTATTGGAATCAGAAGTGCTCTGTCTTCCCTCTGACCCCACCTCCCGTCCCCTCCAGCCTGCTGCTGGAGGCACCAAGGAGAAGTCAGAGGCATTAGTCTGGTGTCAAATAGCACTGCCATCCACATTCTAGGAGAGTCAATTGCAATTAACAAGGCCATTCAGAAAAGGCAGGTACAGACCAGACAAAGGGAGCAACAGCCAGATCTTATCAGAACCCAAGGCCAGCAGGCTGGGCCTTTCAGAGGCTGTTTGCACTGGGTAAAAAAAAAAAAGTGATGGAGGAAGAAGAGGGCAGGGAGAGGCAAGCTGGACCAGGATGAAAGGGAAGGGTGGGGAGGGAGAAGAGGCAGGCTCTGAGCAAAAAGGTCTAGGAGCAGAAGGGCTGACTCTTGAGCCCAGCCCCTGGGATCAGATCTTGACTCTGCCCCTGGCTACTGAGGACACAAAACCACTCACCCCTCCAAATCCTGGCTGGCTGATCTGTAAAACAGGCAGAGTGACAGTGTCTCCCTGTGTGGCTGAACTGACAGAGCAAACAGTGTCTGCAAAGTGCTGAGGGTGGTGTGTGGCGCCGGGCAGTCATCCCAAGAGAAGAGCTTGGCTCGGAGTGGGAGAGGAGGCCTGGCCAGCCAGGAGAGAAGCAGGCTCCTCCTGCAAGCACCCCAGGGCGGAGGCCAGGCGCTGCACGCGCAGGCAGCCACGCTGAGAGCGACTCCCCGTCCGCTCCCAGCCATCGCCCCCTGTGGCACCCCCACCCCACGAGCTGCTCACACTTCTTTTCAGAAGGGGGCCTGGGCACCTACCATGTGCTTGTTAGCTCTGCACCATTCACCATGGGACACCCAGAAAATAACCTCTCTAGGCCTCTCTTCTTTGTTTTTTGGTCTGAGAATGATGTCAGGGACTATAAGGAAGTGCGATGTGGTAGACAGAGGGTGACAGAGGATGAGATGGTTGGATGGTATCACCGATTCAATGGACATGAACTTTGGCGAACTCCAGGAGATGGTGAGGGACAGGGAAGCTTGCTGTGCTGCAGGCCATATGGTCGCGAAGAGCCAGACATGACTTGGCAACTGAACAGCAACAAATGTGGTAGAGAGTTCCAGTGAGACTGGTCTTCAGAGGCCGGGCGGCCCACGGATGAGTCCCGCTACCACAGACCAGCCACTTGGCCTGTTTAAAGCCCCATCTGTAACGTGGGGGCAGGAATACCTACCATTACAGGATTATCACCAAAGAGGGGTGAGGACAGTTTAATGCATACTATCAATTTTTTTTTGCTGCTGTCATCCCAGGGTCCCTGGTGTGCTCTAGATGGACAGGCGCTAGACAGCACGCACACTCACATGTCTCCAATGGGTGCATGGCATTACCTGGAATTGGGTACCGGAGGGGAACAAGCCCCACCCCACCAGCCTCTCCAGCCAGATAGGGAGTTCTCCCCAACACACAGATCCTCACTCTGGTCTTATGAATTCTTTCAATGATGGAGTGCATGCTGGCACCATGAAGAAGTTACCTGTAGAAGCAGCTGAATTAAGTGAAGGCTGAACACTTTCTAGACCCTCACTGGGAATTAACGCATGGCTCCAGGGAAAGTGGGGAGCTCTTCCTTCTCTCTGCACTTTCCCAGCTAAGCTGCCTACTTTTGTTTGCACACCCTGGCAATCGAGCCTTCATCTGTCAGGTCCTGGTAGAGTTCTAGAAACTTGAAGCTAAAAAAATCCATCAATTTAGATTTTTTAAAGTTGCTATGGAATCAGAAAAAAGGGGGTCATAAGGAGTAGGCAAAGGGGCTAAGGACAGTGAAAGAAGACGAGAGTCACTTGATTTTCCATCAAGAAAAAAATAATAACACGCAGCAGAATTTCATTAAGTCAGTGTTGGTCTAGTCCAAACAGCTTATCATCTGGAGCAACTATTCCCCAATCAACTGGATGGCTCTCTTGTAATCTCCTGAATGCTGAATGTCTGATAATGAAATATATGAATGTATCAGAGAAGCCAGACTTGATTTATTCAAAGGTGTGGGGTATCCTGCAGTGATGTCTCTAAGTGTCCAGAGGAGCAAACAGTGCATAGTAGGTAGTCAATAACACTTAGCTTTCTTTCCTTGCATTTTGTATTATCAAAGCTTTAATCTGATTTATAACATGTTCAGTCCTTATCAATAATAACGTGTTTCCATTTTAATATACTACCTTTTATTAAACTGAAGTCACAAACTTAATAGCAAGGGCCCGTCCAAGGCACTTTAATCACTACCGGAGCACTGATGTCTCTCCTAGGAGAACAGGGGCAAAGCTCAGTTGCAACGACGGGGAACGTCCATCCACCTCTGCGCTGGCAGAATGAGTTACGGGATTGTATTATCAACGCAATTAGGCCGGGCTCCCTCTGCACGTCCACGACAGACCTCTCGGCTCTGTACAATAAAAGGTACTTTCCTCTGTGACCTGGTTTCCAAAGTATGCTTTCCCCTAAGGAGGCCACCACTGATGCTTGCATTGAAAGGCTGACCTCTGGGTTCTGTGCGTATCTGTCACTCACAGATTTTCCCAGCACAGACACGGACCCCTGGTCAAGGGCAAATGGAAACCATATACTAGTCCTTTCGGGGTGACAATGATGTTAATGACATTGATGATAGTGTTGTTGATGACAGACGTTGATGATGTTGACCTTTAATAATGATGATGCTGTGAACGATGTCGATGGTGCTAAGTACTGAGCACTTAATGGGTACTGAGCCTTGAGGCTTCCCTGGTGGCTCAGTGGTAAAGAATCTGCCTGCAATGCAGGAGCTGCAGGAGACACAGGTTCGATCCCTGGGTCAGCAAGATCCCCGGAGAAGGGCATGGCAACCCACTCCAGTATTCTTGCCTGGAGAATCCCATGGACAGAGGAGCCTGGCGGGCTACAGTCGATGGGGTTGCAGAGAGTCAGACACGACTGAATCAAGTTAGCACACATGCATGAGCCTTGAGGAGGTTGCCCATTTTATAGATGAAGAAACTGGGGCTTAGAGAAGATGAGTGACTTGCTCAAGGCCCAGAGAAAATACCTGGCCAATCCATGATACGGACCCAGGTATGTGGCTTCTCATTCTGTGGGTCATACCATGCTAGGCCCATGCCTTTGTCTGCTCGGCTGTTTTAAGAAAATACCAGAGGCTGGGAGATTTAAGGAACAGATGTTGATTTCTGACAGTTCTGGAGGATGGGAAGTCCCAGATCAAGGTCCTGGGATCTTGACCTTGATTGAGATGGGATCTCACCTGTGGTGAGAGTTCTCATCTAGGCTTTCAGGAGCCGACCCAGGCTGTGTCCTCAGAGGGCCCTTCCTCAGGGCACACAGCAGGAGACAGTTCTCTGCCTTTCTCATCTTATCCAGGCATTGATCCTAGCATGACCCCATCTAAACCTAACCCCCTCCCTCCAAAGGCCACCATGCTGGGGACTGGGGCTTCAACCCAGGAATCTGGAAGAACACACTCAGTCCCTAACAAGCCATTTCCAACAACTGTCTCCCTTCTTGCTTGGTCAGGAGCTACACATCAGAAACCCTCCCCTTCCGCCCAGAGGAGATGTTCTCAGAGGTCCCTTCACCGGTGTTAAGTCAGAGTGGCCAAGATCTAAGTCCACCTGCCACCCTCGCTCATGCCTCCTGGGTGATGGGCTGAGAGACCCATTCACAGACTAAATACTGAGGCGTGGAATGAGAGGGCTTCACACCACCAACTCCGGCCTGGAGCCAGGCCCCAGCAAATCCCGAGTCAGGCGACACTCGCCCGGAGACACCCCGGGGAAAGAGCATGGTTTCAGCACCAGACAAACTTAGACCTGAAGTCTGATGCCGTTGGGGAACGGGGGGAACCAGGTTCTGCAGGCCCGCCTTCAGGATCCTGTGAAGACGCCCCAGTGCAGTCAGGGCACTGGGCTGGCACGCAGTGGGAGCTTTACAAACACTAGCTGACTCCCAGGCTCTTTCCTGCTCTGAGCCCCTTCTCCTCCTCCTTATTCACAAATGCACCACTGACCCCAATTCCCTGCCCCCTCAACACACACATTCCAGCCCAGAACTGAACTCGACCCCACTGGCCCTGGGCCTTGCTCCTGGTGGATGACGTTCACAGGCAGGATGCCTTCTCACCGGTCCTAAGGCCCTGAAGCTTCAATGCTCCCACCAGCTCTTCGATTCAAAGACTTTTGGGGCAGGAATGAGTGAGAGAGAGAGACGATGTAACTGCAGTCAAGTATATAAAAAGCGGGGCACGCTATCCCAAAACTTGGGTA
The DNA here is from genome assembly GCF_023699985.2 of Odocoileus virginianus. Classification (NCBI taxonomy): domain Eukaryota; kingdom Metazoa; phylum Chordata; class Mammalia; order Artiodactyla; family Cervidae; genus Odocoileus; species Odocoileus virginianus. Next base: position 54,075,568 of record NC_069693.1, read on the forward strand.
TGTCCACGTGTGTCTGTAACGAAACATTTGGTCTATGGTGAGCCAGCTCTCAGCGCGCAGCCACTTATGGCACTCCTCTCCCCTGGGCATGAGTATTGTACAGTAAAGCTCCCAAAGACTCAAAAGAGTGAATCTCTAATTGTAGAGATGCTCTTCAAAATTTAAAAAAAGGTCTGAAGTCTAGAAGAATACGGCTGGATCCCCAACCCATGCCTGGGCGGGGAGCACTGCAGGTAACATGGAACACAGGGACAGTCCCCATGGGGGACTCTCCATCGGTCTCGGGGGTGGGGGGTATATGCCATTTTGGCCACCCCATAGGGTCAGACTACTGCTAAAAGGACAAACCTTCCCTTTGGTCAGTGATGCTGGAACTGATCTCAGCAATGAGAAACCTGAAAAAAACTAAAACAAACAAACAAAACTCCACAGAACAGCCCCTCCCCGGCTCTCCGAGCTGACCCATGGGCGAGTGGAGAGTGACACGGGGCCCAAGCCCTCCTGATGCTCCTGGGGGCGAGGTCCAGGTGGCAGCACGCACCCCTCGAGCTGCCGAGCTCCCTTTATGAATCGCACATCGATCAGAGAAGGAAAGGACAGCCGCCAGCTCACTCTGCACTTCACAGCAGAGCATAAAGCGCGCGGGAGGCAGCAGAAGCTGCTTTCGTGAGAAGCGGCCTCGCAGTGATCTATTTATGAAAAGCAGGGGACCTTTGTAGTGGCATCGCTCGAGCCAGAGGCCTGTCTGCGTGCCTGTCGGAATGCTACACAGTGAAAGGCCGGGTGCGGATGTCACGGCATGTGCTCCAGAGAACACAGCAAGGCCCTCACCAAAGTCCTGGGCTCCTGGTTCTGTTTTGAAGGCGGGCACCATGCAGAGTCGCTGGCTGGCAGTTAGCGAGGGCGGGGACTGGCCCACGGGAGGCACGAAAGCTCTCCCCACCTCAGTGTCTTCACTGTAAAATGAGGATAACAAATGCTGGATCTCGCCTCCACAGGGCCCCTTCTTTCCCTTACACTCTGCAGGGGTTGGGGAGGGGCGGGGGTTATTAGGCCAAAAATACGGCCAAGTGAGTAAATGGGGATCTTCGTTCATCTGAGCTGCTGTAACAAGAGCGCAGGCTGGGTGGTTTACAAACAACAGGAACGCCTTTCTCACCGTTCAGGAGGCTGGAAGTCGGAGTGCGAGACGCAAAGATGGCCAGATACTAACGAGGCCTACAGCTGGCAGCTTCCCACTGTGCCCCTCACGACGGAAGGGGCTGGGAGTTCGCTGGAACCTTTATTAAAAGGCCACCAACCCCATTTGAGAGAGTGCCACCCCATGAAGCAAGCACCTCTCAAAGGCCCCATCTCCTAGTACCATCATCTTTGGAGATTAGGATTTCAAAACATGAACCGGAGGGGTAACATTCATTCTGACCACAGCAGCAGTAAAAAGAAAGGGTCTTTCAGGGCGTATGCTGGGGGCATGATAGAGCTTATATCAACACCTCCCTTACTTCTTCCTCCCTTTCTTGATCTCCTCTGGTATACTCCCACCAAAAACCAGAAGACAGAGAACCACAACACAAACCCCATCTGCAGCATCAACTATGGAAGAATCCAAAGGAAAGGCCTCAAGGCTGGAGGCAGCCAACCAGCCCAGTGATGACCACTAACACTCAGAGCACGCTCACCTACCATGTGCCAAGTACTCCGCCAAGGGCTTTATGGAACGATATCATTCATTACTCACTTCTCTCCAAAAAGTCCTATTCCTTCCAAATAGAAGACATAGCTAATAACCCTAGTAAGAAGATATAGAGAAGAAAATACAGCTTGGAAAGATAAAGTAACTGTGCAAGTTGCTGAAAGTAAAGACCTAGCTGAGCCCTTAACGAATTAGCAAAGGTTTATTAGCTAAAGCAGGAGGGGAGAGCTACTCCAGGCAGTCAATAGCCTGTGCAAAGGCCCTGCAGCGGGTTGCAAGTGTGTTGGGGTGTGCGTGGGCGGGGCAGAGTGGGATGAGAGTGAGCTGCAGAGACTGGCAGGGTCCTTGCAGGGTCATTTGAGGATAACAGATTCCATCCCAAGGCAAACGGGCAGCCAGTGAGGGGATTAAGCAGGAGAGAGATGAACAGGGTGGTGGGGAGACTGGATTTCTATTCCAGAGCAATGACATTAGCTTCTGTCTGAGAAAGGGGTTTCAAGAGAAACAAGAGGGCAAAAGAACATGCCAGCTAGAAACCTGACTGACAGCACAATGCTAATCTCAATGTCACTAACTCTCAGACTCAAAATCGAGCCTAGGCAGTTACCAAGGCTACTTACTGCAGGGAGGCCAAACCCCACCGGTGTTTCCTGAACCCCACCCCTTGTACATAAAAAAAAAAGTACCCAAGTGAAAAAGTCTTCCTGTCCTTAGAGAATCTTTTAAATGCTGTAAGAATTCCAAAGGGAAAAGTCCAACATGGGAAAGCAAGCACTGGTGCCCTTTGAAAAGTTTTAATTTTGCTTTAACTTTGCTAAATCTACTTATATTCACATTCTGAAATATGTATGCACGATAAAACACTACAGTTATGGTCTATTGGGTTAAAAATCCACATTTTGGAATGGGTTCAAGGAATACTTATACAAAAGACCTCAGAATGGAAAGTAATTCTGCAGATAAAATAGAATGGGAACATCCCTAAATATGTGCCTTGCAAGATAAATGCTCAGCGAGGAGGGGGTCTGGAAGCATCACTAACGGGGTTGAAAACAGCCAGCCTCTTAATCCCTCATGGAACTTGCTGGAAGGGAAGGGCCTGGCTAGCACTCAGCAGCAATATTCGTGTTTTTCCAAGGGTCTCCACTCACTTTCACAATTGAGCTGAAACCAAGAAATTAACCCCCAATTTAAGACAGTGAAATTCCATTCTAGCAAGCTACCCACAAAGCGTGGGGTGACCGCGGGGTTTATTTTGCAAAGTTGCAGACAAAGACGGCACTAAAAAAAAAAAAAAAAAGAAAAGAAAGCCTGGAATAAATCCACCAACAAGCATTGCTGTGCAGCTTCTGTGTAATTATCCTCGCATGGGGAAGCATACAAAAGAGCAAGAGAATACGCATCTCATCTTCAAAGAGGTGCCAGCTCTGTTAGGAGGGTGCTTCTTGGCCCCAAGGGTGTGTCAGAATCACCTTGGGAGCTGGACAAACGTACAGATTGCCGGCACCCACCCTGGTACCCAACTCCTGGACTAAGTGTCCATGGCCGTCCTGGGAATCTCCATTTCAAACAGGCAGAAGGGCTTCTGGTGCGGGCGGGGCTTCAGGACCAGGAGCTGAAGAGGACCCGGGGAAGAGACCCTGGTGCTCACCCCGCCTCGCCGTCTGCCCAGAGAGACCCTCAGGTGGCCGCTCAGCATCCCGCCCCTCGCCCTGACCTCTCTGATAAAGGGCGCTGGTCCTTGCGTGAATTTCATTCTGCTGTAGGCAGAGCCTTCAGAAAGCTGGTGTGTCCTGCCCCAGCCACCCTGGAAGGGAGCCCACAGGGCCCTTGGAATCCCTCTCCTGTGGTGAGGAAGGGCACCACGGAGGGGCGCGGAGCGCAGAGCCCAGAGCTGCGATCCTGGGGACCCCGGTCTAAGGATGGGGCTGCAGAAGAACCCGTAACACTGAGCCATCAGAGGCTCCATCAGCGGCACGTGTGATGTTCTCCAGCAGTGCTCAGGAGTGGGACCCAGGACTTCCTAGAGCACTCAGGATCTGCGATGTGCGACTGGCAACAAATCAGAATGGGTGCCCTGTGTGTGGCGAGAGCTCTCCTAGAATGGCAGCAAGAATGCTTTCTCCCAAAACAGGCTCTTGTTCCAGCAACAGGGGTGGAACTCTGGGCTGGGGCAGGCCACCAAGTGGGCTTTGCACGGAGCTGTGATGTTCTCAACTTTTAGATTCAGGGGTGGAAATGGCTCAGCGCACAAGCCCAGAGATGGGCGCCATCCTCCATAACCACAACAGCATTCACAAGGGAATTCATGTGCTCCTGCACCTTTGGCCAAAGAAGCTGAAGACAGAAATTGCACACGGAGTAATAGTTTCTCGTTCGCCATTGTGTCTTTCTGCAATAAATAATTTCCAGTCAGGGTGCTGGAGAATTTCAAATGATAGACATATTATGTTCATGAAAGACAACTTTAAGAGAAATCTTTCTGCACTAAAAGTGAGGGCTCCCCCCTCCTGCTTCTTGGCATCCCGGCCTGCCATAGAAATGAGTGATTTTCTGAATTTCTGCCAAGTTAGATGGTTCAGCATGCTATTAGATTAAGTCTGTTTATACAGAAACAGCCAAAAATAGGAAACACACAGAAGCTATTAAAGATATTGTCCTGTGAGGGAAAGATTTGAATGGTTTTTCTTACTGCAAGTGGGAAATAAGATACGAGTCAGTATTAATGTGATAAAGAAGTTAATGCCTTCTAAAGCAAACCATTGGTTTCTTCATCTTGTTTCAGAGGTGACAATAAAAGGAACATACAGACAATTATTTCGGGTTGGGTGAGCATGGGAGGAAGCAAGACTCTGCATGGTCCAATCGGGTCTGACACTGAGAAATACATCGCTTTTAGGGGGAGAAAAGTGCTGGGGCATCCAGGGAGTTTTTAAAGGGAAAGATGATTCTGGGACAAGGGGTGGGGGGAAAAGTGGTGGTGGTGGGGAAGGGGGAATTCAATAAATACATAAATAAAACAAGGATACAGATATTCACAAGTGAAATTCCAATTTCACTTCTGCCCTTGAGTTGCTCCGTAAACGAATGGAAATCATATGACCTCTTGGGTCAATGAGATTCAAGACGGAGGCCTTAGATTGAGTTCTGCCTGAGAGGGGCCGCCGATCCTCCTTTCCTCGTCTATGAAGTGAGCGCAGTGACCCCCTGCCTGAGAGGGGCCGCCGATCCTCCTTTCCTTGTCCATGAAGTGAGCGCTGTGACCTACACCTTTGCAGTCACCTCGCTTCTGCTCAGTGAGCTGGGAGGGGACGCCTCCTGGCCACATGCTGGTCCCATGAGCTGCTCCTGACCATGTTCTGGGATGGACAACACTTGGCTCTAAGTGAAAGTGTGTCTATAATTCTCACACGGAATTTGGCACTGTAATTTTCCTCTTAGCACAGAGCTGGGAATCATGAAGAAGCAGGGCTTTCTCACACAATATGCTTTTGCCTGGGGCTGTCGTCGTCTTGGCTGCCGTCTGGGGCCTGGTAAGGAACTTGGAACTTGCTGTGCAGCAGAATGCCAAAGCCAGGTGAAGTCTCTGCTGCCCTGAATGCGTTCCTCTTCCACTGCTGTGTAACACAGTCCCACAGATCCATCGCTGAAAACAACATACGTTTTGTATCACACAGTTCCAACAGGTCAGCACTGTGGGTGTGGCTTGTTGAGCTGGGTTCACAACTTCAGGGTCTCACTAGGCTGAAATTTAGGGATCAGTTGGTCTGTGAATCTCATCAGAGACTTTGCTGGGGAAGTTCGACCATCTCAGCCTGTTGGCAGAATTCATTTCCTTGAGGCTGTAGGACTGATGTCGGCATTTTCTAGCCAGTTACTTCGGGCCACTTTCAGATCCTAGAAGTCACCTAGCTCTCATCACATGGCAGCTTATGTCTTTAAAATCATCAATGGAGAGTTTCTCTGACTTGAGTCTTTTAACTCATTACTGACCTGGGAATTTCTGCATAAACTAACACTTGTGCCGGCGATTTTTATTTTGGGTGGCCAAAAATTAATTCTGCTATTTCACAAACACTTTGCGGGTTATTATATCCAATAGTGACACCTGACACAACTGTGAAGTCTTCTAATTTTTGTGAAATGCTGCCTTCCATCCACTCTTCTGTACAAGCAAAGGAGCATTCTCTAGCGCTGTGAGTTTCATTTTCACTTTCTGTATCAGAACCAATCACTGAAGTGTTTCTGTCTTTTGATGGTCTAATATTCACAATGTCTGAATCAGAACTACATTCTGAAGAACTATCATCCTCTGACGAACTACATTCTGAAGAACTATCATCCTCTGACACACCAACATACATGTCGCTAGGACAATCAGAGCAAGTGTCTGCATAAAATTCCCGAAAAACTCTTCACTCAAAATTTCATGATGCGCCATTTTTGAAATTTTTACATTTATAATATACACAAGGTTGGAATGAAAACCTCACAGAGCAAAATATGAATAATGACAACCTTAAGTTGTATAATGAACCCTTGATCAATTTTAAGCTCTAACAACTTTTCATGGTGATGTTAACTGTATCGTTCTCTAAAAATGGTATTGATACATCTCCAGTCAATAATCTGTTAGCAACTTTAACCCTAACTCAGGCCCACATCTCCCTGATATGTCGACTTAAAATCAACTCATCTGGAACCTTAATTATATCATCGAAGTCTCTTCACTTTGCCATGTAGTGAAGACTAATCAAGGAAGCGACATTCCTTAATCATTTCTACTTCCCACTGGTTAAAAGCAAATCACAGGTTCTCAATCACACTGTGGCAAGGACATAGGAGATGGGGACTCACTGGGCCCACCTTTGAACCCACCTGCCAATGAGAGCAAGAAAAGAGTTCACTTCAGAAGAAAAAGGGAAGAACTACTTCATTTATGAGCCTGAACTTAGAATCTTGGTGCAGGGTGAGGGGAGAGAGGAGAGAAAAAAGATAGAACACCATCTTCCTTCCAAGTAATCTTGTTCTTCTAAGAACTAACTGCTGCCCAGGTAATATGAAATGAAAATACATAAAATGTGTAGTTAAACATCAGCAACAGATATCCGGACAGTGGAAACCCTCCTTCAGTTGGAGCAACAGTGAACTTGGACCACCAGGAGCACAAAGCATCCAGAAAAAGTCAAGGCAGACCCACGGGCAGACCCAGGTCAACATGTCCACGAGACTGAACAGCACAAGGTTTGGAGAAGACGATGACAGGTCAGATGCCACTTGCCAGCCAATAAAGGGTCAAGTCTGAGGCCGCTGGACCAGAGAAAAGTAGGAAACGTGTGCGGCCGCAGAGAGGCATAGCTGAAAGAAGAAAAGCACAGGGACGCCAAACTGGAGGGAGAAGCCAGTCAAGGGGAGACGCGAAGGGGATGAGGATGGGGGGGGGCGGAGCAGAGGGAGCCAGGGAAGCACCCTCCACCCGAGGAGGAGGGCCTGGGCGGTGGGCCAACGTAGCCATCAGTTAACTGGGAAGTTCGGTTAAACAGAACGCTGCGCCAGTTAAAGCAAAATCCCACTGAGCTTGGCAGTCCTATTCTGGCCATTAACTTTGATGTTCTTTCGGAGCCCTGGCACTTTTACAGGTGTGAGGTAAAACCATCTGGTTTCTGTGCTCTCCCCTGCCTATTAAAACCCACCATCTTCGAAGATAAAGGATGGTGGGCCAAGATGGGGGATGGGAGGAGAGGCAGGAGGGAAGGGCTTATGGACCACACACTTTATCTTCACCAGAAGGAGCCTGTGAACAACCTGTAAGTGGGATTATTTTATTTTCAAACTGAGATGAAAAAGAAAAAAAATCTGGTGAGATGCTTTAATATAAACACAGAAACACAACCTGGGCCAAGAAATTGCTCAAAAAACAAAATTCCAACCCAATAAATTTCCTGTGCAGAGTGACCCACAACGTGACAAATGAAAGAAGAAATAAACTGAGGAGGAAATCCAGATCCAAAAATACGTCCTTACAGTCATGATGTTTATAAATCTGACACACTCGCAAGGAGAGCTCACTAAAGATTATTTCTATGCAAATATGCATTTTGCCAACCCAAGTGGGTGCAAAAAAAAAAGGCCCTAAGTATATTTCTTGAAATCAATTCTCGTGCAGTCAAAGTGCCCCAGGAAGCAGGGAGAACATGGATAAATACTGAAACGTTGGGCCAAGCGCAGACTTGACAAAGGACAACCACCCCACATGCAGGTGGCCGGGGACGAGACTGCTCCCCGCTGTCCAGTGGCTAGTGTCCAGTCCGGACAGGATGCGTGGCCAAGGGGTCTCCGCATGGTACTCTGGTATGGTATGCACACATGGGAGCATCTGCACCATGTTTCTATAACCTTACTTAGTCCACACTCTTCCAGAAATGGCAGAAACGCCAATGCTCAAATAAAAGTACAAATCTAAACCTTATGAAAATGACTTTGTAACCAGCATCGCATGAGAGAGCCCTAAACTCAGAACATGATCCCTATTTCTGAATTTGTCAGTGCGTCGCATTTCAGCAAAATTAGGGTGGAAACTATTTACAACACTCAGCCCAGAGGCAGGGATTATGAAACACGTTTAGCCTGATTAGGCTAAGCATTACAAGAGCTATGGAATAGAAAAAGCTAAGAAGGTATTTGCTGTTGTTTGGCCACTAAGTCGTGTCCGACTCTTCTCTGACCCCATGGACTGTAGCCCACCAGGCTCCGCTTCCATGGGATTCTCCAGGCAACAGTACTGGAGTGGGTTGCCACTTCCTTCTCCAGGGGATCCTCCTGACCCAGGGAGTGAACTCGAGTCTCCTGCATTGGCAGGCAGATTCTTTCCCTCTGAGCCCCCAGGGAAGCCCAAGAATGCATTTAGGAGACAAATACAACAGTATTCTGAGGTGTACATAATGTGCTTCAAGGTAGAGCCTGCTGTTGGGACCCCAACCCTGCTAGGACTAAGGTGGAGGGAGCCCCTTCATCTGGCACGCACTCCATCCTCTCTGGCCCAAAGACCCACTTGATTCCCTGAAGTCAGGATGTCTGCACTGACAGGAACCCTGCCAGGGCACAGCTTTAGGGATGATGTGGAAGGAAGCCCAGCAGGACACACGGACATCACTACGGTGGTTCCATGCTGGTCCCAAGGGCCTGCCACCTGCGCCCCAGTCAGGGTACAGGGTGCAGGCCCCAGGCTGGAAGGCAGCAGTCTAGACTCTAAAAAACAGTGTGTTAAAGATGACAACCATGATTTCACTAACTGCACAACAGGCACACACGTAAAGAAACCCGCTCTCCTGCTCCATTCCGGCTGCCCTGTGAGTCCGCCCACAGCGACGAAGCTGGAAAAAGACTCCGAGACCCAACGGGTTCTGAACACAGCACGCTCAACAACCATTTGGCAGCGAAAGCTGTTGGGAGCAGACGCAAGTCACTATTCTTACTGTGGACATCTTTTCATTTTGATGCAGAGAAAGGTACGTGTTTAATTACAAGTTGCTGCCCCCAAGGCTACAGAGCCAGATAGTAACTATTCTGCACCTTGTGAGCACGTGGTCTCTGACCACTCAGCTGTGCCCCTGTAGCTGAAAGCAGTCATGGGCTTTCTAAACAAATGGGCATAGCTGTGTACCAGTAAAACTTTATTTACAAAAACCATCCTCAGACCAAATCGGATCTTGGCTCTAAGTCTGCCACCCTGAGTAGGATACAAAATATGCAGTGTATCACCTTTCTGAATTTTGAACAATCTACAAACACAACTGGCCCCAAACTGGTTTTCTACAGGGGAGGTGGAAGCTGGTAGTTCCAATTCTGGAAAACATCTGCCTCTAAAAATTCTTTCAAGGACCTGGTACTTTCCTCCAGTCACCACTTCGCTGGTCATTGTAAGCAATTTTTTCTTTTTTCTAGTTTCCTGCCGTCACGCTCACACGGCAACAATACTGATGATTTCAACTTTAATCTGGAACTCACAGGTACTGAACTGCTGGACCGCACCTACCATGAGTCCAATTCCCAGGACGACTTGCTGCAGTAAACGTACACTGGGTCTTCTGGACCCCATCCGTGTTTCCTGTATCACTGCTTGCAGTTATCTGCTGCCCTTCCAGCTCAAGCCCACTGACCTCTGTCTTAGAGATGTGACTGTTGGCCACTGGAGTGAGAGAAGCCAAGCTACGCGCCTTCGGAGACAGAAACCTGAAGAACCAGTGCGCGGCTCGACCACCGTCCTTTCTCTTTT